>NW_022589705.1:20745228-21169989 GCF_004348235.1 Phoca vitulina
TTTCTTTCTTTCTTTCTTTCTTTCTTTCCTTCTTTCTTTCTTTCTTTTAATTAAGTTTTTTTATTTTAATTCCAGTATAGTTAACATAATCTAGGCTGTTTCTGACAACTGTTATTTACGAACACTATTGGATGACTGGAAAAATAGTATTGTCTGAAATTGAAAATCGGATAACATATTCTTTAGAAGAGAATATGAGATACACTTTGAAGCAGTTGAGTTTGAATTAATGGCAAAACATCCATATCCAAAGGTCTTGAAGTCTCTTGGAAATGTGAGTTTGAAGGTTATGAATGGGATTTGGGAGGAATTAGCCTCATGGTGAGAGCTGAAATTTGAAATGCTTAAGTTGTCTGAGCAAGGGAACAGAGGGAACAGGCTTTTAAACTTCAGAAAAGGAAGCATACATTGGGCATGAGTAAATTATGAGGTTGGACAGACTTGGTTGCTGTAGCACCACACTGTGGTAAAAAGTCTCAAAGACAAAACAAAACAAAAGCCCTGTATGCGCAATATGAAAAACAACTGCCTATTACAAGTAAAGATTTTAGATTATATCATATATGCATACACATCAGTAGTATTTTTGTCAATAAAAGAAATACATGTTTTATAAGAAGCTGTACTTCTCATCTGAAAGTTTTGTGTGTGTGTTTACTTTTTGTTAGTTGTTGTTTGCTTTGGTTTGTTTATTTTATATTTTTGTTTTGAAGCTTAAGGAAAATCTTGCGAAGTTTGTCCACGTCATTCCCTTTTCAGTATTAAGGCAGCAACCGTCTTAATAATTTCAGGGCAATGCCTTATTTATTTTAAACTACATAAATTAAGAAATGCAAGTTGAACTATACATCTCTATCTACCTCCTTGGGCTGTTGCCTAATGCCATATAGCTACGATTATAACAAATTCATCTGTAAGATTGAAGAGATTAGATATTTCAGTACAAAACCTTAAAAAGAGAAGAAAACTAGTAGTGTCATTCACCTCACCTAAATAAGAAAATGGAACCATATGCATTTCTGCTCTTAGCATCAGACACAAACTTGCCTGCAATTTCTAAGATTCCTCAGATACGAAAAATACATCTAGATTTTTCCCAGTGTTGACCAGTCCATGGTATCCGGAAAGTCTTCCTTAGTCTAACCTAAATTTGCCTGATTCAATTTAAACTATGATTGCACAGCTGAGAAAAAACACATCAAAGGTGTTTTCCCCCTCATGTACCCCTGTACAAATTCACACACACACACACACACACACACACACACAGACACACACACACGGATCAAATTAACATATTCCCTATATTATACATTATACCTTTTGTCTTTGCTAATCTTTTTAATAGTATTACAATTCCACATGAGGACAGGAGAAATTATATTCAGAACAGGACTGACCAATATTCAGAAATGTGCCTTGAAACCCAGAACATTCCTGGCAGAAGATGCCTGCCATAGCTGAAGCTTTGATATGGTCAGGCACCTCTTTGTAGGTGCAGGAGACACATTAGTCTTTCAATTGACAAGTTTGATGCCTTTTTACATGTTAAGTGAACTTTACTTTGCATTATAAATGGTGGAGGTCCAGAAATAATTTGTATGCAAGTCATGGCAATTTTTATCTACATAAGACACACTCCTGTAAAATTAAAGTTATGCTCAAACAACTTTTCCTTTGAGTGATGGTTCACAAGGGAAAGGAGTTCTTACTTTAGCATTAACTAGCCCTATCCCTTCAGTTTGGCTTAGAAAATTCATCCTTTTTTATATTTGCCAGAATTATTTGTCTTTCAGAGATAAACAGAGAGAAAGGGAAGGAGGGAGAAAAGGAAAGAGACAGAGACAGAGACATTTTATAAACCAAAGGCCTGATGAGATCTTTAATAACCTCCCCAGCCAGGAAGAGACAACATTTAGCAAGTACCTACCCTCTTCAGTGTGCCATGCACCTTGCATAAGTGTTTTCATAATGCAAGGTAATGTCATTACAGTGTTCTTTTAACAAAGGAAATTTTCCAGTTTTGAGAGCCAGTTGCAGGTTTCCCGACATTAACTGTTTTGGTACTGGTTTGGGTTCTGAAAAAAGAAACTCTCCTCTTGCACATGAGTACATTCCCCACTTTCCAAATTAAATGTCTTCCTGTGGCTTATGATCGCCTGCCTTTTCCAATACCCCTAGGAGGTAGGACATTAGGCAACCAGCATTCCCGCTGCTCTACTGAAAACGGTAGAGGAGAAAAAGACATGGACAGATTAGGTGGCTTTCCTAAAATCTCATAAACAGAAGTGAGACTACTGGAAATTGAATTTAGGCCTCCTGACTTTCTGTTGCCCATATCTCTGAGCACTAAAGACATTTTCCACAAATTAAGTACAAAAAGTCTGGTTTATGGGACCAGGGAAAGGGAGATAAATTCTGAAATTTTTCCCTTTTGTGTTTGAATCTCCATATGTTTTAAATAGAGTTTTTTGTTTGTTTATTTAATTGATTTTATTTCTGTTAATAAAATTAGAAGAAGATTCTATTATATGAATTTGGTTCACTGCTAACTGACTTTTTTTTTGCCAGTTTTCATCACTGTAAACAGACCAAGATAATCTATATTAATTTGAATGGTGTGTTGAAGTGATTTTTGTCAAAGATTATATGGAAAAATCAGATCTGATGCAAGAACAGTTATTGGCTGTTTGTTTTTCGCAGTCGCAATATGGAGCTTCGGTTTCTGCCAAGCCTGAACTGCCCCTCTTTTACACTGCTGTTGATCTGGTGGACATTAGTGTGGAAATGGCTGGACTGAAGTTTATAAATCCTTTTGGTCTTGCTAGTGCCACTCCAGCTACCAGTACATCAATGATTCGAAGAGCTTTTGAAGCTGGATGGGGTTTTGCCCTGACCAAAACTTTCTCTCTTGATAAGGTAAGAAAATATTTTTGAAGTCATGTTTAAATGTCTATCATGTATTTTAATTAGAGCAGAAATATTATGACGGCAATATTTTCCTGACCAAGAAATAATAGTTACTCAACTACTGGACAAGACCTATTAGTCCAAGTTAGTTTTTATTTTCTTTTCCAATCTTTCTGTCCCATGGAAGGGCATGTATTCCCCATTTTGTTTTGTATAGGAAGCATCAAATATATATATATATATATATATATACACATATATATATATATATATATATTACAAAAGTGGCTATTTCATGTAATAGTCACAAACTCATGAATTCTTCTTTTGGCATTAATTATTTTGTGATTTCTGGATGTGTGTGATTGAGGACATCTGCCTGAACTCAGAGTTGGAGAGACTAGGATTTGATTTGTGCATAATCTGGGACCCAGTTCATGTCAAAAAGAATCACTCAGTGTACCTCATTTGTTCTGATAATAAGATTCTTCTTGAACTTTTAAATATAGAAACTTTTTTCAAAGTACATATACCTGACTTTAATTTGGCATGATGACTTTGTATTCACACCATGAATGGACATACTTAGTAGAAAATAAAGTACATATTACGGTTGAGATTAATTCTTTAAAGTGCACAAAGTGTATAAATTCATGTCTTGAAAGTAGCATGAATTATACACTAGAAGGTTGCATCCTTATACGGTTTTGAATTAGAAAAGTACAGCAGAAATTAACATTCTTAGATCCTTTATTGATAAAATTTTAAATGCTAAATCTATCAATGTATTTAGTACTAACTGGTAGTTAGTAATAATTAATGTGTAAGAATGTGTGAATCTAGTGACTGAGAAAGTGTATCATTATTTAAATCAGCCTTATCCGTAGGCAAAGAAAATAATAGAGAACAAATATGCCCCATTAAGCACATTCTCTCCTTCTTTCTCCTCTTACTAGGATCAATAGCTGGCATTAGTATGGCTAAAACATTACAGCTGTCTTATTCAGACACTTAGCTTTACAAGATGCTATGTGTAAGCGTGATGAAGAAAATCTAGAGAATCCTCAAAAGTTAGAAAAACCAGGGCATAAAAAATTTCATAAATGTTTTTATGTTTAAATAACTAAAGGGAGGTTCTTTTTCAAATAAATTGGCGGAATATTTAGAAATACTTTGGTTAAATAAAGTGTAAAGATAAACAGAACTTACTGGATTCAGCTTTAGAATATCATTAATCAATTGTTTACAGCTTCGTAGAATATTGATAGTATATTTGTCTTTGTTTCAATTCATCCTTGAAGAATAACTCAGAAGCTGTTGTCAAATGTTTAATCCATTGAGAAAAACTGAGTCTCTGATGACTACATTATAGTTACACTGTTTTAAAAATTTTATATGTAAGCAGAAATAGGTGGCTAATCAGGTACAAGTGAAGAACTGTAGGAAAAAATGTTTGCTTTGAATTTGCTGTTTGTTGGCAAAAAATTGAATTCTGATTAATCAGAGACATCTGTCTTTACTCTGTTGGTGACATGCATTGATTTGTGATGCTGTCTCTTTCAGTAACCTAGGAGCAGTTGCCTTTATTAGGATCACCAGCAGAAATAAATGTGGAAGCTAACTTCCTTCTAAACCTCCAATTTGAATTTAATCTATCAATTCACAAGTCTGTGATGCTGGTTCAAAGGGAGAGTAAGGAACAAATGAAAATTAAATTTAGCATATAAAACATAATGTTGGGGGCTTCCTTAGGAAGCTCTCTGCTACTTGCTTTGATGGTGGGTAGAACAGAATATTTGTACAGACTATTTTAAATGTATTTTTGCAGATTATAATGACATAAATAATGATAAAATGCCATTTTCAAAAACAATTGTTTCGCATACGTGGTTTTGCAAAGTAGTCAGTTTGCTTCATAGAGATCCAGGGTTTTTGTTTTGTTTTGTTTTCTTATATTGTCCCTAATTAGTGATTAAACCTGTTGTGAATGTGAAATTGTCTTATGAGCGTCTATGCTTTCTTGCTGATGAAATGTTGTAGCATACAATTCAGTAGGTAGAAACACGTTTTCCCCACAGCCTCTTACTAAAGACATCTATTGAGATATTATATGTTCTATATATTTGTGTGACATTATAGCATACCAATTTAGATTAGCCTTATTACAATTTATTATGCCAATTCAAGAATCTACTTAAAAAGTATTAAAATTCAGAATCTTGACATTTGAAATTTAGATGCTCTTAATATGACAAAGGTTATTCTATGGAGTTTTGTTATCATATGAAATATTAATATTTCACAATACAGTTTTGATGAAGGACAATTTGCCGAGCCTGCATATGATAAAGAAATTAAATGCTTATCAAGGGAGTTCAGTAAAAATTAGAGCCCTGCCTGAACATCTGCTGGAAATTTTATTATCCTGTCCTACTGACAGGGTGGCTCCCTCGTTGTTTTTCTAGATTGACAGCTGAATATTGCACTGATTTCTGCAGCAAATATGTTTAGGTGAACTTTGTTTCCCTTTTTTTTTATTTTTTTGGGAGTTCGGAACATGCTTTTGATTTTCATCCTATACTTTTTTTATACTCTTGACATTTGTAGATGCCAGATTGAGGTCTAATATGCTGTAGCAACGATAGACCATTGACTTACAGTGAAATGCCAGTTGATATCTCAGTAAACAGAAATATTATTATTCTTTACTGTGCAGTCTGTATAAAAGCTGTATGTGGTTTCTTAGGGAGGCAAATGATCAGATTTTTAATGTCAAATATAAAAAGATCTGTGTTTGCTTTTGTGTTAAATAACATCAAAGATGGCTTTTATTAACTATATTCTTCCTTCCCAAATCAGTCTTCCCTGGAATGTCCCAAAATACGTAGATTGCCTTTCTTGAGATTCTGTTTATGTTTGATAAAGATGATATTTAAAATATCATCATAAAATGATATTGAGAATATAATTAAAATTATTTTTTACATATAAGTATATATTGCATTCATGTTTTTTTTACTTTTTTATTATTATGTTATGTTAATCACCATACATTACATCATTAGTTTTTGATGTAGTGTTCCATGATTCATTGTTTGCGTATAACACCCAGTGCTCCATTCAGTACATGCCCTCCTTAATACCCATCACCAGGCTAACCCATCCCCCCACCCTCCCCCTAGAACCCTCAGTTTGTTTCTCAGAGTCCATAGTCTCTCATGGTTTGTCTCCCCCTCTGATTTACCCCCCTTCTGCATTCATGTTTAAATAAAAAAAGGTGGGAGAGCATTCAAGGTCAAGCTTAATTAAAGCTAAACTATAATGACAAACCAGAGAAATGCTATGTTTAACTGGTAATATTAAAACTTATTTAGACTGCACATAAAAGAACCTCCTGACCTATGTCCACATTATACTGACAGGAAATAGATAAAAAGATTTTATTTTTGTGAATTATATCATAAATTTTGTTCTCTCAGGCATCTACATATTATATACTGCAAATATGTAATCTGTGACTGCAAGTTGCATACATCTTTATCACTACATAGATAAACTCAGAAGTGTTTAGTATTATTCCAAATCAAATTCAAACCTAAGCAAAAATTCACTTCATTTATACAGTATATAGTATAGATATTAGAATAAACTTGTGATTGATTTTTAGTGAGAAAATATCTTGAATGCATATGTTTTGTTTTAGTAAGTATCAGATGATTAGACCAATAGGTACACATATAGTGAGTCTCTCAACATAAAATACCAAAAGCTAAAAACTGAGAAATATTTAAGGTTCTTCATTATTTCTTTGGAATCAAATATTGATAGCTTTTTCCATAAAATACAACCTTATACCACATAACACAATGTTTAGTGTTATAGGAAGAGTTTGATAAATGTTTCATAAATATTCATTGGATAAATGAATCAATAAATGAATAAATAGATTTTTGGCAAAAGCATATTGAGTTTCTATTTTGTTTTCAGTCATATGAACAGACAGTTAACACATAAAAAATTGACTGTTCTGAGTATTGATCTCAATCAAAGGAGAAAAGGCCAATTTAAATTTTTCATATCCCATGTTGCTTTCTGGAGTGCATCTATACATACCTGAAAATGAAAATGTTAGTGGAGTTTTTAAATGGATGGGTAGTGTTTTAAGACTTAAGAGTCTTAAAAATATAGAGATTTTTTTGAGAAAACAGAATGTGTATTGCACAATTTTAGGAAGGGAAATAAAAATCATCTGGCCAACTATCTAAGCTTATGTGTCAATAGCTATGACAGAGTAAATGTAACTTGTTTTGGAGTGCTTTTAGTAATAAGAAATATGCTAGATCTTTAAGGCGAAGAATGCTGTTATAGCTATGGAAAACCCTATTTTAGGAGTATCTTCTTTTATTGACCCCAAATTGGCCTTTCTCATAAGTTCCATCCATGTTTTACAGTTCTGCCCTCAGAGACACCATGGAGTGAATTAGTCTAACTTATTAGCATAAATGAATTGTTGATTTTTAAATATGGTGGGTTTTTTTTCCCCCCCAAGTTAATAAATACCCTAGAGAAAGGCTAACAAGTATGGAGAGGCAGTGACGTCTAGGGAAAACAACTTTGGCCTGGGAGAGTCCAGTCTCTGTCCAAAGCTGCTTCTAAATCACTACCTTGCACAAACTGTTTAATATTATTATACATTGTTGTTAAAATTATCATTATTATACACATAATTAACTACCATTTATTGAGTGCTTAGAAACTATAGACATTGCCAAATGTTTTTCAGAAGTTATGCTTTGAATCTTCATGATATCCCTATAACATAGTATTGAAAAAATTTTTTTTCATATGAAATAATAGAGTGAGAAAATTAAACCAATTGCCCAGGACTTAGAACAACAATTATTTATTTGCTCACAATCATGTGCATTGGCAATTTGGCTGAGCTCAGGTGGGCAGTTCTTCTGCTTCACAAAGTGTCACTTGGGCTCATTCATGCATTTTCAGTCAGTTGGAGGGATGCCCGGGGACTGGCAAGGTGGCCTCATTCATACATATGGACCCTCAACTGGAGTTGCTGTAATTGCTCAGAATGCTGAGTCCCTCTCTCCATCTCTTTATTATCTCTCTTGCCTCATGGGAGGCAAGAAGATGTTCCTTGAGTAGGACCCCATTCTGCTCCCTGCTAATGGTTCCCTAATCCATTGTTCCTAACAGCTATTGGCTCTGTCCTCTGGGCTTTTATTCTGTCCTCTGAGTTGTGTTCTGTTTTGTTTAAGAAATGGCCAGTGATGGCCATTCTTGGCAGTTGAGTAACTTTTTCAACCTATTAGTTGCCATAGAGAGTTAAACCCTATTCTCTTTATTTCAATTGCCCCTTTTAGTCCTAGTTCTTAGTCACGTCATCAGAAAACTTACTTGGGCACCTGGGTGGCTCAGTCGGTTAAGCGTCTGCCTTCGGCTCAGGTTATGATCCCAGGGTCCTGGGATCGAGTCCCGCATTGGGCTCCCTGCTCTGTGGGGAGCCTGCTTCTCCCTCTCCTCCCCACTTGTGCTCTCTGTCTCACTATCTCTGTCTCTCTCTCTCAAATAAATAAAATCTAAGAAAAAAAAAAAGAAAAGAAAACGTGCTTAAAAACTTTTGAATCTATTAAGGGCTAAAGCCACATTCATAGTTCTTGTTGAGACAGATTTTTCTCCATTTTGGATATTTCTCCTGCTGTGGCACAATGTCCTTAAGATTCTTAGAATCGATATTGTCTACCTGAGAGAATCTACTAGGACCTGCTTTAAATCTTTCTAAAATCTTGACAAAGAAGGATCATATAGCAACACTTTTGATGTGATCTTTACCCTAAGGTCATTTCTTACTTTGAAAATCTTTTCCTCCCAGAGTAGAAAAAAGACTAAGAATAATTTTATTTTCTAACACAGCAAGTCCTGGGCCCTTTTGCTTTGCTCTAAGTTTGCTTAGCAAATTAAATATATCCTTTTTTAGCTAATTTCTCTCTTACAGTACCTTATTATTCGTGAGTAGAAACATTCAACCGACACTTTCAGTGTTTTGTCTAGATATTTCTTTAGTCAGATCCACACATGCATTATGTACATTTTCTATCTTCTGAATTATCACCAGAGATATTCTTGCCAATTGTTCTGTCACTACATAATACAGGCCACCCTTTTCCCAGTCTCCAATAACAATTTTCACACTGCATTTCAAGCCTCCACTAACAGTTTGTTCACCATTTTTCCAGCCCTTACTAACAGCCGACTCTTGATTTTCCAAGAGAGGTCTCTGCCCCCCTCTCATTTCGAAAGCCAATGCCACATGTTTTAGATTCCATTATGTTAGCAAACATAACCAATTTCTGTATTACTTATCTCTTGCTGCATATCAAAGCACAATTTAGTAGCTTAAAACAACAAGTAATCTGCTCTTGGTTCTATAGTTTGGCAATCTGGTCAGGGCACAGCTGGGTGGGCTTGACTTTGCCCCATGTGACATTAGTTGTTCTCACTCACGCATTTGCAGTTAGTTAGTTGACAGACTTGGTGGCTGCTGGTCCTTGATGGCTTTATTCACGTGCTTGGGACCTCAGCTGGCATAACTGGGCCTGGATCTCCATATGGTCTCATCTTCAAAGAGACTGTACGGAGCTTGTTCACAAAGCGGCTGTATTCTAAAAATGCAAGAGTGGAAATTATGAGCCTGAGGCTCAGAAGTTGTGCAGTATAATTTCCACCCTCATTTTGTTGGTTAGAGCAAGTCACAAGGCCAGACCAGGATTTGGGAGCATGGAAGTAGCTCCTCCCATCCAAAGGCTGACATCCACAGCACCAGGATTGAACCAAGGTCTATTTGATATAAATCCAGATGCTTTCCTCTAGATCATATTTTCTAACTTATCCTCTCTGTATCTTGTTATTTTATGTCTAAACTGAAGGCAGTTTGACTCCATCAGTGTTTGGCAGAGAACTGGAGTTCAGCTGAGCAGGTGCACTGAGGGCCTTCTATCCCCTACCTCATAGAGCAGCACCTATGATTTTCTTTCTTTTTTTTTTTTTTTTAAGATTTATTTATTTATTTGAGAGACCGAGAATGAGAGAGAGAGTACATGAGAGGGGTTAGGGTCAGAGGGAGAAGCAGGTTCCTCGCTGAGCAGGGAGCCCAATGTGGGACTCGATCCTGGGACTCCGGGATCATGACCTGAGCCGAAGGCAGTCGCTTAACCAACTGAGCCACCCAGGCACCCCTATGATTTTATTTCTATTTTGGTTTTATGTATAGTGTCACAGAGAGAGACTTTTGAATTAAAACCTTCTGGGAGTGATGAATCACTAAATGCTACACCTGAAACTAATATTACACTGTATGTTAACTAACTAGAATTTAATAAAAACTTGAAAAAGAAAAAAATAATAAAACCTTCTGGGAATCCACTGTCCATCCTTTGTCAAAAGCCAATCTCCTCCTGTGCCAATTTTCTTTAGCCACACGGGCCCTCTTTCTACTTCCCCAACATGGCAGGGTCCTCCCTCTCTTAGACCTTGCTCTGTCTGGAATGCTCTGCCCTTGGATCTTTATACATATAGCTCTTGCTTCTCATTCAGTTCTCAGATCAAAAATTACCTCATCAGAGAAGTCTGTGCTGACTGCTCAAAACTCAATCTTCCTGGGGTGCCTGGGTGGCTCAGTCGTTAAGCGTTTGCCTTTGGCTCAGGTCATGATCTCAGGGTCCTGGGATTGAGCCCCACATCAGGCTCCCTGCTCTACAGGAAGCCTGCTTCTCCCTCTCCCACTCACCCTGCTTGCGTTCCTTCTCTCACTGTGCCTCTTTCTGTCAAATAAATAAATAAAATCTTAAAAAAAAAACACCTCAATCTTCCTGTGCCACATTTCCCTGGTTGTTTTTGTATTTTGTTTTTCTTCACTGCACTTACCACCATATGAAATTACCAGTCTCTCGATCATGTATTTGTTTACTTGTTTATTTTTCTGTTTTGGCCATTCAAAGTAAGGTTTATAAGAAGAGGGATGTTGTCTTTCTTGCTCACTACTGTATGCCCAGTGCCAAGAACTATGTCTGGCAGATAGGAAGGATGCAATACATACTTGTTAGATGAATGAATAATTATAGGATTCTAATTTGAACCACAATTCCACATGACAGCCCTTCAGTTACTTGGAGACAGCTCTCATGTCCTATCAACAAGCCTTTTCTTTTTCCTTTCTAAATAGTCCTGTTTTCCTTTCTATAATAAGGTTTGCAGACTTTTTACCATGTAGGTTGTCTATTCTCCCATGTGGATTTCAAGAAACTTGTTTCGATCCATATTATCTTAATTGAGAGGAAGTTGCCTACATTTGCACAAATTGCTAGCACCTATCAGCCAGACAAGAATTCAGGAATAACATTGTCAGGACTATAAATGCTAAAAATAATATTTGGAGCTGTTAAGAAAAATTTCACAAATATGTTATGTAATAATATTTTAGAGCTCAGATAATTCTCTTTGGATTACACTACAAAAGACTATAATTTACTCTTGTAACTCATTTTAAAAGGCCTTATTAGAAATAAAGATCTGAATCTTTTTAAACATTAAGTCAGACTGATTTATTTTATTGTTACTGAGTTTCTACACTACATTATTGTGAAAGTCTATGAAACAATAAATGAACAACTGTCCAGTGCATTATTTTCCCTGTTACAGTTCTAGCTTCAAATTTGGTGCATAATTAATTTCTATTTATCGTGCAGTATTGTTCTCATGGTATATACTTATGCATTAACTAAGGAGTTATAATTATTTAAACAAATTCAATGTAAACTTCTCATCTGGGAGACTTTTAACATTCTAAAACCATAAGTGATTTCTGTGTGCTAATAATTTTATTTTCACCTGGTTAGGTTCTTTAATTGTTATTTAGATTTATTGTATTGAAATTATTAATATTGACTATCCTCAAATTATAAAGAATGGGCTTATTAAAAGGCTACAGTTCACATGTAAGAGTCCTATAGGAGATTTCATCCAAATGCTCACTTCAAGACTATTTTAGCAAGCTTTTCTATGAAGCAACCCTGATCTCATCAACAGCAAAAGAACACGCATATCCCTGCATGCCCATTTGTGTGTACACTTGCAATATGGAAACTAAATCTTGCAAGTTAGGATCTAGTAAAAAATATTCCACATCTTTCCCCACAGTTCTAAACTAATCATTGTTTTCAACCATGCTATGTATGCCAGACTTAGTTTGTTCAATAGAAAATATGGATTATGATGTTTCCAAACACAGGCTAAATGCATGTACTTCTTAACTATAAATCCTTTAATTGTAGCCAAAGTAATATTTTTAACCAGGTACATTATTAAAGTTATTTAAATTGCTCCCAATCTTTTTTACCTTTTATTTCACAATTGGGCTAGTTGACTATGAAGCAGACCAGTCAATTGTCCAATATAATTACGTCTTCACCTCTTTTCCATTTCAGGCTGTGATTTCACACTTGTTAATTAGTTAATCATTTTGGTAGAGTGGACAAGGTGAGACTCAAATAGACTTTTTAATAATATAAATTGATGTGCACAATTTTGATTTGGGTTAGCACGTAGAGGAACCTAACCTGTATTGGAAAATACTTTTCAACTTTGGGGGTTTTATTTGTTTTGTTTTGTTTTAAAGTAACTTGTGTCAAGGTTCATGGAAAATCCTCATAATTGTGGCTAATGGAAATTTTCATAAAGTACAGTCCTGCTGATTGAGAAACTGATTTTACTCTTTTCCTTTCTCACATAATTCTTTTGCAGATTTTTAATTTAACTAGTCAAAAATATCCATATTCTGGCTATGTTTGGCTGATTGGGCCTTGGTTGAAATTAAAATGGCTTAAATTCCATAATATACTCATTGCCTTTGTATTTTCTTCATTGATTTTTAACAAGATTCTAGTCATTACTACATAGGGATATTCTTTATCCTTCACTGAAATATTGAAATATAAAACCCAGTGATTACCTCACTGTCAGGTTTTTATTAAAGACATACCTACATTGGCCATTTTATTGTAAGACTTACTCAGTTTTAAATTGCAGTTCTCTCTATGCTCCTTTCTCTTACATGACTTGCAGTTGGCTTCAGATTCAATCAGCACTGTTTATAAAATGAGGTCCCATTAGATATTTAAGGAAGTGACTGCTTTTTTAGAGAAATAGTCAGCCAAACTTCCTTTTCATACACCAATTACCTTTACTTACTGGACTTCTCCATCTGCTTCTTTTACTTCAGCTAAGTCCACTGCTCTTTTTATCCTGCTCTGTTTACTCATTTTTAAGTTTTTCCATGGTATCCCACATGTTTGGAAAACTTATCATTCCTCTTCTGCCAATTCACCCTCAAAGTTAAAATGTATCTAAAAGTATCATCAAGTAAATTGTCACTTTTAGGTATATGGTCTAGACTAGATGTATTCTGAGAGCTGTTGCTAATGTCCTTTATATGCCCTCTTTTTGATCTCATTCACTCAACACACATTTGTTAGGCGCTGATCATTCATGGAGTGTGTGTGTGTGTGTGTGTGTGTAAATGGTCTTTGCTCTAGAAAACTTAAACTCTAGTTCAGAGTATACACCAAAAGACTGAAGGCAACAGAGAGTCTTAGACTAAAAATGTTACTTAATAAGCAGTATTTTCCTCCTTTTTTTTTTTTTTGCATCTCTAAAAGGTTGTTTTTATTAAGACTCTACTGCATATGCACAGTGAGGGCAGAAGCAACCTCGGTATACAATTCCATACTTAGATTATAACTTACAAGATGTACTGGAAAAATGTAGAAGGCAGACAATATGATATATCATATAAAAGTTACAGAGACTATTTGGAAAAGAAGAAGAAATCAAATTATCACTACTAATAAGGTGATCCTTCTATGGTTTTAGACAGTTCATCAGAATCACAAAACTGTATCTTTTGTCCAGTCTGTCCTGTTGCTTGTGTTTCCTCCAATTGTTAAAAAGAAAAATGACTTCACATTTGAGCTTCATCTTTATTCTAGGCAGAAAGGATAGCACATGGACATTCACGGTCATGAGAGTGCCATGCATATTTAAGATTCAGCTGCTAAATCTTAAGTAAGATTCAGCATATGTGTCATAAGGTGGTATAAGTAGCTGGAGAGACTATGGGAAAGGCCTGTTAGGCTAGGAATTTAAATGTGATTGTATAGACAACAGAGAACCTGAAGAGGTTTCAAGCAGAGGAATTACTTAATTCAATTTGGAATTTGCTTTTAATCATAACGAAACTCCTATTCACCATTTTTAGTGATATTTTCTACTTTTTCTCACACAGTCTCTCTTTTCTGATTAAACCAGTCTAATCACTAGGCTTATTATGTTTGTGTCATCTATACTTTAATTTTACCATTTTTCCTCCTTAAGATAATCTCTTCTCCTACTCAAATATTAAAAGGCCACTGATGATCCAATGGTTGTTCACCGATGGTTATCTTCTTCTCAGTCTCTGAGCTTTTATAAAATTTTATTCAGTCGACGTAAGATAGAATGAATTCTTTATGTGTTTGTTTCTTTTTTTCCTTCTTGAATGTAAGCCCCTGGAAGGCAGGTCCTGTGACCTTCAGGCTTTGCAAATGAAGGAACTGGAAAATACATGTTGATTGACTCTTTCCCTAGTCTAATCAGTAAGACAGATGTGTTTTGGAATGTAGTGCATTGTTTAGCAATATTGTGAATATTAAATTGGCAAATACCACTATTTCATGATGAACAATTTCACTTTTTTGGATAAATATAATTTTGTACAGCTATAATATTCTTCTTTAGGAGACATATTTTTAGGCTCTTTTTTCTTGGGTGCTGTTATGGGTCTTCAAAAATTTCTCCCACAATTAGGGAACTTTCCCCTATGGCCCTTTTGAATCTTTGGTTTTAACTTATTCCCTACACAACTCCTAGGAACCCTTGAGTTATTTACCTTTTTTCTGCTGAGACCCCTTTGCTTTTTCAGGGGTCCCTACTGAATAGACCTTAGGGTGACCTCACATTAACTTATTTTATATGGGTCTCTTAACTGGTCCACAGAAAAATTTTACATTTGCTTTGCCCTGACATCCTAGGAATGCAGGCTGGTCAAGGTATAGTTGCATCTCTTTTAACTCATTTTTCAGCAGCAGACAACGCCCCAGGTGAAGGAGAGAGGAAGGAAGGTGGAGAGGAAGCATCCTAGAGAGGCTTACATCTAAGGAAGTTTCGGGGAAGTCTTTGAGAAGTCCTCAGTTCTCAGGAATGAGCCTGCCTTAGTCTCTCTGTCCTGTTCCATAATTGGCTGAGGCAGGGGAATGCAGTACAATGCAGGGATGGATCTCACAGCAGAAAAGCTGGGGCCCTTGATCAGTTATGTTACCTGTAGCTGGAGTTCTGTGAGGTTGCCACAAGGATACTTGGATTTTCTGCCATAGCCAGCGTAAGGTAAGCAGCCACTTAGTATATGGTTTTTCAGAGGGCGAATAAACAAACATTGCATTGTATTTTGAAATCTTCTCTTGATCAATATGAGGAGAAATGTTATAGCACCAAAGGTGCTATGAATTTACACAAAGAAAAGTATGTATTAAAAGAGAAAAATGAGATTGCATGCAGAAGGCTGGAAGGGTTTTTTACCCTAAATTTTCAGTCGTGGTTTTCACAGCAAATCACAGTAGTTATTATTCAAGTATTACAACTGCTTCTCTTTATTTGGAAGAAAGTGTCATCTCTTTCCTAAGTAATGTGACTGTCAATAAATTACTTAACTTCTCTAAACCTCAGCATGCTCACTAATAATTTAAGACAATACCTACTTTCCCTTTCTTACAGTATTTTAGCAATACTCAGTTGGAAATTAAAAAAAATAAAAGATGTAAAAATGATTTGTAACATGTGAAACACCGTATCAGTAAAAGTTATTGTTACCACAATCTGCGTACCAAATTTAAACATTAGTAGTTATGTAATCATTTATTAAAACATATAAAATCATGTAATTTTGCCCCTCTCATTTAAGGACTCTTCCTCCCCAGTACCACCCACATCCAAGTCCCCATGATTTCTCACTGACTACTCTTCCAGCCTCCCAAAGAGCCTCCCTGCTTGCACTCTGCTCTGGTCCTACATTGCAGCGTCCAGAACATGGGCTAGGTGGTCTCTTATAACATAAATCATATCATGTCCCTCCTTTGCTTAAAATATTCCAGCACCTTCCCAAAGCCCTTCAAATAAGATCCAAAATCCTGTACAATCACTTTATCATCTGGCTCCTGCCTATCTCTCAGACCTCATCTCATTCTACTTCACCTTGTACCAATTAAGTTAGAGCCATAATGACCTTTTCTAGGTTGCTCCAATAAGTCATTCTCACCTTCACTAACTGTTCTCCTTGCCTGGAATTTTCAGACCCTTATAGTCAAAAAGAAAAAAAGAGAAAATTATTGCTAATGGAAATGTGTAAATAATATAGGAATAATTCTGTTGTAACAAGTAGTTTATTCTTATTGCAGTTTATCAGGTATCGGGAAATGTAGATGCCAACTAACCAATTAAACTATGAAGTGATGGTCACATATTCTTCCTTTCTGTTCCTTTCCATTAATAGGAGATTTTATGACTTTTAAAAAAATCATTCAATAAAATTCATCTTTAATTTTCTGAAAAGAAAAAAGGTAAAGAATTGTTCTTCCTTCTAGCTGTTGGGATCTCGTTAGTTACCAATCATAAAATCTTCAGAAAATGGGAAGTAGTTTATAGGGGTCAGAAATTTCACTGCAAAGAGCAATGGATGTTATGTGACATACACATGGGCTCAGAGAAAAACATTTTTAAAAATGCTTTTTCATGCAAAATTAATAAATGTTAATGTAAATGTTAAAACACCCAAGTTGTGATTCCCGGTGTCTGACCCTCTTCATAGTTCACTGAAAGAAAACGAGAAAATGCTGCCCAAACCTAGAACACCTTCCCTCAGTGTAGGTGGGATTTGTGTCTGTATCTGCTCTTAACATTAATGGGATTTAATCGAATAGGGCTGATACACACATATCAGAAAAGTCACTCAAATTATTATAGGCATAGCCAGTCATGGGACATAATTCATAGTACACTCAACTGAAAGTGTTTTACATTAAAACGTGAAATAAAACATATTAAGAAGTAAACTTTATAGCCGTTTTTGGAGCGGGGACTTAAAATATCTTTAATATTGGACTTCCAGTATTAAATAAAAGACAAGTTTATAAAGAGTTCAATAATTGGACAGGCTACATATTGATTTTTTCCTTTGTTATGTAATATTACCCACTTCTCCATCCAGAGCCATGTCGTACCGGGTTGAAGAGTGCTAGAAACATGGTCGCTGTTGTGTATTGGAATGTGGAGAGACGGAAAGGCTGTCACAGCAGTCAATAAGATCTGAGAGGTGTTGACTAATTGCCTGCTAATTACACAGTAAATTGTCTAATTAAGCTGATGGTTAATTAGGGTACGCTTGCACAGCAGTCTTGTGGAATTTGTGTCTGATGTCTGGGAAGCAGCTTGTGTAATTGGCAAACTGGTAAGGACTGGCAGAGAACATGACTGGAAAGCTCACTGCCAGTGGATGACAGAATAAGGATTTAGTGGAAACAAAAGGGTTGTCATTTTTATACTGAAGGTTTTGTTTCAGTTCTGCAGCTATTCTGCAGTGAGCAATTGACAAATACATCTGAAGCCTAAATTACGTGAGTAAAGGAAGGCTTAAGATGTGCTTCAATATGTAAAATATGCTGCTGGCTTGCCATGTATCAGCCCTGATACACTGTATCACATTAAATTACTACACACGTTGTGTTTTTGCAGCTCCTCTTTTTAACATATGTTATTTGCTGTTCATATGCAAAAAAATTACGAAAATCCCCTCCATCTAAGGGAAAAATTGCCTCTTTTATGAAAAAATGAAAAGATGACAAATGTGACTGATTAAAAGACAACTGAAATAAGAACTTTGAGTTCATTATTTAATTTTTAATTTATGCATGACTAAGAACCATAAAATATTAGACATAATACAGATATGTTTGGATAATACTTTAAAGAAACAAAGCATTTAATTAATTAATTAATTAATTAATTAGAGAGAGAGCGCAAGCATGCCGGGTGAGGAGGGGCAGAGGAGGAGGGAGAGAGAGAATCTTAAACAGGCTCCATGCCCAGTGCAGAGCCCAGTGCAGGGATCTATCTCACAACCCTGAGACCGTAACCTGAACCGATATCAAGAGTTGGACGCTTAACCAGTTGAGCCACCCAGTCACCCCAAGACATTTTTTTAATGAGAAAATTTCAGTTTTATCATTTATATGATTTTACCATGCAACTAGCTTTTGCTTATAATTTAGTAAAGTGTAAAAATAGAATATTTCAATATCTTATTAAATGTTTTTCATTTCTGAATGGATATGAATTACCTGCAAAATTTGAGTGCCTTTAAAACTAGAAGCTCCAGGGGGTTTGTTTTGCTGCTATTATTGTTCTTCATAGCTGAGAAAGTTTAACTTTCTGTTTCAAAAAGTTATCTATGATTGAAATACATGAAAATTCTCTCTGTAAGTAAACTAATCCATTGAAGAATACAGGCCCTTTATAAATGAATTTAGGTACACATACATGTCACCTCTTTATAAGGGACCTGATGCAAATGATCACTTCTATTACCACTTACCACCCAGGTTCCAAAATTTTTGTGGATTATAGGTTGCAGTTGAAACAAAAGGTTACAGGTGCACAATAAATCTTGGTTTTGTACTTTTGTGTTAATAAAGCAAGAGAAAATTCTAACATTTCAAAGCTAGATATCTAAAAGATAAGAAGGCCTTAAGTGAAATTATGGTATCAACATTTTTTTCTGCTTTCTTAGCAAATAAAATGTGTGTCTGCCTGTGATTGGATGGATATGTATATATTTTTTCTCACTGTTTTCCATAGAGAATTTGAAGTCTGTATCTACTATGTTTTTAAATAGAAGGAGAAAAATACATACTATGTGCTCTCTAAAATGTCTTTGAACTAGCATTAACCTTGGAGATATATGCATGGTAAATGAAAATATTTACTATTTTAGGAGAAAAGGTGTTTTTCAACCTGTTTTAAAGCAATACTTTAAAATATTAAATCACAGATATAAAAAAGATGTAAAATAAAAGTATTCTTTATTTCAGGAGTAAAAAAAATCATATTCATTCTGTGTGGAGTCTTAGGTTATGAAGTCTTTATAAAGAAATTATGCAAGATAGAAGAAAAATGAATTTACCAAAGGGAATACAAGGCTAAACATTGAAATTGCTTATTTAAAGATATATCTCCTGAGGGAGAAAAATCAGATGGAGGTCAGATGTTGCAACTTCAACCATTCTATATTTTGATCTACTCAGTTTTTCATTTTATTCTTCAGACAGATAATATAAAAAGTTGATTTATTATAAGTGATAAAAGTTTGCATAAAAAAAAATCAAGTAGATCTATCTATCATTGTAATTAAAGTTTTAAGGAAGAATTTTTACAAGACATAACCTTCAAGAAAAATTCCTCCTTTATGTTTACATATAAATTTCAATGTTTTTTTCTATTAAGTCAAAATCTAATCTATATTAATGGTTTCCATTAATATACAGCTATCAAAAGAATATGTTCTATATGTCATCATCTGTTAAGAACTTCTTAAAATACTCTAAATTGGCACATATGTATTTATTTATATTTACATATACACATATACCTAACATACATGTGTATATGTGTGTTATGTAATCTCAGTTTCTTTTTCAATTCCTTAGAAAATTTTATCCCTATAATTTAAAAAACGCAAGGTAAAGAAATAACAATATTTATTAACCTTAGCCATCAACCTTATTCTAAAACACTTGTTTTCTTTTATAATTTACGTACCATAAAGTTTACTCTTTTAAAATATGTAACTTTCACTGTTATCTAATTAATTTCAGAGTGTTTCCATCACTCCTGAAAAGAAGCCCATACCTGTTAGCAGTCACTCCCCATTCTCCACATCCCCTAGCCCCTGGAGACCACTAATGTATATTCTATCTCCATGGATTTGCCTATTTTGGACATTTTGTATAAATACACTCATACGGTATGTGACCTTTTGTATCTGGTTGCTTTTACTTAGCATATTTTCAGAGATATCCCATGTTGTATCATGTATCAAACGTCATTCTTTTTTTGGTGGATAAACTACGTTTTGTTTATCTATTCAGTGGTTCATGAATATTTGGGGTTTTTTCCTACTTATTGCCCATTATAAGTAGTATTTTCTTGAACATTCATTTATAAGTTTTTGAATGGATGTATATATCCAGTTCTCTTTCAGATATACCTAGTTGCAGAATTACTGGGTGATGTGGTAACTGTATGTTTAACTTTTTGATGAGCTGCCAAACTGTTCTCCAAAGTGGCTGCACCGTATACTTTCCACTAGCAATGTATGAGGTCTCTAATTTCTTCACATACTCACCAACATTGCTTTTTTTATTATAGCCATCAGAATGAGTGTGAAATTTTTCTCATTGTAATATTGACTCCTACTATAAGTGATAACTAAAATAGTAAAAGTATGAAGGCCTAATAATTGCATTAATATTCTTAATAGCATATCACCATAACAACAAGTCAATAGAACTAACAGTTAAAGTAGCTGCCATTTTTCATTCTTCTCTCTAATTCCAGAAGGTGTGGTCATCAAGAAAGGCTGACCCACTTCCACTGAAGGCATGACATAAGAGCAAGTCTGAAAATTGACTTTGGGGAATGGGGGTATAGGCAACCTCTGAAGAATAGGCCGGTTTATTTGGGTTCTTGGCCTTTGAGAGAAAATGTTACAAGGTGGCATATAATCAAAGAGTAGTCTCTTGCCGTTTGGTCATTTATATAGTTCGAGGATATGAATAAATGTTCCAAGCTAAATTTTGAGTATAACATAGTGAATTAAAGCCTAGGAGAAACAATTAATATGTTCTAGATAGCAAGGATAAGGACTATTACTCTAGGAGTCTGAATCAGATGTTCTTCCCTATTCTCTGCTGCCCTGCTTAGTGGTTTTATCATTCTGGGTCCAAATGCATAGACTGTGAGACTTAAAAAAGATTTACCTTAGCTCTTGCTCTAGTCTAAGAGTTCCCATAGACAGATGAGGAGAATTAGTCTTAGTAACAGCTTTGTTCAGGTTCATATAGATGGTGATTGGACACTCTCCTACCGTGTACTTGGTACTCTTATCACTGTATTTTTGTAGTATTTTATAGTCACTATAGTTCTCTGTTCATTTTTATGGTTCATGTATTATAGAACTATGACTCTGTCCTTGCTCTCAGAGAACTTCAAGTCTTGTGGTAAGATGCACCAGCAGCCAATTCACATACTTTGTAAAACACGCTAGAGAGGAAGAAATGAGAGCTGTAAAAATCCAGAGGAGGCACCAGACCAAGCTGGAGGCAAGGGGTGTCACTGGAGAATAGATGAGTCTAAGAGGAGTCCTGAATAGTGCCTCTGGGAAGAAGAGGGACGTGGTGTGACTGAGTAGCGTGTGCAAAGTTAAGCAGAGAGGGAAAGCCCAGTGGAAGTGGGAGTTTAGCTTCCCTAGAAGGATGGTGTAATGAGAAGAGGGAAAGCTAGACTAGAACCAGATTATAAAGGGCCTTGTTCATTAAGAGTTTAGACTTTATCTTAAAGGATAACAAATGGACATTATGCTGAGAATGACGTGACAGGCTTGGATGTACTTTTGAGAAAGGTTTCTCTGATAAGGTATGAAGTATTTAGCAAATAGCCACGTAAGAGTGGGAGAGGATCCATGTATTCATTCTACAAGTATTTTGTAACAAACCACTCAATTTCCAGACACTGCTCAGGCACTGAGTTTAGCGTGGTGACAAACATGGTAACTTCATGGTGTGTACAGATGCAGTATACTAGGGAAGAAATGCTATTGTCTCAAGGTTGGGGCTGGAGTAAGGTGAACCTGTTTGAAAGGTATAAAGGAGAATCAAGTACCAGCTTGATGTTTGATTGCATGAAGGTAGGGATGGGAAGGGAGAAGGCAAGAATGACTCCAGGATCTTTAACTTGGCCGCTGTTTATGGTTGTTCCATTCACAAAGAAAGTGAATATAATAGGAGGAGAAAAATATGATTTTGGTGTTCTGTGCCATTCACTGAAGCAGAACTTTTCAATATCAAAAGAAAACTGTCAATGGGTACTTTTATTCTCCAACTATAATTACTTCAAATATTTGGAAGGAAAAGGTCACCCTAATAGAGGAATTGCAGTTATTAAAATTGAACTGAAAATGTTAATAATTTCTCAGATGAGATATAAGCACTAATGTAGAGTTCTAAAGTTTGAACTCAATTTAATTATTCTAAAATTAGATCTAAAACTAACATCTAAAGGGGAAAAGTTAACAGGATGTTAAATCAATATGATTAATTAACTTGATATAAATAACTTGAGTATTGCTATGTTTATCTGTAAATCATTTATCATGATACCAGCTGTAAAAGAAAATCTTAATAATAATGATAATGATGTGTGTCATCCTCCCACTCACAGAGGTGTCATGACAAATTGTTAACGAACTGTCTTACAGCACTTCACAGACTCAAATGCTAATGTAATAATAACATAATCAATAATAATAAAATCAACAATGGAACAAATAATTTGATGCAGCTTTGAAAGGCAAATTTATTAAAACTTTGAGTTTACATGTTGAACTCTCTCTGTCTCTCTCCCTCACTCTTCCCCCTCTCCCTCTTCCTGTCCTTCTCTTTCTTTCTCTCTTTCCCTCCCCTTCTTTCTCAAAGGGGGTATTGATCATTTCCATAGAATCAGTTGCCAAATCCAGAACAGTACATAAATATGTATCTTCCATTCCCACGCTGACTTTCATTACTCAAGACCTCATTTATCCTCACTTAGAACATTGCATGAACCTCTTAAAAGGTCTGATTTCCATGCGTCTACTGACAGAAATCAATGTACTTATTTGCAACCAAATTTATCTCCCTAAAGTATATTTGGACATGTCTCTCCACTGTCTACTTGTAGGACAAAGTTCATACTCCTTAGTGTGTCATACAAGGCCCTCTGTCACCGCAACCCAATATTTTCTTAACCTTCATTTCATCTATACCTTTTCACAAAAAGGCTAAATAACAGAGGGCTAAGATTTTTTAAATATAAGTGTCCCCTCAGTAGCCTTATCTGATTTCTCAGAGCCCACATGTTCTTGTTATCATCTGGTCTCCAGACCATGCTTGTACACATGAAGTTGAGGCTGCTCACTGCTCAAGAAAAACCTGCTTGAGGGCAGTCTGCGTGTTCACTGCAGATGCCATGTTCTGCCTCCCCCCAGTGCTTGTTTATGCAGCGTGCTTCCGTCTGAAGAGCCGTCCCCCACATCTGGCCTCTCGAGCACTTAATTTGCCCTCCAGAGTCAGTATAGATGTGACCCTCCCTGGAGACCTTCTCTTCCCTTAAAACTGTGTTCCCATAAACCTTTGGAGTTCTAGAACTTACTGCTTTAATAGGAGGGAGACAAAAATTGCAGCTCTGTCCCTAAGACATTGTCTATGTAGCCTTGTAAAATGGAGTGGGCGAACCGACTATTAGCTCCCTTCTGTTCTACCGTGCTACATGTTTCATTAGAACATTTTTATTTTTCTTTAGAATCATTTGAGTAGCAGATCCATCTCCCTCTGAAAAAGTAACACTGGGTATTTATTGTGTACATATTACGTGCCAGGCATTCTGAAACCCACGTAATGTACACTTTCTCTTTCACTACCAGCAACTCACTATGTTAGATGTCATAATCCCCACTGCATGGACAAACTGAGGCTTAACAATTTCCAAATCCCCTTGTTTTTGTACATCCCCTACAGTCGTGGTTCGGTGCCACAAAGACAGCAGACAATCAGCAAACACTGAATTTCTTCTATTTCATATTAGGATTTTTATTCTTCTAGATGGAAATGTGATATGATTTATCATATGATAAAAACTGATCAGTAGTGTTCTTTTGCCATCATTTGGCTACAGGTTGAATTTAAGTTGCTGCAGGTTTTCAGGAAAGAAGTGAGAAACCTGTTAAAAGATTGACTATGGGCCTCCTCATAACCACCTTATTTTATGGGACAAGCTTTCTCCCTCCTAAGTCCATAGCTCTTGGGATCATCTTTGACTATTCATTGATAATCATTGTTTTGTTGGTTTTATTTCCATGGCCTATGTTCCAGTAAGAATGTTTCACATCCCATCCCATTTACCTGCTTTTGGACAAAAATGATTTTACTCCAGGATTCACCTACTTTACTAGCAAGATTGTATGTCAGGTAGAGCAGATTCAAATCCAGGACCCCCATAGAGAAGGAGATGACCCTGAACTCACACCTTTATCTCTTAAAAATTTAAACACTGTAGACAATTTGAGAGGCAATGAAAAAGTTTCTTCTGAATTGAGCTCCTCTGGGCTCTGGATTTCCATGGCTTCCTTCACTACTTGTGTTTTAGTACAGTGGTATGAATATGAAAATCCTTGGTAGCAGGGGATTATCTTCTCCCCAGTGTTCGGTGCAATATTTTAAAGGTGTCCCAACATTATAGATTATGCTGAAATAATACAGCCTACTTGATATTACATTCTGTATTCATATTTACTATAAAATGTCTTGCTCCAGCACATTCCTTAACTTCCTATAGAGAAGGATGTAATGTACAACAGAGAAGTGCATTTTTTAGAAACACTGAAATGAAAGTTGTTGATTTTAAAAGACATTTTGTCACAGATGAGTGAGGGAGAAAGAGATCAAACCAGCAGGTCTAGCCAATCCAAGGTTTCATTCATGCATCTCTTCTGCTTAGTGCTTTCCCCTTCGGTATCATTAGCATTTTCATTTCGAAAAATGACAGTCTGCCGTGGAAGCAGTAAAAATGTTCAACCTGTGGTTTAAATTATTGATTTTTTAGAATATTGAAGCAGTATTTCAAATGGATTTTGTTAGAGATACTTCTGGGTGGGGGGTTTCAAAGGTAATTTGATATCCAAAAACCTGTATATTTCAAAGACTTTCCATTCTTTGAATTTCTTTAGACTCTGGTTGATTGGATAAAAATGTTTATTGTCTTCGGGATTATAAGTAGCAGATCATTGCTGCTTGAACTTGAAACATATATCTGTAGACTGTGCTCTTCATGATTTATGGTGTATGTTCAGACTGTGATCAACTGGCAAAATAAATCATTTGGAAACAAAAGCTGATTTTAAAGTGAAGGAAAACATGCTGTGATTTACATGCATAGAAGGTCAATAGTCCAATTGATAGCTAATTTATTGTCATAAAGGATGCAAGGTGTGGTTCTATAAGAATGGATTTTAATGAAGCTCCTCAAATTTTATTATGCTAATAGGGAGTAGAGTGTGGCTGCAGTGATTTTCCTTAAAATCTTTTTAAGTCTCTCACCACAGTCAACACTCACATAAGAACAGAAAATGTTTTGACAAGGAGCAGGATTACTGACTGCTGTGTGTATGCTGTGCAGGTAGTTTGCTATTCGCAGCATGTTTCTGCTTATGGAAAAAAGCTACTTAAAAAAATTACATTATATCAAAATGACTTGATCTGCAATCATTCCAGGAGTCGAAGCCCTGTTGAAGTCAATGAGGGCTTGGAGTGCAAATTTAGGACTGTATCGAGCTTAATATGTGGAGAATTGCATCATATCTTGTGATGTCAAGTATCGCACAGCAATGGGATGGCATAAATTTGAAATAAAACCTGATACCGTCTCTTTGACGAGTGTCAATGAATTAAAAACACTGTATCAGAAGAGATCTTTTTGAGGCATTGGGCCACAAAAAGGAAATCTGCTACTAAATATATGAGCGGTATCTGTAACTGTGGATGTTTTAAACCAGCTTAAAAATGCCTTCCCAATGGCAGTACTACCATGGAAGTTGGTTGGAGAATCTGCTGATGGTGCTACTTTTGGGGGGGAAATGCTTAATCTGAGGGTGTAAAACCCCGACATCAAATCTTTTTGTAGAGCTTCCTTCCTCTAAGAACTGTACAGTGGAAAATATGACTGAAACAATTTATATATATTATTATGACATGAATCATCTGATTTAATCTTCATGACAGCACTTAGAAATAAGAATTTTATATTTTTTCATATTGTTTCATAATGTTACAATTAGGGAAACAAGAGTCCCAGAAAAGTAAGTAAATTACTCAGGGTCACACAGCTATTAAATAGTGAGGCCAGAGTTCTTGCTCAGGTTTATATAACTCCAAAAGCAATGCTTTTCTACTACACAACACGTGTCTCCCTTTATTCTTTAAAAATGGCATCAGTAGAAGTTAAAAAAGAAAATGAAGATACAGAAGAGTAGTGAGCCCTCATAGTTACACAATATTTGTGATATTTAGTTCTTTTTTGTTTTTTTTTTTGTTTTTTTTTAGTTTCAGGGGTAAAACCACTCATGTGTGCTCCCTTCCCCCTTCCATTAGGTGCTTACCTGATTGAAAACAATTCCTATGTGTTTAAGTCTCAGATGCTATAGGTGAATTAACTCACTAAATCTCCACAACAATTCTATGCAGTATATATTAATATTAGTCTCACGAAATAGAGGAGGACATGAGACACAGAAAGGTTGTTCTAGTGAAACCATTAGTAAGTGGTAGAGCAGAGGCGATATCTACCATAAGGAATTGTTGTGAATATTCAGTGAAGAAGTGAATGTACTTAAATTATCAATACTCTACAGGAAGGAAATTGAGTCACAGAAGGGTAAGTGATTTGTCCAACCAATATCACACAGCGGTCAATTTCGCATAATGGTAAAGTAATAGATACATGTCTTGGTATTTAGTAAGTTATTAGAGTGCATGTTTAGAGGAAGAATCACATATTGGTTGAATGATGAACTAATAATTAAAGCCCAGTTCTCCAATTTGGTAGGGGATTTTGTGCAAGTTACTTCAACCCCAAGTTTTAGTCTCTTTATTTGTAAAATTGTTGTAGTGGAATATTTGTAACTGTAATTTACTGAGTTTGCCCATGTGTCAAGTTCCGGGCCTAATTTTTTTTTTATCACTTTTATAGCATGTGATACAAGTAAAATCTAAGCAAGTGTTTAGGACATAGTAAGTGCTCACCAAAGGCTAACATTATTAATGTATTTTGTCATTATCATTATATTAGGAGAGGATTAGCTTTTTGAGGAACCTCCATCATGTTTTCCAGAATGTCTGCACTAATTTACATTCCCACAAACAGGGCACAAGGGTTCCCCTTTCTCTGTATCCTCACTAACACTTGTTATTTCTTGTCTTCCTGATTCTAGCCATTCTGACTGGTGTGAGGCCATCTCTCACTGTAGTTTTGATTTGTATTTCCCTGATGATGAGTGATGCTGAGTATCTTTTTCCTGTGTCTGTTGGCCATCTGTATGACTTCTTTGGAAAAATGTCTATTCAACTGGATTATTTCTGGGCTTTTTTTTTTTTTTATTGAGTTGTATAAATTCTTTGTATATTTTGGATATTAACTCCTTACCAGACGATTTGCAAATATATTTTCCCACTCAATAGGTTGCCTTTTTGTTTTGTTGTTGGTTTCCTTCACTGTGCAAAAGCTTTTACTATTTGGTATAGTCACAATATTTTACTTTTGCCTTTGTTTCCCTTGCCTTTGGAGTCAGATCTAGAAAAATGTTAAAGCCAATATTAGAGAAGTTACTGCCTGTGTTCTAGGATTTTTATGGTTTCCTTTCTCACAGTTAGGTCTTTAGTCCATTTTGGTTTCTTCTGTTATACAAAAGCTTTTTAATTTGATGTATTTTCAATTGTTTATTTTTTTTATTTTGTTTCCCTGGCCTGGCAAAACATATCCACAAAAATATTGCTAAAGTTGATGCCCAAGAGACTGCTGCCTACCTTTTAAGAGTTTTATGGTGTCAGGTATTACATTTATATCTTTAATCCATTCTGAGTTTATTTTTATGTATGGTGTAAGAAAGTGATCTAGTTTCATTCTTTGCATGTAGCTGTCCAGTTTTCCCAACACTACTGAGGAGACTGTCTTTTTCTCATAGTATAGTTGTGCTTCTTATGTCATAGATTAATTGAGCATGTAAGTGTGGGTTTACTTCTGGGCTCTCAATTCTGTTCCATTGATCTATGTTTCTATTTTTGTGCCAAACCATGCTGTTTTGATTTCTATATATTTGTAGTATAATTTGAAATCAAGGATTGTGATACCTCCAGCTTTTTTTTTTTTAAGATTTTATTTATTCATCAGAGAGAGAGAGAGAGACAGGTTTTCACTATCTATGGCATCTAGAGCCCTACAAAATGTATTTCTTAAATAAGCAAACTTGAAAGTTGAAATTACTTGTTGATTCATGGGCTACTGAATGGATGTTGTGTTAGTGAGCATGAAAACATTAATCTCATTGTCCTTCTCCATCAGAGATCTTGGGTGATCCAGGTACATTATCAATGAGCAGTAATATTTTGAAAGGAATCTTTTTTCTGAACAGTAGGTCTCAAAAGCAGGCTTAAAGTATTCAGTAAACCATGTTGCAAACAGAAGTGCTGTCATCCAGGCTTTGCTGTTTACAGAGCACAGGCAGAGTTGACTTAGCATAATTCTTAAGGGCCCTAGATTTTGAGAATGGTCAATGAGCAGTGGCTTCAAATTCAAGTCACCAGCTGTATTAGCCCCTAACAAGAGAGTCAGCCTGTCCTTTGAAGCTTTGAAGCCAGACAGTGACTTCTCCTCTCTAGCTATGAAAGTCCTATATGGCATCTTCTTCCAGTAGAAGACTTTTATCTACGTTGAAAATCTGTTGTTTAGTATAGCCACCTGCTTTAACTTCTTTAACTTCTTAACTAGATCTTTTGGATAACCTCCTGCAGCTTCTACATCAGCACTTGCTGCTTCAATTTGTACTTTGATGTTACAGAGATGGTTTCTTTCCTTAAACCTCATGAACCAACCTCTGCTAGCTTCAGACTTTTCTTCTGCAGCTTTCTCACCTCTCCCAGCTTTCAAAGAATTGAAGAGAGTTAGGGCCTTGCTCTGGATTAGGCTTTGGTTTAAAGGAATGTTGTAGCTGGTTTGATCTATCCAGACCACTAAAATTTTGTCCGTATCAGCAATAAAGCTGTTTCACTTTCTTATTATTCATGTGCACTTTTTTTTTTTTTTTAAGGTTTTATTTATTTATTTGACAGAGAGAGAGAGACAGCAAGAGAGGGAACACAGCAGGGGGAGTGGGAGAGGGAGAAGCAGGCTTCCCGCTGAGCAGGGAGCCCGATGCGGGGCTCGATCCCAGGACCCTGGGATCATGACCTGAGCCGAAGGCAGACACTTAATGAGCCACCCAGGCACCCCTGGAGTAGCACTTTTAATTTCCTTCAAGAACTTTCCCTTTGCATTCACAATTTGGCTGTTTGGTGCAAGAAAGCTAGCTTTTGGCCTAACTTGGCTTTCAACATACTTTCCTCATTAAACTTAATCATGTCTAGCTTTTGATTTAAAGTGAGAAACATGTGACTCTTCCTTTCAGTTGAACACTTAGAGGCAATTGTTGTAGGATTATCAACTGACCTAATTTCAATATTGTTATACTGCAAGGAATAGGGAGGCCCAGAGAGTGAGAGAAATGGGGGAACAGCTGATTGGTGGAGCAGTCAGAACACACACATTTATCAATTAATTTTGCTGTCTTATAATGGCATGGTTTGTGGTACCCCAAAACAATTATACTGACATCAAAAGATCACTGATTACAGTTCAGCATAACAAATATGATAATAATAAAAGGGTTTGAAATGGTGCAAGAACTCCCAAAATGTGACACAGAGACACAAGTGAACAAATGTTGCTGGAAAAAAAAATGGTACCAGTATATTTACTTGACAAAGGGTTGCCACAAACCTTCAATTTTTAAAAAACACAATACCTGCAAAGCACAGTAAAATGAAGTAAGCCTGTATTGAAATGTATGGGGTATATAATAAGCAGTTCTAAACTAGAAAAGATCAGAGTTCAAGAAAAGAGACAAAAGGGGAGGAGTCAACATTTGCAGAGAGAGAGTGGTTCAGAATATTCATAAATGTTGAAAATCGAATCCATAGATTCAAGAAGGTCAGTGAATAACAAATAAATTAAATGAACAAACTCTTATTTAGACTCAACATAGTGAAATTATAAAAAATCAGAGACAAAGAGAAGACCTTAAAAGTAGCCAGACAAAAGAGAAATAAGGAAAGTGTCTTAACATAAAAGACAGAGGGATCGTAATAATTAAAAATAAAAATGAAGTTACAGTTACCCAAGTAAATACAGGGAGTAGAAAAATAATAGAGAATCAATGCAGAGAAATAGTGGAAGTATTTGAAATTAAAACTATGATAGCAGAAAGTAAATATGTATTATGAGAGTGGGAAGGTAAAGTTGTGAACATCTTCCAAAAAGTAAAACGAAATGCCAAAACTGAAAATAGGATAGAAAAGATAGACAAAAATAGAGAATGTGACTAATAGGCTCGGTATTCTAAGAATGGGGATTCTACAGGAAGAAGTGAAAGCAAGTAAGGAAAGGCAATTTTGAAAATAATAATACAAGGAAATGCTCCAGAAATGAAGAACATGGGGCCACTGGTACCCAATGAAATAAGAAAAACCCATATTGATAAACTAATGTTTATCATCATAAGATTTCTGAATATGGGTTTAGGAAGAAGGTCCAGGAGATTTTATTTATTTATTTATTTATTTATATTTATTCATTTATTTATTTTAGAGAGAGAGTTGGCATGTGAGAAGAGGGGAGGGGCAGAAGGAGAGGGAGAGAAGCAGAATACAGGCTGAGCACAGAGCCCAACACAGGGTTAGATCTCATGACCCTGAGATTATGACCTAAGCCAAAATTAAGAGTCTGATGCTTACCCAACTGAGCCACCCAAGTGCCCCAATCCTAGGAGATTTTAAGAGATAAAATAAGCAAGCCACATACAGGGGTCCCCTCCCTTATATTCCAAGACCCCCAGTGGATGCCTGAAACCACAGATAGTACAAAACCCCAAATATACTATGCTTTTTCCTATACATATATAGGTATGATAAAGTTTAATTTATGAATTAAGCACAGTAAGAGATTAACAGCAACAACTAATAATGGAATAGAGCAATTATGATAATTATACTAGAATAAAAGTTATGTGAATGTGGTTTCTGTGTCTCTCTCAAAATATCCTATTGTACTGTATTCTTCTTCTTGTGATGATGTGAGATGATAAAACTACATGATGAGATGAAATGAAGTGAATGACATAAGCAGTGTGATGTCGTGTTAGGCTACTATTGACTCTCTGTCATTATTTTGGAAGGAGGATCATCAGCTTCTTCACTGCAGCTGACCATGGGGTAACTGACACTATAGAAAGCAAAAACATGGATAAGGGGGGACTACTGTAAGAAGAAAGGAGAATCCTAAAAAACAACCTTAGGAATTAGACAGTATCTTTAAAAATCTAAGGAATATTGTGTTTAATATTGAATTCTGCACTAACTAAAATATCAATCAGAAATGAAGGGAAGACAAGTACATTTACTTCCCATAAGCCCTTTCTCAGGAAGCTACTAAAGAATATGCTACACCAAACAAGGAAATAAATGAAGGGAGCCAACACTGGGCTGAGTCAGAAGGAATTTCTGGTAGGACTGCAGAGGAAAATTCCAAGATGAGAGGTGAGCAGTACACCTTGAGAGCATTGTAGAATCAGGCCGTTAAGAACCTCTAGGAAGATTTTCTGAGGATAAAAATGAAACTGCTCAATTATCTGATAAATTTGACTTTGTAGGAAATCAGATTATGAGCCCTTTTATGGAGTTACCATATCATGTGGAGAGAGTCATCCTGTGATTCAGAAAAAGCCAAGTAAATGAAGAAAGAACATTTAACTTGGGTGGGAGTGGGAGGAGAGAATAGTACATGAAAAGAAAAGGAAAGATTTTAGACCACTGTTACCTCAATGAACCAATGTTCACATAGCTACAAACATAAAATTGTTGATTGCAGTTTTAACTGAAAATGTCTTCAGGTATGTTGGGAGGTTGGTGGAGAATAAATTTGTGGGAGAGGTTATACAAAGGACTAAAATCTTGACTTCCATAATAGGAAGTAAGAGGTGATGTGAAAGGTAGGCAGGGGATATTCTCTTTAGTCCCAATCAACACAGAAATGCAGACTGTTCCTTCAGTTGCTACTCATGTTACGAGAACTGAATTTACTATCTTTGATTCCCAATATTAATAATAAAATTCTTCCCTGTCATCACTAATGAAACTGGCCTGCACATATCCTTTATTTATCCAAATCAGTTTTTTAGCCAGGTGCGCCCAATCTGGCTCAACCCTTACTAAAAAACAAAACAAAACAAAAACAAAAAACCACCACCAACAAAAAACACACATAGTGGAAATGGAGTGTATATTTTCTATTAGAGTACTCACATGGAAATAGTATCTTTGCCTCAAGTTCTTCACCCTAAATAATCTAATGATGTCAGTCAATACTTATAGAATTGTAGCAATCTTAAACTCTAATGGAGAAAGAAAAATATAGGTGTCTGTGATGTGTGCATTGATTTTAGCAGTTCATCCTTAGTGGAAAATGTAATTGAGTATGTGTTCAGATGGATAACACCACTTTAAAGGAGGAATAAGACAGTTTAATGCAATGGGAAGAACTGGATACATCCACATATTAAATAACTGTATAGTTCACTGATTGACAGTAAATCTTTATATCTGGAATATATATTCCCGTGAACCTCTCTCTCAACAATGGTACTGTGCTGCTTCAGTTGTTGTCAAGCTGACACGTAATATACCTTTTATAACTTTTAATGTGATAGACCTTTTATTCATCCTGCTCCCCGTAGGAAAAGCAAATGCTTCTGCTTTAGTGAATGCAGCGTGGAAAAAAATACTTTCAGTGCAGTGATGATTTATAATCCACCCTCAGTGCTCTGTATCATTCTCTAGGAATATGTGTGACTGTGTGTGTGTCTAAACATATCTCTGTGTGTGAATGAAAATATATTCAAAAACAGGGAGAAAGTAGAACTCATACAGTTTTCTAAGAGGCACTGATAATTTAAAATATTTGTTAGATAAAAATCAATGTCAATGCAGGTATCAGTTAGTCAAATGAAACAATAAAAGGAACCATGGCTTTTTATTTTAAGAGATTTAACTTTATGAAGTTTTTTTTTTGGTTTTTGTTTTTTTTTTTAAAGATTTTATTTATTTGACAGAGAGAAAGACAGCCAGAGAGGGAACACAAGCAGGGAGAGTGGGAGAGGGAGAAGCAGGCTTCCCGCGGAGCAGGGAGCCCGATGCGGGGCTCGATCCCAGGACCCTGGGACCATGACCTGAGCCGAAGGCAGATGCTTAACGACTGAGCCACCCAGGCGCCCCCTTTATGAAGTTTTTAAGGTTCCAATAAAATAGTTATATGAAGACACATGATTTTATTGATCTGTTTATTGTCTGTCTCTCATAGTAGAATGTAAGTTCCTTGAAGGCAAGTATATCATTGATATTATTCACTCATTTTTTTAATAGCTGCTTAGTTCTTATTGTATGGATTGGATATGGCATCATTTAAATATTTCTTTCTTGATGCACATTTGGATTTTAGAAATTTTTGTTACTATGAAATGTGCATATTGGGTCTCTGTACTATTACTTCTTTCTATACTAGATGCTTAAAAAGGGAACGCTGATTCAGAAGTATAGTTGACCCTTGCACAATTCAAGGGGTTAGGGATGCCAACCCACACAGTAAAAATCCATGTATAACTTTTGAGTCCCCTAAAATTTAACTACTAATAGACTGCTATTGATGGAAGAAGTCTTACTGATAACAGAAAGAGTCGATTAAGTCGATACTTATTTTGTATGTTATATGTATTGTATACTGTATTCTTACAGTAAAGTAAGCTAGAGAAAAGAAAATGTTATTAAGAAAATCATAAGGAAGAAAAAGTACGGTTAAAGTACTATATGTATATTTATTGAAAAAATCCATATATAAGTGGACCTGCATTGTTCAAACCCATGTTTTTCAAGGGTCAACTGTATATATATTATTTAATTTGAAAAACACTGAAGATTAATTTCCAAAAATGTGCTAGCAATTCATGCATTCAATAATGTAAGAGCATCCATCCTCACTATCACCTCCAGTATGGTTTATTATTCCTCTTTTAAAGTGTTTCCATCTTGCAAAATCCTGTTAGTGAAAAATTGTATCCCCTGGTTCTTATGTGCATTTTCCTGACTGCTAGTAAAGTTGAACACCTCTTCACATTGTTGGTATTTCCTTTTCTTCTAGATGAAATGACTGCACATCCTTTGACTATTTTTCTCCCCCACCAACCTTATTGAGGAAGAATTGACAAATATTGACTATTTTTCTATTGAGTCAACTGCCTCTAACATTTGAGGAACATTTTTGCTCAGAAGGGATAGTAATCTTTAATATATTGGTTTTCATATCACATTTTCTTTTAGCCTACTTTTTATAACTTTTTTTAAAACTAAAGTTTGCCTTTAGCAAAGTAATATGTACACAAGGTTAAACATCAAATAATACTAAAAGTACTTTTACGAAATTCATTTGTCCCCTACCCCATCTTTACACACTTTCTATTTTTGTTCTTGCAAAGCAACTGCTTCCAGTTCTTACCACTTTTTAGGTTTTTTTAAATCCATGGTTCTAAATAAGATATTTATGTTGCAGCTTTTTAAAGCTAGATATTTTCCATTGACTTCCTGTTACAGTTCCTGAGGTTTTAGTTCTAAATTAATGTTTATCTTACTATGTTTATGTAAATACTGTTCATTGTTGACCTGAGGCAAGTGCAATGATTGTGTTTCCTTTGTCTTACAAATGTTTGTTTTACATGGACTTAATAATGTGTCATCAAAACATTTTTTTTATAAAACTGTCATTATTTTTTAAGTATATTTTACCTGATTTTTTACATATATATATATAAGTACTTTTTCCACACAAAGTTCCAAAAGCTCAGTCAATTTTACTCTTATCTTCTGGAGACCAACTTCTGTTGTTCTAATCTAGACTCATAGCTCTGAGTCTTCAGATTACTGTGTGATACTCTCCATATATCCTGAATCCCATTTCTTCCTTTCTTGGTTTGATCTCTTATTTTCCTAAAACCGAGCCTCCAGAAACTTTGTCAGAAAGAGTGTATAGTAGGTGTATTTTTAGAATTTTTGCAGATTTAAAATTTCTAGCTTCAAATTTCTCTTCAAAAATTTGAAGACATTACTTCTTGCTTTCTAGCATTTAATGCTGCTATTGAGAAAGATTTTTCAGGCAGAAAGAAATAGAAGAAAAGCAAGAAGTGCAATATGTATATCAGGGAAGCAAAGCTTTTTAGAAATTCTCAGATTGTTATTCACTGGCCAGATGATGGCCTCCCCTTGGTGGAAAGGAATTTAGAGAGGCAAGTCTTAAATTGGGTACATTGTCCCCTAAAAAATATCAGGATTCTGTTGTAAGAGCAAAAATAGAATTTCATTTTATTCATAATTTATAGAATTCTATATAGGAAAAATACCAAAGACCTGTTAGAATAATATTATATATAAAATTTTAGACCCATCACTAATAGTCAAGGAAATGTGGATCAAAATCACCATTAAATATCACCTCATACCTGATAGGTTGACTGTTATAAAACAAACACACACACACACTCAAGCCATAAGGGTTGGTGAGGTTGTGGAGAAACTGGAACCCTTATATTCTATTGGTGGGAATATAGAATGGTATAGTTACTATGAGAAATATTATGGAGGTTCCTCAAAAATTAAAATAGAGCTACCATGTGATCCAACAATCCCACTTCTGGATATATATCCAAAAGAATTGAAATGAGGATCTCAAAGTTTGAAATGAGGATATCTGCACCCTCATGTTCATTGCCGCATTATTCACAATAGCCAAGATATGGAGACAACTCATATGTCCATTGGCAGATGAATGGATAAAGAAAATGTGGCATATACATATAATAAAATATTATTCAGCCATAAAAAGAGAAGGAAGTCCTGCCATTTGTGACAATGTGGATGAACCTAGAGAACATTATGCTAAGTGATATAAGCCAATCACAGGAGGACAAATATTGTATAATTCCACTTATGTAAAGTATCTAAAATAGTCAGACTCATAGAAGGAGAGTATAGAATGGTGGTTGCCAGGAGCTGGGGAAGGGGCAAACAGGGAATTGTTTTTCAAAAATTCAGTATCAATGATTTGGAGAACACTTTATCTTATTTTCTTCCTTTTTAAGGCTATTTGGGTAAAGGTGAAGGTTTGTGGTAAAATTTCCAAACCCTGCCCTTAAAAATGATGTTTATTGAAAATAGGATATCATACAAATACAAAATATCAGCTGAAAGTGGATTTATAGTCTTAATTCCATCACTATTAATTAGTACCCTTGTCAGTAGGTATGTTAGTCTCGTTTGGGTTGCAACAACTTAAGTTGAAGTAAAAATATAAAGGGATGTCCCACAGATCCCAAAGACAAGAAGGCAGTTGCATAAGGAAGAAAATATAATAAAAAATTGGAACCATGTCTAGACTCTTCTAAAATGATTGCCTCTGAATCAATCTAAAGTTGTGTGTGTGGCTTTTGTAACCCAAGTGGATGAAGGAGAGAAGAGGCAATTATTGGAAAAGATGTGTTTCATTGATAACCCAGTAGGTATCTACTATACTATTCTCGAATACTTTAGTTAAGAAGAATTCTAGAGACAAATGATTGCCTCTTTAAATAGCTTTGGATGTTAGAAAGTACTGAAATGCTTTTGAATAGTTTTTAATTATTGTGCAGGTTACCCCATCTTAAGGTGATTCAGAAAGTGTCTAAACTTCCTCTGTATGACTGTCCTTCAGATAAGTGATAAAAGCTTCTATATATCCCTTGTTTCAGTTTATCCAAGCTAAATATGCTATTTCTTTTAACTGTTCCTTATATGATGTAACTTTGTCTCTTAACCTTTTCTGTTGCTGTTGTTTTCCACTGAAAGTGTTCTCATTTGCCCAAAACTGGAGGTAGTACTCTGAACAGCTCAGAAAAGGGGGGCGGGGGGGATCACATTTCTTTCTCCAATACTACTTTTCTACTAATGTATGCACTAGTTTTTTGTGTAGCCTCCTTTCCTTTTATGAGCCATATTAAAATAAAAGCTACCTAGTATTTTATTAAGCTTTTCAGCTGATGAACTGTGTCTTCTCTATCTTGTGCATGTGTATTTGGAGTGTTAGACCCAAAGTATAATTACTTATTACATATTATTAAATAAAATCTATCACTCTGGCCCATCAACATCTCTTTGGAATTTGATTCTATATCCTACATATTGGTCTCCCTCTTTGACTCTAGCATATTTCCCCCTGTCCTGAGATCCCCACCTTGGTTTTAATGATCTCCCTGTAAAACATACTGAAGATAGAGGTAGTACAATTTATAGTTTTTGAGGAAACTTTATTGATCTCATCATACACACTTGCATCAGTGATGTAAGCATCTCAGGCTTATTCAGAGGTGTTTAAAAAGACTTTATATGGCCTGGATCTTTTCCACCTTGTAGTACTCACCACCTCTAGCTCAAATCCTTTCTCTTTTCCGGAACAAGCAGTGTGGCATGTTATCAGGAGAACTAATTCAGAAATCTTATAATCTATTGGGGGTCCAGTTGTATCACTAACATCACTAATTGTATCACTAACATTGCAGCTGCAGCAAGTTAGCACTCAGAACCCCCATCCCCAAGACCAGAGTTCCCCCAATATCTGGGTGCAGATGTACTACTCAGAGCTATGCACACCATCCCCAAAACCTGCATCAATTCATCAATAGTAAGGTAGACATCCATATTATATTGCATATATTAGAACTACAGGAGGGTAAAGAATATTAATGTACAGAAGACCATGGAATTATAATAATTATTTGCATTATTTGTATTATTTCAATTATTTGTATTGTGTCACAGACTGTCCTAAACACTTTACATGTGCCTCATTTTAGCTTATCCAAGATGACTTTTGGAAATGTTATCTCTATCTCATTTTACCAACAAGGAAAGTGAAGTAAGAAAGAGCTTTATTTGTGTTATTTGTCTAGGTGGCCCAGCTAATATGATGAAATAATTAGATGTGAACTCAAGTAGTTTGACTTTATTCTTTTTTAAAAAATTTGTTTGTTTGTTTGTTTATTTATTTAATCTCTACACCCAGTGTGGGGCTTGAACTCACGACCCTGAGATCAACAGTAGCATGCTCTTCTGACTGAACCAGCCCGGCGCCCCTTTTCTTTTTTAACTAATATACCCTACTGCCTCTTTTTATAAAAAAAAAGTCTCCAAAAATGCAGGTGAAATGGGTGGAAGTAGGTTTGGGGTAATCAGTATTAACCTGTCTCTTAATCTGGTCTCTTAGTCCATTAAAGTACTTTCTTCTAATTCCTCTCAATACTATCAGCACATTCAATAAATATGACCTCTCTGTGTCTATGTTCAGGTCTATATATAGCTCTCCATCCTTTATTTGTAAAAATGATGCACATGACCTGGCTGGGGATAGAGCCCTTTTGTATAATATTAGAAAGCCTTTTCCATGTGAATAAGCAGTTATTTAAGTGCTAGTTCTAGTTTATATCCTCCATCTTACCTAAGGAAGCAATCAGATCCCTTGCTTATTATGGTTCAGGTACCTGGGATCTTCCATATTTCTCTGTATATTAGGTTTGTAACCATTTTTAAAAAATAAGATTTTGCAATTACTCCAATTACGAAATTGATCCAAGACATTGTAATTCAATTATAAGATCATAGTATGGTGCTACGGTTAGTATCTCCAGTCTGAGTTGTGAACCCTTAGTAGAATTTAATTTTGTTATACAAACAAACTTACCAATATGCTGATGAATGAATTTCAAAATTCTCTTCTCTATAGCGAGTACTAAACAGTGGTGCTTATAACTATCATTTTATTTTCACTACCATAAAATCAGTCATAATACTATTTTTTTTAAAAAATCAACCATAACCAAAAAGATTTGTGAGAAAATAGTGGCATTTTATTTATCTGTTCTTTGTCTTTTCAATTTTATCTTCCCCTAGGGCTATTTTAGCAGACAAAGTTGTGCTTCTGTAGGCCTGCAGTGTATAAATTGCTCATTCTTTAGCCTTTGGTAATCAGAACCATGAGGTTTTATTACATTTAAATTTATCACATAAAAGGCTTCTGGAGATCTATGATGTTTGTGTAACCCTCACCTAAACTTGAAAATGATTTTATATAGTGCTATGAAACATTACAGATATTAGCACTACATTTTGTTCCTAATGAGGTCAATATATTAAAAGGCAATTCACTTATACCATTTTTGCAAAAATAATTCCTGCTGATAAACATTAGTACTGACTATCCACAAAGGGCCATAAGGATCATGGAGCCAGCTCTGACTAATTTTGGAGATTTCTGAAAACTTGTCAAAAAACATCATCCTTTTTAAAAAATATTTTGAACTATCTTCCTCTATAAATTTTATTTTGTAATCAGTTGTTGTATATTGACCAGCTGTTTATTTTTTATTGCTACTTTTTGTCAAGCAGCTAAAATGTTTTAAGCCCTACTAAACTTTACGAAACAGAATCACCTTTGACTATTCATGTTTCACCCTGAAAGCTTAGTAGGAAAATCAGTATGGTACTTTACCTCATCCTCTGTAGTCATCCTTGGCTTTCCTCTTTAATCTCCTCCTTCACGCTTGGGAAAAATGGTCTGTGAATATGGCCCACTGGCCAAATCTGGCCCCCAGCCTGTTTTTTGTACAATGTTAGCCTATGAGCTAACATTGATTTTTACATTTTTTAAATGGTTGGGGGAAAAAAATCAAAAGAAGATTAATATATGTGACTTGTGAACATTATGTGAAATTCATATAAGTAGCAGTAAAAAATAAACAGCTGTTCAATACATAACCTATGAAATTCAAATTTTATCATCCATAAATAAATTTTCATTGGAATACAGACATTCTTATTTGTTACATTTTGTCTATGACTGCTTTCTTATAACAGTGACAGAGTTTAGTATTTGAGTGATAGATATATTACTTGCAAACCCTGAAATATTCACTATCTGACTCATTACAATAGAAGTTTAATTTTACTGAACCCTGCTCTAGACAAAATTCCTAATCTTTGTAAGGCAAAATTTTAGTCCTCTCTGGACAGATACCTTTTCTTTTTGCACTCCAGACATATCTTTTTCAATACCCTCCGGTTCACTGTGGGTTCAGAGGTCTCTAAAGCACTAGGATATGGTAAGAATGTATGAAAATATCTATTAATATTATGTTTATCTCTTTTTTCTGATTTATTTTTTTGTAAATATTTTACTTGGAGATGCATAGTCAAAAGGTTGCTTTTATTAATGGATACATGATCAAAAAATTTTGGAGACCACTACCCTATATGTCATAATCTCTTTTCTATAAAGTATAAGTGTCCTGCAGAATATTAATTGGTAATACATGAAAAAAAGTTTTAGAATTCAACAGGTTTATGAGAAACGGGGTTATAGACAGGTAGGTCTAGTACTGGATACCTCAAGGCCTTTAACATGCTTAGGTGCATTGTGAGTCACCAAGAGAAGCTGTCTCCTCCATGGTTTCCCAAAATGGTCTGGTCACAGAACTCCCCACTCATCCCCAAATAGCTCAGCAAATACTGTTGGAAAACGTTCTCTTATTTCATAGGATGTTGAAGAATGTTAACTTTCATTGTATATGTGGAATCACAGATGATAATTATAGACCACTATATAAATATAAGCTGTCATTTGAGATGCTTTTATCAATCTTGACACCCAGACAAGCATTTAAGTGACTAAATTAATTGCCACTTAAGGTATTTATTGTTGTGTTATTGTTAATTAATTGATTAATTTTGAATACACTTAAAGTCAGAGTGTGATTACAACCCCAAAGGAACACTGACCACAGCATTATTTCTTCTCACCCTCTAATGATCTCCAAGGCTACTTTAGTAAGTTAGTGGTAGAGTCTGAAATCAGTATTTTAAGCAAAATGATCAGAAGATTTTGATTGTAACATCTCTACCAGGATCCAGTTTATTTTTAGGGTAACCCATAAGAATGTTTATTTTATGGTTATATCCAGCATTTCCATCTGCCCACCTCTTTTTTGTTTTGATTTTGATTATACCGTTTTCAGAATTAATAGCTATCATGATTAAAGTAATTCATTAAGTAGTTTAAATGTTAAAATTCTACATTTCATACTGTCTTCCGAAGAATGAATAGATAAGAATGCATATTATCTCAGAAGACTGGGTTTGAAGGAACTGACAATTCTATTTACAGGGGAGGAAAAAGTTTTTCTCAACCTTCTTAGGGTCCCTGGCTGGGTCTGCAAATTAAACTGACAAAGACAGATTCACAGGAGAAAAGCATACACATTTTATTGAATTTTTACATGTACATGGGAGTCTTCACAAGAGACTGAAGACCTGAACTGACCAGAGCAGGAACCTGTTATACCTTTTAGACAAAGAAACAATACATTTGTGAAGAAGTGACAAGACAGAGGGGATGGGTTAGGGGTAGCAAGTGGTAAAGAAGTAACTAGGAAGATAAGGATGAGTTTATTTATTTTATTTTATTTTATTTTTTTAAAGATTTTATTTATTTATTTGACATAGAGAGACACAACGAGAGAGGGAACACAAGCAGGGGGAGTGGGAGGGGGAAAAGCAGGCTTCCCACAGAGCGGGGAGCCTGATGCAGGGCTCGATGCAGGGCTCGATGCGGGGCTCGATGCGGGGCTCGATGCGGGGCTCGATGCGGGGCTCGATCCCAGGACCCTGGGATCATGACCCGAGCCGAAGGCAGACGCTTAACGACTGAGCCACCCAGGTGCCCCAAGGATGAGTTTAACAAGGTTTGTCTCTACAGATTTCTTGGCCCTAAACTTCCCGTCTCTAGTGATAAGAATGTCTTCCCTCCTTCTGCCACAAGGAGAGTATTTTTCGCAGGTGAATTTTAAGACCTTTGTCAAAGATGAAGGGCCAGGGTGTGAGCTCAGAGTAACTTTCCTGCTTCTGCCGCTTTTTAAAATTCCTTCAGTTTAAGATCTTTAATATGCCAAGATGCCATATTTTGGGATAGCATATCCTGAATCCCACCCAATGCATAGACTTTGCCGTTTAATTTTCTTTTCTACAATAAAGCCTAAAAAGTGGTCCTGATAATTAAAATAGAGTCCTATTTATGAATAACACATTCTGAAGTCCAGAATTCTGAGTTTCTTTGTTTGCTTGGTTATTTGTTTTTGTTTTTTGATTCTAATTTGTAAAATCTTTCCCTATGAAGCCATACTGATCACCTTTTAAATGTAACATGATTATCCCTATGAAACTAAAAATAAATAAGTAAAAATTGAAAAAACTTTAGAGGACACAGATAGGAAGTTTTTCAAATGTCCTTCAGTTTACTTGTTTGCATTTCCTCAAAAGAGACTGGTGTAAAGCAGTTTGGAGTTTACAATAGCTTTGAAAGCATTTATTGTTCCAAGGCTAATTTTAACCTGTGATAAAGATTGCTTTTTTTATTCAGTTGAATGTGATATCCAGTAATTGTTTGTCAAGGCTAAGTGCTGTAGGACATAATACATTCTTTAAATGGTGTTTTGTAATTATAATACAAGCATCTTTATAGCCTAATATATGAAAGAATGCTATTGGGTAAGGGTGTTAGAATTATGAGAAAGCAGACTTTAAACTTTATTATTTCAATTATTAAATCTCATGGCTGCTTAACTTATATTTAGGAGAGTTTGACTTTGTGTATTTGCTCAAATGAATGAGTTTTTTATTAACTGAATGGTTTTGCAGATCTTGGCAGAAATAAACTTCTTCTTTTTTTTTTTTTTCTCCCTCATACTGTGTTTTCCCATTTTGGTCAGTAGGATATTGTTGGGGAGGATTACCTAAGACAGGCAAAGACAGCCAGATGTGTGTGTTACCTGAAGTGATTTTAATGAGTTTGAGATTATCCCTAAATCATAAATTTGTGTCCTAGGCCAACAAAGGTTTCAGATAGTAATACTTCCCATCTGAAATGTTTCGATTTGTATGTTTTATAGATAAATGACTTTTTTGTTATCCTAATGAGTATCAGCTAAAAGTGGTGTAAGGGATCATGTCATACACAGTCTCATCATTTTGTTAGAGAAATGACCGGAAGTAGTACTCTTCCTAAGACATCATTCAGGGCCGTATATAAACATGGGTGGAAATGCTGAGGCAGCACATAGCAGTCTTAGAGTCTTAGCCAGCTGCCTCTAGACTAATACCATCTTCAGGTCTGCATCCTATCTTTTTTTATTTTCAGTATGAAACATAGCATGTATACAAAAGAATGTGTATAATTTAGATATACATTTTAAGAAATAATAAAATGAATACCTTTTTTCACATTTCACACAGAAAGAGAAACCTAAGATATTCCTGTACCTTTGACGCTATGTACCCCTACTCAAATATAGCCCTTTCTCTTCCCTCTAGAGGTCATGATGATGTGGTTTTGGAATATAGGTAAGGTTAGGTGGGGTGTGGTCCGGAGCCTACGACCAAGAAAGAATTCTTGAGACGTCTTTGGTGCAAAATGGTGGCTTTATTAAAGCACGAGGACAGGACCCGAGGGCAAAAAGAGCTGCTGCACCAGGGTTTGTGAGGGATGACTGATTATATACTATGGGGTTGGGGGAGGTAAGGAAAAAGGGAGGTTTTCAAAACAACTTTCATATGCTAAAGAGGATTGACCTACAAGATACCAGAGGCCTTGCCATTGTTAAGTTAAGGTTGTTTTCCCTTCTAGCAATGTATTAACATTAAGTAGTTGGGAGATTGCTGGAAGAATGTCACACAAGTCCCACCGAGGAGTGGGGGGGTGGAGGGAAAGTTGCAGGGTGTCAGCTTACGTTTTGTTTTCAGCTAGCCTTCTGCTCCTTCATCAGTGACTTAGATTTTGTCATCATCATTTTCTTGCTTTTGTATATGTTTTACCACATATGTATCTAAATAGTATGCTGTTTAGTTTTGCCTGTTTTTATATTTCATTTAATATAATCATACAGCTTACATTTTTATGCAACTTGATTTATTCTTATTGTTCAGTGTTTTGTTTTTCACATCCATTCTAGTTGAATTAACATTAGCTCATTCATTTTCTCTGCTGTCTACTATTTGCTCATCTTTGCTTTTGTTAAAAAATGTAATTATTTTATCCTCATTCTTGAGTTATGATTTTGAAGTTATGCAATTCTCAGTTAACATTCCTTCCCTTTTTTTTCATTTTTTAAATTAATTATTATTATTATATTTTTAACATTCCTTCTTTAGAGAAAATATTTCACTCTCTTCTGACTTCCATTGGCACTGTCAGGAAACTCACTGTCAATCTGCTTTTCCTTTGTATGTAATCTTCTCTTTCTCTGGCTGCTAAAGTTTTCTGTTTGTTTTTGGTATTTTATTTGCTACAAGGTGTCAATTAAAAATTTTTTTTTTCCTTGAGTTTGTTGTTTTCCATGAATTTGAAGATTGGTGTCTCTCATTAATTCTACTGAATCTCTAACAATATCTATTGAACTATTGCCTCTTTCAAGACTCCCCATTATCTTGTTGGGAGCCCCAGCTAGATTTCTCCTTTCATTCTCACTCTATTTTCCATGCCTCTCAACCTCCATATCATGTTTTGCATCCCATTTAATCTTCCCACAGATATCAAGTGGACTAATTCCCTTCAGCTAGGTCCAATCTCTTGTTTACCACAAACTATTAAGGTTCTGTTTTCCCAATTTGTACTATATGTATTTTTAATTTCTAGAAATTCCTTTTGCTTATATTTAAAATTTTCATGTTTTTTTGAGTTTCTTATTCTTTGATTATACATTCAAGTCCCTCTTTTATTTTTCAAACATATTAAACATTCATATTCTATATCTTACAATGTCAGCATCTGTATTCTTTTGTGGATCTGATTTTGTAGCTTTTTCTTCCTACTGGCTCTCACTTAGGATATTTTTTTCTCATTTGTTTAGCAGAATTCTTCTGTTATGAGTCCACTTTCCATGGAAATTTATGAGAATTTCTTGATACCTGGGGTAAAAATCCCTCCAGAGACAGTTTGAGATTGTTTCTCCTAGGAGAAGACTGTACTGACAGTCTTCAGCACACCAACACACTGGAATCCCAGAAGTCCCAATGTAACCTAAAACATGAGGGGATTTTTAAAGAGTTCTTACAATTTTGATCTTGCAGGAACCACCTTGAAACCAAATTTTCAATTTGAAGTTTTGCAGCCCACACAAGTTTGAAATTGTAAGGGAGACGTGTTTTCTTTTTTAATCCATAATTAAGGCTAACATGGACACTTACCCCCACCATTGCCCTCCGGTTGTTTTCTAGTTCACAAATTAAGAGCATCACTTTTTGTTTGTCGTAAGTTACAGTTTGGCCCGGACTTTTTCTGCTCTCTCAGGTGTGTATAAGCCATTAGAAATCAGGCTCTAGGCCACGAGGGACCAGCAGAAACATTGAAAACAGCCACCACCCTACAGGTTAGTTTGTCCTTATGAATCTCTGCTTTGTTGTCATTTTTGATCCTGAAGAAATTTACTTATTTTGACACCAGTTCAGTTGTTCATCTTTTGTTTTCTCATATCCCTGTCCAGTATGTTTAAATGTACTATACGGTGAGAGCTTTTTCTCAGTATCTTGTTATCCATACTGCAGAAATGGAAAACTCCTGATTCTTTTAGATGCTGCCTTCCTTAAATAATAGCCATTTCATTTACAGTGACTTCTAGAGTAAAGCTAGAAGATTTATACAAGTTTATAAAAAGTAAAGTTTTTAAAAATGTTTATCATTTTCAATGAAAATTCTGCTTTAATACTTGAAGATGATTAATAATTATTAAAACTGACTCATGCTTACACCTTCACAGCTGCTGTTCTGGGCCTTAAAAGATTTCTTCAAAGCATATCACATGATCATCTTATAAGCAGGCCAGCAGAAATTTCTAAGTTAATTACAGTTTGGCAGAGTGTATCCAAAACCTCTTATCTGAACAGTGAACCCAATAATTTAATCAGTCTGTCTGTTGATTAATCACGTTCTAATCCATCTGATATCAGCTCTGAAAAAGCTCTTCATCTGTTCCTTGTAAAACTTATCTCTGTGAATGCACAGCTGCTGTGAGCTATTGGTATTAATAACTTGAATAGGAGACAGAACACAATGGATTCTCAAAGCCGGCAGAAAAAAGTTTGAACTCCTTAAAACAGTCATTCAGGACTCTCTACTCTGACCCAACTCTACAATCTTCCCATCCTCATTTCCTGTTGCTTTCTCAACTTCAGCCCATGTACTAGTTAAGGCCAGGTGCTTGAACTCTTCTATGTTGACTGTTCCTGAAGCTGATGAGCTGATGAATGAATAAATATGTATTTATCAAATACCACATGCCAGATATGTACTATTTCACTTACAGTCCTACAATCTCTCTGTCATATAGTGAAGCATACAGTGAAGCCAGTTTGACACATGAGAAAGTCAAAGAGCAAAACAAACTACTTTTTGGTGTCCTGTTTACAAAGTTACAAGCTCTTTGAAAAAGGGCAAGAGGAAAGACAAAAGGCTACACAAGTCTGTGATTGAATATTTTACTAGTATGACATAAATAAAATTCAAAAAATTAATCTCCATACTTGAGCAGTGTGAGATACCAAATCCTCTAGATGTTTGACACTAAGAGGTGGGGGATGTTTGATCCAAAGTGAGCACTAGAGAGTACGTGAGTGTCCTTCCTTGACATATAGGAGACATTCAGTATATGCAGTTTCTATTCATTGTTCCCCTCTTTAAGCCTAATCGGGTTGTAAATGGTTTTTCTATTCATTCTAGAACACACCGTGTTGTTTGTTTTTCCTTTTACTTCTACTCTCTTACCCTTCACACACAGGGTATCCATCATGTTAGTTCAGCCAGGCTGTCTGTGTGGACAGTCTTCAGCACACCAACACACTGGAATCACAGAATTCCCAACGTAACCTAAAACATGAGAGGATTTTTAGAGTTCTTACAATTTTGATCTTGCAAGGTTTGGGGCCACGGGAATAGGAAATGGGTTGTCATGGTTAATTCAAGACTGTGGAAAGTTCATTTCATTACATGATAATAATTTTGTCCATATTGCATCCACTTTCCTAGTTAATTATACTATATCAGTGTCCATATGATATTTTCTTCTAAGCTTTCTAAGATGAACCATGCAAAGACTAGTCCCGGTATAGCAGATTCTTTAAGACTCCTTTAAAACTATTTGCTTAGCTCTCAATTACTCCATCTTTGTTTATAGGAGAATATGTATGAATCCTAATTAATACTACCCTGCTAAATATTGTTAATCAGACAAGGGGTGAATATCAAACCCAAGTTAAGCCCATTAGAGTCTCTGCCACCCGGGTAAAATTGGGCCTGAGAGATTACAAGATTTGAGCCTGACTGTGCCTAGACCTTATAACCTGGAACCTGTCAGGGGCCTATGGTTCTATCGTGTGAACTTGGACTGTAACAGAGGAAGCCCTCTATAGAAAGAGGGAAGAGTGAAGAGCTATGCAAATAGAAACAGAGAAAAGAGAGAAACATTTTGAAATGCATTTCCTTCCTGTTATGGGGATTATTCCTTTTCCTTAAAGTAAATACCAGGGCGCCTGGGTGGCTCAGTCGTTAAGCGTCTGCCTTCGGCCCAGGTCATGATCCCAGGGTCCTGGGATCGAGCCCCGCATCGGGCTCCCTGCTCGGCAGGAAGCCTGCTTCTCCCTCTCCCACTCCCCGTGCTTGTGTTCCTGCTCTCGCTATCTCTCTCTCTGTCAAATAAATAAATAAAATCTTTAAAAAAAAAAAAAAAGTAAATACCACATTCTACTTAGAAAAAAAAATTTTTTTAACTTGCTTAAATTGACTTGTTTTTCTTGCAACTAAAATCAGTGCTAATTGGTATCACCGGCATCAGATGTTAAGCGGTCACTAATATCATTCACATCACATAAATGCACCTGAATTCTAGTCTCATCTCTAGTGCTTACTAGAGCTGGGCAGCAGGGGACAAGTCCCTTTAATTTCTCTAAGCCCCAGTTTTAGTATTAGCAGCATGATGACAGAATCATGAAGATCACATAAAATGATGTACGTGAAAGGTCTGTGCTATAAAAATCTAAACTATTATTTTTTCTGCATTTCGATGCCACTATTTCTCTGATAATTTATCTTGTATTTCTAGATTACACTGTTACTCGTGTTTACTGTGTTTTCCATGTGGGTAGACAGATTTAAAGTTCCTGATGACAAAGGGGTAACTTTCATCACAATTTCAGGTTTTTGAGTGCTGTCTTTATATAAGACCCTAAGATGGAAAAATTGATGTATTAAGAACCAATTCTCATCCTACCCATTCCGTCCCCCCAAAACAACCAAGTAGAGATTATTCTGACCATAACATTTATTTTGGGGAGTAATCAAATATTAATATACTTAGTTCATGAGGAAAATAAAATGTTAGAGAGTTCTTTCGTAATAGTGGAGTTGCACTGGAAACTGGGCCACTGTTGAATTTTATTTTACTTTTTGTTATTCCCAGGGTAGCCGTATGCCAGATTTATAATGATAGAACCATATTATGTAACAAGATATTTGTTGTTAGATTTATTTACAAAGTGATTCTCCTCTACTCTGGAATAATGTATATAAATTCCAGTCATACGGAAAGTGGTATATTTTAGAAGACAGTTTGTCATGCAATACATTTAATTTTTGAAATTCTAGCTTATAAGACTGATTAATGAAAAGATTTGTTTGACAGAAACAACCAGTTTACAGCAGGATTTTGGAAATTAAAAAAAGGAACAACTTACCCCTAAGATTTAAGTGACAGGTTTTCGGGTAAACCGATACAACTTTCTCTGTAGCTCATAACAATATGCACTATGATACCATAAAGTTCATTAAACAGATTTCTCATTTTACCAATGTGTTTCTACAGTTCAGCAGTAAAACTTCTTTAAAATTATATATCACGAATACTTTTAGAATCATCCTTGCTCCACCATCCCCAGTTCTTCCCCAGCATCCACTCTCCTTAATTATTTTTAATTATTCTCTTACTTATATTTGGTCACATAAATATGTTTCACTAAACAGCGTGTTGTGTTGTTTGTTTTAGGTATCATATTCTATATATTTTTCCACAGCTTGCTCTTTTCACTCAACAAATTTTAAGTTAATCTCTTGTGTGGTACAGTAGCTGCGGCTCACTCTGAAAATTTTAGTTTTCATTTTCATTCCGCTTTTTTGGATCCCAGTTCTTTTCCTAGCCTCTTACCAAGACATCTCTGCAAAGTTTCTTTTTCTGTTCACTGAGGCCATTGTGACTATCTCGATCTGGTGGTAACCATGGAAACCTGATAGGTTTTTTTTTCTAGGATAAGAGAGGTCAAGTAACTGAACTTAAACAAGCAAATATAATCAGCCTGTTTACCATTTAAATCTCTTTACTAATGCTGAAAAATCACTAGCATCACTTCAAATGTTAAGAGGTCACTAACGCTCAATTTTATAATGGTAGTTACAATATCACGTAAAGCAGAGATATTACCTAACATTTCCCTATCTATAAACATCAATTTTTAAAAATCTGTATATTGTTAATGCATTGAAGATTAGGACTATGGTAATTCATCTTCTTTGTTATAGAGGATGAATTCATTTGTTCTAAGTATTCTGAATATGTTTATTTTGTTATATTAACTCCCTTAAGCAATGCTAATATAATTTAGCTATTAAATATTAAAGCAAAATATTATCTTATAAAATCATGCTCAAATTCTAGTATTCCCAGGTCAAAAGCTTTAGTAAGTTATTGCCCAATTATTGAAGCTCTAACTCTATAATCGTATAACCCAGGATAATTGGTTGTATCCATTTTCATTCATCTTCCACTTAATTTAACAATTCTAAGAAGTCTTAAGTCAGTGGAGAAGGTTTTTTTGACAAAGTAGAAAATATGAATGAATTTGGGAAAGCCTAGAATAAAATTTCTATTACTGATTCATCACTGGGTGACAATCTTGGAATCTGGGCACTTTTGTTGAATTTGGAATATGCTGAATTTTTAAATTGCAACAATTGACTCACTGATAGTTGACAAGCTCTACACAGTAGGCATATGTAGTTTGGGCAGTTGTTCAGGATCTTTTTTCTTTGCTTGAGTTAAGGAGAGAGAAAACTGACCTGTTTAGAGAAACACTGCCTGTCATAAATCAACATAAAGGAATAAGCAACCCCTATTATAAAGTAGATGAAATTTCCCTTTGATTTGCCTTGTACTTCCTGTTTGATCTTTGTTAAGATCATTGAAAATTCTCCCGTGGTATATTTACAGTTTAATACCAGATAATAGAAGAGAAAAATAAAACAACCCTAACATTAAAATTAAACTGAAGTCACAGTACACAAAGGACAATTCTCTAATGGCAAAATTTTAGGTTTTGAGTTACCTACCACTAAAGTGGGGCATTTTAAGAAAGAAGCATTTGCTTGACTGTCCTCCAATTAAATCTTGTCAATTTATTGGCCCTTTGGCCATTGTGAGTTGTTGACCTAATTGTTATGAGGAGGGTTATTGTGAAAAAGCATATGGCTTAGAATTACTGGACCATTGAGATTTTCCTTACTCCATATGGGTGCAATTCTTCCATTCTGTGTCTTTTTTATTTTATGATATTCAAAAAAATCCTAAACATACTTTGAAGATGTGGGCCCTGCCTACTAGAGGGTGGATACAAGAAGCAACTATAGCTGTTTAAGATCCTAATAAGTTCATCGGCTAAGAAATCCCATAGGTAGCCATGGACCAGGTTAGAATTCACATCCACCTGACCCAGAGAACCCTAGAGTCAGATTGTATTTGAATGAGGCCATTGTGTTTGGATCCTAGAGATCGGATAAACCCAGCAAGTTAGGGCCAACAGTCAGGGAGCTCTTAGAAGCTACAGGGTGATGAAGTTCAAGCATACTTGCGGTCATCGAGGCTCTGCAGTAGGCTGAGATGGCTGAGATGGCTGAGATGGGGAGAGGTGGAGTAATGGACAACCTATGTCAAGCACACTACTTCCAGGATCTAGCTGTAGTTGGTGGCGGGGAGCTCTATTCAGAGAAGGGGTCCCTGAGCTATCAGGGGAAGCAAGGGAAGTCCCCCATTCTAGAGTAACAGACTGGTAGGAAAGGATCTAAGCAAAGAACCAGTACCTGAAATTTGAATGTAAGCCCAAACCCACATGTTTGTTCAGCAACAGTATAAAGCCAGCAATAAATCCTGTATGGTTCCCATCCCTCAGGACAAGACCCATCCTAATGCCTACAGTTTTGCTCTAGGCTTCTTTAAAAAAACATTATTTGAACACCTACTAAAGGCCAGGCTAGAAGCTGGGCATGTAATAGCAAACAAGATAGTGTCTTCTCTTCCATACCTTACACTCTAGTGGAAGGTTCAGACCAGAATATAGATAGTCACAATGCAGGATGTTAAGAATGCCAGTTGGGGAAGGTATATATTGTGATGGTGGCATGAGTCAGAGCAGCTTATTAAGACTTGATGATGTTGGAGAGATGGAAAGATTTCTCAAAGGGACTGAAGTGTAAGCTAAGACCTGAAGAATGGGCGGGAACAGGGATGCTGCTAACATGTTTCATTCAGTAAGCAGGAGGTGCCATTAAACTATAAAATGATCATTTAAAATAGGTGCCCCTTCATTTGTGGAACTGCTCAGTGCTAGGGCACATGAGTTGATGAACTGAGAGAGGACTCCGTTAACTTCCTTGGCCAAGTGTTCCTATGCAGAGCACAACCTGTGGCCTAGAATGGATTTATCTAGGTGAAAGGCTTTTAGGGTAGGGGGTAGAGCAGAGGAAATGAGGACCTCAAAGCTTAAAGAGTATGGCTCTTGAAAATTGGAGTATGGAAGAAAACCAGCTTTACTTGTTCGTAGAATTGTCTCCTCAGACCATGGCAGCACAAGAGTACCTACCTGGGGAAGCTGCACAGAAACCACCTGCAGGGATGCAGAGCATGCATTGAAGCATTTGCCAAGACAGAAATTTGACCCACTAGGCTCAAGCTTCCTGCAGTGACTCTACTTGTCATTTTACCCATTATAAGATTGTGGAACACTGTTTGACAATAGCAAATCAAAGTAAGGCTGGTGGTGTTGCCCACAATTACAATAGAAGTGGAATGGCTTAATTAGTAAAACATTAACTAGCAGGATTCCTATAAGTTAAAATGTACATATTTAAGGAGGCTTATTGTAACATTTATACCATTTATTTTATCATATACTAATTTGAATGTAAAAGTGAATGTAAATTGCCAGAAATTAACATGCAATGTGAAGAAAAGTCCTTTCATCCTCTGCAACTGTAGCATTTGGCAGATTCAGGAATAAATAATCTTTTGTGGCAAGGGTATGCCTTATCAAACATATGCAGATCAGCACTAATTAATGCTAATTAAGGTTTCCTGTCTATCTAGTTGGAAAAACGTCCAAATGTTATGAAATCCAGTTAGTATGCCTATTACGCTAATTGTTTTATATGGGGTGGTTCTTAATTAAAATATGTAAATTGACCTTAATTGCTATATACTAATGGGGGTTCATGTTATCTCACTAAAAGTGACAAGATGGTGAGGAGGGGTACTTAAATGACTAATTCTGATAAATCCTTAACTAAATGACCTTTACTCAAAATTAATTTTAATTGGAAGTTGGCTAAAGAAACATTTTTCTTCTTTGTTTCTTTTTAGTTTTTAGTAACGTAAGAATGTTACTCTTCTTTGTTAATACAGCTTTAGAAGCAGTTGTGCATTGTTAATTACACTTAACAAGCAAGTTAATTTGACTGTTTACTGTTTATAGTTATCAGGAAGTTATTGATATCCTCATTTCAGTCTTGGGAGAAATGAGTTCTCATTGAATGTGAATTTATAGTTAGAATCCTATAGGTAAGTTGAGCGACCCAGTTAGTTTGTTAGAGTATGTGTTGAAGTTTGATGAGCAAGTAGTACTAATATGTACTCCTTGGATGATTTACATTGGAATTACCTTTTAAGGAAAATATTTTTTTTCTTTACAAAACATTAGCTTTTATTGGAGTTAAAAAGCTCATTGAAGGTGTTTGGATTAAATAGACTGAAATGATATTCTTACATTTTACTTATCAAGTTTTTATTTATTATTTAATTGCAAACAAATTAAAATATGTATGCCCAAACCAGTGTAAATTGATTTACATATTTTTATTTTTTTTACTATGTTAACCTTGCAATTACAGGAAGTAATTTAAATAAAGCTCACAAATATTTTACTCTTTCATTTGGAAGTAGTTTATGTTCATGTGTAATTTAAAATATATTTTTAAAATCCTTCTGTAAAAATGTGAGAAAGGACTTGGTAAAATATTGTCATATGGAAATGAGCATAGAATAAAGATTGTAGTTTTTCTTTGTCAGAAGGAGACCCAATATCTTTACTCTTTTATCAGGACATTGTGACAAATGTTTCGCCTAGAATCATCCGAGGGACTACCTCTGGCCCCATGTATGGCCCTGGACAAAGCTCCTTCCTGAATATTGAGCTCATCAGTGAGAAAACGGCTGCATATTGGTGTCAAAGTGTCACTGAACTAAAAGCTGACTTTCCAGACAATGTAAGTGTGATTTAACGTCTAAAACAAAAGAATTGGCATAAGTTGGTGAATGTTTATTTAAACATCCAATTCATAGGCTTATAAATATTAATGTGTATAATATATTTTATTAAAGAATCTGCCAGTTGCTTTGCTGATGCATAGAAAGATAAAAAAGAAAGAAAAGCTCAAGAACTCATAAAAATCTGCACAATGTGAGGCTTTGTTATAAATGGGTGCCATGCAGATGGAAGAAGTATCTACATAAGCAGGAGGAAGAGAAATAAAATACTCATTTTATTGAGTTGATTTTCACTGGATGTGGCTAGTATTTATGAAGGTGATGACCTTAGGAAGAAATTGCAGACTATAAATCATTTTAAATATAAACCTGAGGCAGAAGCAGAATATCTTCATATATAGAGTATTTATATTTTTTCAGTGGGAAATAATTTACCAAATAATTTTAATACGTTTATACTGAATGAGTCACTGTTTTTTATAAAACCCTTTCTTTAAAAGTACTGTGAACAAAGATTACATATATTTCATTTCTTTATGTTGCCGGTAGTTTTTTAACCTATGGATGGTATTTTCTCTTCAATATATGGTTAGAGTTGTCCTTGATGTCATTCATTCATTTTTTTTCTCCTTCCCTCACCTCAGTGCACATCCGCGTGTATACACACACGCGTGCGCACACACACACACACTCATTCTCCCTGCCCCCTTATTTTCTCTCTCAGAGCTGGTGATGAATGGAGATTGAGGTTTGAGCCATGTGTGTCTTTATTTGTAGAAAAGATTCAAAGACAAATTGGAATGGTTTAAGTATTCCAATGATAAATATTTTAAAATCTAATGAAATTTGTGGATGTTTTCCCACAAACCAATACATTAGAAAATCTTACAGAGGGACTTTTGTTATCATACTATTGTCTAACCCATCAAGCTTTGTTTTTGTTTTTTATGTTTTAGAAAATCCTAGTTGTTTCAAAGTTTTCTTACATTGAAGCAAAATTTAGGCACATAGAATATAATTAATCTTTCTCAAGTCAAACCTTCAGATATGAAGGGTACTATTAAGACCCATGTGAAACCTATAGCATCTGTTCATTAGGAATCTTTCACTTCCTGAAAATGATGTTGCAAATCATCTCTGTGTTCACATTATACAATCAACTCTAATAACAATTATGTTGAGCTATTTGTTTTTGAAAGGATCCAGATCTTGTGTGAAGCTTTTCTCAGAATGACAAGGACAAAAAGTGGGTCAACCATAAGAAGAATTTTATATATATATATATATATATATATATATATATATATATATATATATATTTAAGATTTTATTTATTTGTCAGAGAGAGCAAGAGCACAAGCAGGGGGGAGTGGCAGGCAGAGGGAGAAGCAGGCTCCCTACTGAGCAAGGAATCTGATGCAGGACTTGATCCCAGGACCCTGGAATCATGACCTGAGCCGAAGGCAGATGCTAAACCGACTGAGCCACCCAGGCATCTCTATTAATATATTTCTAAACATGGTCTACAGGTTTAAGTATTATACTAGGTACTGAACACGCAATAACATAATAACCATAAACTTGAGCTCTTATAAGATTAAACTGTGCTTCGTACTGTTATAAATGCCTTATATATTTTAACACTCAGTCTTTAAACAATCTTATAAGATAAGTACTATTACTTTCCCCATTTCACAGAGAGAAAACCGAGAGGAAACACAGAAGTTAAGTAGTATGCCCCGGGTTACACAGCTATTACAGTGGTTCCTCCCTCATCCACAGCTACAGTTTCTGTGGTTTTAGTTACCGGCAGTCAACCACGGTCTGAAAGCAGATGATCCTCCTTCTGATGTATTGTTGGAAAGTCAGCCATTGCTTAAAGCTATGTCACAGTGCTTATGTTATTCCCCACACTTCATCTCATCACATAGGCACTTTATCATCTTACATCATCACGAGAAGAGTAAAGACAGTACAATATGGTATTTTGAGAGAGAGAGAGAAAGATCACATTCACACAGCTTTTACTACAGTATGTTGTTATAATTGTTCTATTTTATTATTAGTTATTGTTGTTAATCTCTTATTGTGCCTAATTTATAAACTAAACCTTTATTGTAGGTATGTATGTATAGGAAAAAGGATAGTATTGAGAGGATTCAGTGCTACCCTTAGTTTCAGGTATCCACTGGGGGTCTTGGAATATTCCCCATGGATCAGGGGGGGTTATTATATACAGTGAATCCAGAATTTGAACTTGAAACTTGCTTTTAGCATCTGTGCTCCTAATGATAGTGTGCTCTAATGTACTTACTGCAGTATCATTTCAGGCCTTTAAAATTTCAATATTACTTTTTAATGCAACATAGGAATAGTATGAAATATAATTTCCCCAAATACTGCTTCTATAGTATTTAGATACACCAATGTATCTGAAAAAAAATCATTTTTCCTGGAACAGAACTCCCACCAATGGCTTGTCTTAAGTTCTGTCTACCCTCTTCTGGGCAGGAGTGAGATGTTAAATAATGGCCTCCAAGAAATGACTGTAAGTAGACAAGAAAGCTGAGATGAAACCTTCGCTTTGTGATTCCACAGTCAAGTAGAAAGAAGAGGCACATTTCAATGTTCTTTTCAATTTCCCTGGAAACAATTTTCTTCTCCTATAATGCTTTTTCTTCTGAGAAAACAATGCTTGCATTTCTTGATTCTAATTCTTTCACCATTTAGATTATACTCATTATTCTTTTTCTATATTCTTAGAACTAATTTCTAACATTTTTATTCCCCATATCAAAGATAACATTTTAAATACAATTAAAATGGCATTCCCATTTGAACCCATAGAAATAATGTGTTGCACCTAGATATTGCCATGCTGAGAGTAGAATATCCCCCACTGTTTTGGAATTACTCTGATGCCAAACCCAATGAGCTGAATGAAAGAAGGTGACCCTTCATTTTCCAAGTTTAATTATCACTCTCACTGGAGTTTTCCCACATCATTCTCGAGTGTGTGGCTGCCACCTTTAATGACAGGGATCAGATAATTCAACCCACTGTGGCAGCTTCTAAGCAAGGGCTAACTTTTCTGAAAAAGAAATTATCCTGGGGGTTGTGGGGAAAGGGATGTAGGTCAGCTGATATCAGCAGCTAGTATCTCTCTTTCCATAGAGAATAGGCACCAGTTGGCCATGAACTGGAGAAGACAGCTGGAAGAACATCTTGAATATAAAGGCATTGAAACCCCTGACATATATTGTAAGGGCTTGTTTCTTAACTATCACAGAGTTACACCAAAGCCTACACTTATACTAGACTTCTGCCCAGCTTTCAAGGTTTCCTTTTATTTATCTGTGAATTAAATTTGGCACACTGATCATTGTAGTGACAATTATTACTAACTAAGAGGTTTTTTTTTTGTTCCTAAGCTGAGATTTTGCAATGCTTATTATGAAATGTACTGTATAATTAGGGCTTACAGAAATCAATTTTAAGTGAATCCTTTCATTCTCACTGCAAAAGCCTTAGAAACCGTATATTTTAGGCTTCGAAAAAAAATTTTTTACCAAAAAAATACATGCTGCGTTTTGTGTGAATACACTGAATTAGCAAACAAAGACTGACATTTTCTATCATTTGTGGCAGCTAAAGTAAGAGTTAGGCAAAAGATAGGGATTCAGCATTGAATTAGCTGGTGAAGATAGAAAAGGGAGTGATGGCTTTGTTAGAGAAATTAATAAAGGAAGAACAATTGATATGTAAATATACTTCTATTACAATACACCTCATTCTACTGAAACCCTTTCTCAGTTCATTACCGAGAAATCAGCATTGCGCACATTAAGTTCAAAATGATTCCAAAGAAGTTGTTCTTCATCAGCATTCCTGAAAGTGTTTTCCTGACCAGTAGCCTCTAAATACAGAGTTCTTTTTTTTTTTTTTTAAAGATTTTATTTATTCATTTTGAGACACAGAGATACAGAGAGAAAGAGAGCATGAGCAGGGGGGAGACAGAGGGAGAGGGAGAAGCAGGCTCCCCGCCGAGCCAGGAGCCCGACGTGGGGCTGGATCCCAGGACCCTGGGATCATGACCTGAGCCGAAGGCAGACGTCTAACTGACTGAGCCACCCAGGCGCCCCTAAATACAGAGTTCTTAACCCTACGTGTGTGCCATGGACTCCTTCTATACCCATGTGAACCCTAAAAGCCTTTCTTCAGAATGTTTTTGAATGTGTAAAACCCAATTCAATAGTTTGCAAAGGATTCCCATTGTATTAAAATAGAATGCTCAACTCATTTTAAAGAATATGATATAGTAACTCATGTTCCTCTTTAATAAGTCACTAAGAACACAGGTTCATGGCAGATCGAATAACTGTTGCAATTTTGACATATAATGGTGACTCTCAGCTACACGGTGAGGTATCTGTGACAACCGTATGGTGATTTTCTGTGGCTTCCGCTGGTACAAAGTTACAGGTATTGATAGCGCTACTGTGGTTTGTTGTATTCATGAGGAAACACTAAATTTCAGCAGAGGTTAGTGAAAATAAAGGTCTAATTTTTTCCCATCCAAGTTCATGAATTTCCTGCATTCTGTCAAGAATTCTATGGACCTTAGAATAAGAACCTATGTCCAGTGGTTCTCAGTTCTGGGTGCATCTAGAATCACTTGGGGAGCTTCAGAAAAGGTTTTTATGGTCAGACCCTGTCCTAGTTCAGTCATTTCAGAAATTCTGGCATGGATACAATGAGTATACATCGGGGTGTGTGTGTGTGTGTGTGTGTGTGTGTGTGTGTTTGTATTTTTTTATAAACTTCATCAATTAATTCTACTGCATATAAAACCAGCATCATTCATAACCCTTGGCGTACATCATTAAATATTTATAAAAGTCCTGTATCAGAACTTGAGAGCCTTTTATAGGTGCTAGGAACTGTGGGCTTCATGTATCTGTGAAGCAGAGTTTTTCCTCAGTTTATAGATGAGGAAACTGACTTTTTGAAATATTGCATTGCACAAGGCACTGTGTCACACAGCTAGTAAGTGAAGTCACTGGAACTGAAAATCTTCCCATTACTTGGCTCTAAAGAACCTGAGGAATTAAGAGTAATATGTTATTTCAGTCCTCCCTTACCCACCCACTCAGAGGGTCAATTATATTGAACTCTCTTAACCACAGACTCTCAAATAGAAAACAAAATCTTTTTATTGGACAAAGAAAGAAGTCTGTCATCAGCCAACCATTATTTTGTCATTAGTCCCAGCACAGGACATTTTTATAGCTCAATACTTACTGCTTTGCAGGAATGTAGCTGACTTTAGAAAACAATGTCAGTGACTCAATGTGGACCTTGGTTTGAACTGTTACCGGGTCCCATCTTAAGTTCTGTATTTGAAAATAGGGAGTCAAGACATTCAGTTGGATCTATGTATCCTCTAAGCAAGGAGGATGCTCACTGCTTATTCAGTGGATGTTCATCACCCTATAACTCTTTCAGTCTTCTTATGGGCACTATGAAGGCTGACTCAGCAGAAGCAGGCTTTATTTTCTTTGGATTATTTATAATTAAGTCTCACTCATTAGGAATAAGGGGATTTTGTTACCTCCCCCTCAATCTATTTAGAAAGATAAAATTTAGTAACAGATAAAACTATAATATATATGTTGCCAGGCCAACAATGACCAGTACAGGGTTGTTATTTTTACTTTCATTTTTTATTAAACCATTGCTTTCTTATCACAGAGCTTATAAAGCATAAACATCACCTTGGCCCTTTCCCCCTCATGTCCTGAAGAGGATACTTACCAACAGAAATGTAAGCATCCCTGCACTGGAGGGGTTCCTCCTTTGCTCCCTCTGGAATTTTTTAACCTTGTCAAGTCTCTGTTTCTGTCAATTTCTACACATTCCCATGTTGATTTATTTTTTTTTTAATATTTATTTATCTGACAGAGAGATATAGCGAGAGAGGGACCACAAACAGCGGGAGTGGGAAAGGGAGAAGCAGGCTTCCCGTGGAGCAGGGAGCCGGATGTGGGGCTCGATCCCAGGACCCTGAGATCATGACCTAATCCGAAGACAGACGCTTAACGACTGAGCCACCCAGGCGCCCCCCCATGTTGATTTATTTTAAATAAATTAAGAAACTGCTAGAGCAGGTATTGAAGGGAAGGCTAGTATATCCCCAGGAAACTCCTTCCTTCTTTCCACCATGAATTCTAGAGGACATAGATACTTCCCAACCTCCCTTCTTTGCTAAAATCCAGGACAGTTATTTGATGACATTACTTTATTGATTTTTAAAAAAATATCTAGTCTACAAAAAATAAAATAAAAATGAATCATAATAGTAATGGAAATTTAAAAAGTTAGGGTGGATGGAGGTAAAACAGTCCATATCCAATTATCCTAACAAATATCTGTTTTCATTTTCCTAGACTTGATAGAGTCTAAGAACTAAAGGCATGAGGTTTTAGGTCAGAATGGGTTTGAATTTCAGCGTGTCCTCTGACTTGCTATTTATTGGCACTCTCAACCTCAACTTCCTCATCTGTGCAATGACAATAACTATTGTCAGAGGTTGTACAGATTAAATGAGATATTATATGTAACATGTTTGGTACATTGCAGTTATTCACCACTATAAATTATATTGCATAGGATACCTTTATGCATTTAGCTTTTATTCCTACTTAAAATAATAATTAGTTTCCATAAAATATTCTGAGAGAGGGATTTGGTAAGTCAAAGGTAACAGCATGTTTAGAGCTCTTGAAATATATTGCCAGTTGATTTTCAAAGCATTTTTGAACAATTCATATAAAAGTCAGTATTTTAGAAATAATTAACCAACTAAAAAATTAAAAGCTAACTCACTAAATATACTTTTTAGTGATTCTTCTGAACTTGAGTTTATTATATGTCATATAGAATGTAAAGTCTGATTCTTTGTTCAATGTTGTATTCATTATACTTCTGTGCTTTAATATCATTCATTCTTTTGACTTAGTTTCCAATTAAAACAAGACTTAAATAATGAGTTATTTTCTTAGTATCAGCATAGAAACAAAGAAAATTTAAAATATGTTTGATTCCACAAAGCAAGAATAGCCAAAATGAATCAGAATACATAATGTAGCTCATAGTTCTGTGATTAGTTTCTGGCTCCATGTAGCCAATTTTTTTTTTTTTTTTTGAGATAAGATATTCCTAGTTTCTTAAAAGAAAACATTAGCTGCAGTTTAGTTGGAGTAATGGGGACTGGATTTACCATCCCAATTGAAACAGCAACATAAAAAAAAAAAAACTTATAAAATATATGAAAAAACAGTTTTTAAGACCTGGAACATCAGTCAATAAAGATAGTAGTCACTGAGAGATGGAAAACTTAGTAAATGAGCTCTACCATTGCTCAAGAAGGTTTCCAGGCCACATTGCAGGGAGCAGAACCCAGGGATCTGAGTGGAGGAGACAGAAGTGAAAGTCCAGAGAGACCAAGATGGCTAGAATTCACAAGACAGAGCACCAGAAAGCAGAGAGCTACATAACAGAGCATATTCCAGAGACTGGCAGAAGGTCTCTCTTGAGTATTCATCAGAGTACAGATCAGCTCATGCATGTGAGTGAATTACAAGGGACTGCAGAAAGAACTTTCTGAATGGATTAGAGGGACTAGTACTCAGTTCTTAAATGGGTCTGGGAATAATGACTCTTCCTGCTAGCCAGACTGGAAAGCCCTATGATTCACAATTAGCCATAGGGTGAGCACTGCTTTAGTCATGCCCAACAAACCTTAAAAGCAAGAAAGGATCAAAATATCTCCAAGTGACTTAACTGCAACTCAGAACAAAATTCAAGAATATAGGAATACAAAAATATCTAGGACCAAATAAGATAAACTTCACAGTGTCTGGCATTCAATTAAAAATTACCTATCAAAGAGGGAGACAAACCATAAGAGACTTTTTTTTTTTAAGATTTTATTTATTTATTTGACAGAGAGAGACAGCGAGAGAGGGAACACAAGCAGGGGGGAGCTGGAGAGGGAAAGACTCTTAACTATGGGAAACAAGCTGAGGGTTGCTGGAGGGGAGGTGGGTTGGGGGATGGGGTAATTGAGTTCTGGGCATTAAGGAGGGCACATGATGTGATGAGCACTGGGTGTTATACACAACTGATGAATTGTTGAACACTACCTCTGAAACTAATGATAAACTATGTGTTGGTTAATTGAATTTCAATTTAAAAAATTATGTATCATGTAAGAAAGTAGGAAAATATAACCCAAAATAAGAGGAAAATCAATCAATTAAAACTGCCAGAACTGATGAGATGTTAAAATTGCAGGCAAATGCATTAAAGTGTCATTACAACTATATTCCATACGTTCAAAAACTAAGAGATGGAACATAGATAAAAACAAACAAACAAACAAACAAACAAAACCCCACTAAACCAGACTTCCAGAATGAAAACTGCAATGAATAAGATGAAAAATACACTGGTAGTTATTAACAGCATATTAGGCATTGCAGAAAAAATGGTAAGTCAACTTAAAGATGTAGCAATAAAAAATATCTAAAGTAGAATGCATGTGGGGGTGGGGGGTGTTGGGGAGTGGGGAGTAAACATACTGTTAATGAGCTAGGGACAACTTCAAGTGGCCTAATATGTACTGAATTTTCAAAGTTTGAAGAAAAAAATGGCCCCAATTTTCCCAGTTCTTCATAAAACTACAAGCCTTCCCACCTGCCAAACAAACAAACAAAAAAAACCAAGAAATTTGAGCCCCTGGCATAAGAAACATGAAGAAAATTACAGCAAGGAATACATCATAATCAAATTAATCAAACCAATGATAAAGAGAAAATTCTAAAAGTAAAGACAAAAAGCCTGTTCCATACAGAAGAATAAATATAAAGTTTATTGTTCTGATTTGTTGTCAGAAACAATGCAAGCTAGAAGACAACAACTTTCAAGTGCTGAAACAAAAAACATGACAACTGTTAATCTAGATTTCAAAATTCAACAACATATCTCTCAAAAATACAGATGTGTATTTTTCAAACAGAAAAAGACTAAAAGAATTCATCACTGAGGGATTGGCACCACAGGAAATATTTTTTAAAATGTTTTAGTCAGAAAGTAAAATGATGCTAGGTTGAAATATGGATCTACACAAAGGAATGAAGAGTACCAGAATTTGTAACCATAAATAACTTTTATTTAATTCACTTTATAAGAGAATTGGTTGTTTAAACAAAAATATAAAACAGTCTGTGGTTTATAAAATATATACATTTTGTATTGTAATAGTACAAAATTTGTGAGGAAGAAATGGAAGTATACTACTGTAAGCTTCTAACACTTTATGTAAAGTTTTTTTTTATCATTTGAAGGTAGACTGATAACTTTAAGATGTATGCTCTAAGCTCTATACAACCAATAAAATAATGCTTGAGAATTATAGTTAAAAAGCAACAATAGAGGTATAAAGTAGAATCATACAGAGTACTCAAACCAAAAGAAGACAGAAAAAGAAAGGCTATAAAAAAGAGACAGTGCAAATAGAAACCCTGTAGTAAGATGATAGAGTTAAACCTAACCATATCAAAATCACATTAAATGTAAATGGTCTAAACATCCCCAATTAAAAGGCAGAGATTTTCAGATTGGATGAAAAAGCATGACTCAACTATATATACTGCTTACAAGAAAAACAATTTTAAATATGAAGACAGAAATAGGCGAAAATTGAAGCAATGGAAAAAGATGTACCATGATAACTCTAATCAAATAAAATCTTGTAATATTAATAGCAAAGTAGATATCAAATCAAAGATTATTACCAGGGACAAAAAGGACCATTTTATAATGATGAAATGGTCTATCCATCCAGAAATGATACCAATCCTAAGGTTTATGTACTTAGTAACAAAATTTTAAGATACATGAAGCAAAAACTGATAGAACAGGAAGGAGCAATAAAAAAAACTCAGAACCACAGTTGATTCCCATACCTACCAGTAAATAATTAATAAAACAATGGAGTGAGGCTATTCAAAATTTGAAAAATGCTATCAACTTATCTAATTGACATACATAGGACATGCCATCCAATGGCAACAGAATACACAGTCTTTTCAAATACATCCATACCATTTACTAAAATAGGCCATATTCTGTGCAACAAAAGACGTCTTAATAATTTTAAAGAATTCAGTTCATCCAAGGTATGTATTCTGACCACAACAGGCATGTATTTGGAAAATCCCCAAAATATTTAAAAAATAAATAATACATCTAAACAATCTTTGAATAAAGGAAAAAATCATAGGAGAAATTAAAATTATTTTGAATTGAATGAAAATTAAAATATAAAATATTAAAATTTGTGGTATGTCATAAAAGCATTACTAGTAGGGAAATTTATAGCATCAAACACATATATCCGAAATGAAGAAAGGTCTCAAATAATTATTGCAACTTCCACCTCTAAATACTAGAATAAGAAGAACAAACTAAACTCAAAGTAAATAAAATAAGGATATAATGAAGATCAGTGGAGGAAATTAGTAAGATAGCAAGAAAAAATAATAGAGAATATCAAAGAAAGTAAAACTTTGCAAAATTCCTTGCAAGAACAACTGAAATTGATAAAACAGCCGGATTGATGAAGAAAAAAGGAAAGAAGAAACAGAAATTATCAGTATAGGAAATGAGAGAAGTAGCACCACTGCAGATTCTATGGATATTAAAAGAAAAACTATAGAATATTATCAACAATTTTATGCAAATAAACTGGTCAGAGTCCTTGAAAGACACAAAGTATCAAAGCTTACTCAAGAAGCAATAGATAATGTTAAAGAAATTGAATTTATAGTTCCAGACATTTCCATGAAGAAAACTGCAGGCCCAGATGGCTTCACAAGTAGATTCTACCAACCATTTATGAAAGAATAATGCCAAGTCTACACACACTCATTCAGAAAAATAATACAGAGGGAATACTTCCCAACTAAATCTATGGTCCAACACCCTAGTACCATAACTAAACAAAGACAGGACAGGAAAACTATGGACCATTGTCCTTCATGAACATAGATGCAAAAGTTCTAAACAAAATTTAACAAATATAATCCAATAATATATAAAGATTATAATATACTATGACAAATGAGGTCTATTCCAAAAATTCTAAGTAGGTTTAACATTTGAGAATATTGTGATTCACAGAAATGACAAACTAAATAATAGCAACAATGACAACAACAATATAAATTGTATAATTATCTCCATAAACCAAACAAAAAAAAATTGAAGCAATCTAAAAATCTGTTTCTAATTTAAAAGAAATTTCAGCAAACTAAGAATAGAAGGGTAATTCCTTAACCTAGTGAAAAGCAATAAAAACAAACAAAAAACCCAAAAAACCCATCATAGGTGATGGTGAAAGACTGAATATTTTCTTTCTAAGAGAAATAAGATAAGGGTATCTGCTCTCACCACTTCCATTCCACATTGTGCTAAAGTTTCTGTGCTGTTAAATAAGAGAATGACAACAACAACAAAAAAAGATACGCAGATTTCAAAGGAAGAAGTAAAACTTTTTTTATTCACAGATGACATGATTCTTTATGTAGAAAATGTGATTAAATGTACCAATAAAAACCACTTTATTTACAAAAGCAGGCAGCTAGCTTACAGGCTGTTGTTTTCAGATATGATTTTTTTTTTTTTTTAAGATTTTATGTATTTATTTGACAGAGAGAGAGGGAGGGAGAGCACAAGCAGGGGGAGTGGCAGGCAGAGGGAGAAGCAGGCTCCCTGCTCAGCAGGAAGCCCGATGTGGGGCTTTATCCCAGGACTCTGGGATCATGACCTGAGCTGAAGGCAGACAACTGACTGAGCCACCCAGGCGCCTTCAGATTTGATTTTTTAAAAATATTGCATTAAAATAACGTTGTCTTCATTACCAACTTTTCTTGTACTCTTAAATTCTGTACCCCAGGAGAATGCCTAACTCACCTCATCCTGGTCATGGCCTGTCAAAATACTACTTTAAATAATAGATGAGTTTATTAGCAAGGCTACAAGACACAAGATCAACTTATAAAAATCAATCATACTTTTTATATGCTGGCAATAGACAATTAGAAACTGAAATAAATATATCATATTAATATGTCAATAGCAGCAGACACATAAAATAGGGATAAATCTAACAAAGATGTGAAAGACATGAACTCTGAAAACTACAAAATATTACTGATAGAAATTAAAGATGACCTAAATAAATGGGAGGCTATACTGTGTTCAATGATTGGAAGAGTTTGTATTGTTAAGATGTCAAGTTTCCCCATACTGATGTAAAGATAATATGTAATCCTAATCAAAATGTTAGCACTATTTTTTTGGTGGAATTTCATAAGCTGATTTTGAAATTCCTATGGAATTTACAGTAGCCAAAACCATTTAAAAATAACCAATTTGGAAGTCTAAAACTTTCTCGTTTCAAAACATATTTTAAAACTACAGGAATCAAGATAGGGTGATACTGGCATAAAAATATACCAATAGATTAATGGAGAACAAGAAGCCCCAGAATAACTGCCTACAACATACTTTTTCTCAAACTTCCCTTTACTTTGTAATTTGTCAGGCTGCCTTTTGGGTAACAATATTGTCTCCTCCATTTGGAAGTATGGCATGGAACACACTGAACCATGTTGAAAGAGACCCTGGGGATGGTGATGATGCATTGAATTTAAACTCTTTTTTGGTATAAATTAGCTCATGAGAGAGGCAATGGAAACAATTTATAAATTATATATTTTTGTTACATAACCAGACCATGTCATAAAATGAAACCAAGTCCATACTCAAACAGCTGGAGTTTTGTTCAGTAGGCTCACTTACTTAATAGCAATTTGGTAATCTCTCATCATTCTAATGTTTTTGTGGAGAACTCAACTCAAAAGCATTCTTCTCCTAAAATATTCAAGAAACCAGGAGAGAGAAAGGATAAAGTAAAACCTTCTACTCTCCTCCCCTTGCCCCCTGCAAGTGCCTAAAATATATATTTTTATCTTAAAGGGCCCATTTAAAAACATCTTAGAAAAAAGCACCAGTTTTTTTATGACAGACTTAAAAGTAGGAGGTAATATAAAGGTTTTTATTTAACATCATAAGGTACTACAATTATATGTGTTGCATTTACTTTGTTACAAACTACTTATCCTATTTTACTTTTGGGGGAGGGATGGGAGCTTGCTGATAGACAACATTTTGCCCCCAGCTTCTTTTTTTGCCACTAGGCATTTTATTCTTTTACATTATACCCTACAGGGAATATTCCAGAGATTTATTTTTCACAAGGAACTATTTTCATATTTTCCCCTTAAGTCTTTTAAGACATGTACTTGAAAGTATTCTCTTTATTTTTTAAGATAGTTAAAACAAACAAACAAACAAACAAAAAAACCCTTAGCGGTGCTGTTTTAAAGGTTTGTATGCTGTGCTATAAGGACTTTTCATTTTTAACCATTATTTATGGTTGGATAATTGATTCCATTTAAGCAGAATTTGAGGCTGTATCTGAGACCCACAAATAAGATCTAATTAATTGTAAACCACCTGAAAGGAGAGTGGTCACAGAGGCCTTGGACAACTAATTTAATGACCAGGCAAACCAAACATTCTTACAAGTGAGGTAAACTTTGATAGAACAAACATGTACAATGAACCCTCCAAATGACTTAAAATTGTATTCTGTGGGATTTATCTTCATTTTAAGAACCAAAGTTATGAAAATATACATTAGAATGAGGGCCATTTTAGTAGGAATAATACATATTTATACAGGCAACTTGCAATTATCCATTTCAGTGACAGGGAAGACAATGAATGGAATTCATCAATAACAATATGATATTTTTACCAGTATCTTCTAGTTTTATACCAAGAGTGCATTTCATAATCATGTTAGAGATAAAAGCAAAGATTAAAAAAAAAAAAAAGAACAGAAGAGAAAGAAAAAAGCAAACATCTTTTGGCAATGAGCCTTTTCCCAAGGCAAAGAAGCAAGAATTGAAAAAGGGATTTTAGGAATTCAGAACATAATAACTTATTAATTTTGTATAGCCATTTGTAGTACACAAATTTCTATTTCTCCGTGTTGATCTCATAACTTTGTAAGGAAGGCATGAATATCATCATTTCATACTACAATCTAATAGCTGGATGAAGGTAAGTAATTTCTCAAGGATTTCTCTCAGATTGTAAATGGTAGAATTTCAAATAGAATTTCAAATTGATAACAGAACATCTGACGTATACACACAATAGAAAATCATTATTTCTTAAAAGTCAAGCTTCAGAGTACTCAAAAATGTTCATGTATGATTCGGTTTTTCTTTTCACCTGGATTTTCTTCCCCTTCTGGTGGAGGTGCTAATGAGCAGAGAAATGGTAAAGGTAATCAGCCAGAGGGAAGAGAAGAATCAAAGACCTAGATAATTCACAAACTGGAAAATGAGCTCCTAACTAATCAAGACTGGATTGTAAATAGGATAGAAGGAATTTATGCATCCCTGGTATTGGCCTGAATAGCATTTGTACCCAATCCAAGAAAAGTATTTGTGAATTTCACAGTTGGCTATTTTTTCTCCCTTTGAGATTTTTTTCCTGAACTAATTATCCATTGTGTATGTGAAGCAAAGAAGTAACTTACCATTAAAGTCATTTTTGAGGTGGGTATTTCACTTCACATGTTGTTAAAATGCCTGGAACATTAATAAGGAATGAGTTAACTTTATTAATACAGCTTCTTCAGGGAGTTTCTGATCTATATACTGATCACCCAAAAGGAAATTTTGTGTAATATTTTATTCATGCAAAATTTAGGGAAGTAACTAGATTGACTAATCTTTCCATAATAAATAATTTAATTTAACTTTGTGCTGCTTTTTGCATTTTAATTTCTTCATAATGTGTCCTTTAAAACCCCCAGTATTAAAATGATCAGTGACTGTTTGTGCTTGATTTAGTTTAAATTGTAAATTTAGTTATGGCTCTGGGGTTACAAAGTACAGGGGAAGGTGCCTTAATGTAGGAAGTGAACACATTTACAGATTGGAAAAGCTATGTGTGTGATCAGTTTTTTAATGAATTGTTGGAAACAGTGTAGAACTCAACAGAAACAATGACATATAACACTACCTACCAATAATTCTTACTGTTACCTAGACTACGATTGCACCTCAAATACTTCACATTTCATATACTTTCATACCTGTTATTTAACGGCAGAGTTTGTGTCATGTCCTGATGCAGAGTTGTTGCCCTTGTCTCTGCTTAACACCTTCTACGAATTTCCCGACTCAAACTCAAACAGCCAGGATATATGCAGTATGGTTAGATTGTGACTTTGACATTCAGGCAGGACTTCTACTTCTCCTTTGGATGTGGAAAACCAGAGAACTTGCCACTCCCACCCTAACAAGCAGAACAAGTCAGATAAACTGCAAAATTCGGTTTTTAAAAACCTAGCAGAGGGGCACCTGGGTGGCTCAATCAATAAAGCATCAGCTCAGGTCATGATCTCAGGGTCCTGGGATCAAGCCCCTTGTCAGGCTCTGCGCTCAGTGGGGAGTCTGTTTGTCCCTCTGCCCCTCCCCCTTGCTTGTACTCTCTGTCTCTCAAATAAATAAATAAAATCTTAAAAAAAATAGCAGAGATCTGAGAATGCAAATTAACCTACATGAAATAAATTCCTGAGAATGAGAAGTTCTTTTTCAGAGAGAAGAAACACATGACTGCTTTGCACCCTGCAGGAATGGTGAGAGGGTAAGGAAGTCATCATAGAGAAACCAGTGAAATTTTAAAGAACATTTAATGGATGTGTTTGGAGTGGTCTGATGTGTGAAAATACAAGGAGCCCAGACACAGACCTTGTCAGCCTTTAGCAACCAACTCGTTCCCATGTTACTTAATTGAGTAGCCTACCAGATGTGGGGCCAAAGCAGCCTAACAGAGAGAGCCTCCCTAAGGTAAGCACAGCCTTCTCCAGTTACAGGGCAGAGCCCTGCTGAAGGCTTGGACTGCAAGGCATTCTAGGCCTTCGCCGATTGTGCTGCAGTGGCTCTTTTGAAGGTTTAAGGAAGGGAAGCTCAGCAGAAAGATATTCTGAAGCACAGAAAGCCAGTGTGGGACTGCAGAGCCAAGAGAACTCCTTAGCAACACAAAAAGCTGGCAGCTGGTCTGTAAGCAGCAAAAGATACCCCATGGTTTGGAAAGTTGGTGGCTGGCCTAATCGTAGTAAAGAGACTCTGGAGGCTTTCTGGGGCTCTATTCCCAAGTCCTACTGAAAAGAAGAGTTCTGATTCAGCCATCAAAATGTTTGAAGCCAGTGGAAAGCTGAATCTAAGGAAAACCACAACAAAGCCCAGACTCAACAACAGATTTCATCAACTCAGTCTCCTACATTAGCAACTTAATAATAGAAGAGGTGCACCCTTTTCTGGGGGTAATTATTATTTATGTAAGTCTCTATTGTTCTTTCTGGCAGGGGGAGGAGCAGAGGGAGAGAGAGACTCTTAAGCAGGCTCCATGCCCAGCCTGGAGCCCAACTTGGGGCTCCATCTCACAACCCTGAGATCATGTCCTGAACCAAAATCAAAAGTCAGACGCTTAACCAACTGAATCACCCAGGCATCCTTCTACTGTTCTTTTGTACAAACTATCTGGCATACAATAAAAAATTGTAAGACATGAAAAAAAAAAAAACAATGTGACCCAGTGTCAAGAAGGTTTTCTTGCAAGTTGTCTGTAGAAGCAGATCCAGAGATAGAAATGGAATTATCAGATAGAGACTTTAAAATTACCATGATAAATGTGAAAAACAAATCCAGTGGAAGAGCATTCATGGGAACATACAGAATTTTATCAGAGTTGTAAAGTATTAAAAAGATCCAAATGGAAATAAATGAAGAATACTGTGTCAGAAATGAAAAATTAATGGAATAGGTTTTATGGGAGCCTGGATATGGCAGAGGGAAGAATCAGTGAAGTTGAAAGACAGAGTAATAGATGTTACCCAAACTGAAAAATCAAAGAAATACATGTCACAGTGTTTGATATCTGTGGGACAATATCAAATACTCTAGCATTGATGTAATTCGATCTTATAAAAAATAAGAGATTTGGACATAAATTATTAATTCAAATGGTACCATCTTACAGTGGCCTTCCTTGACCATCATGTGGAAGGCAGTCTCCTATCCCAAACCCCAATAATACTCTTTACTATTGAAAATATCTCTTTATTTTTATTTTATTCTACCAATATTTTTTTCAATATATACTAAGTATTAGACACTATTTTAGAACATAGTATTGAACTAGAAAGACAGGGTCTCCTTTCTCACAAAACTTATTCCTTCTCTAGAGTATAAGTTTCATCAGGGTAGATATCTTTTTAATTTTTTCTCTTTTATTCCCGAATCTCAACCTCCTAGAATGGTAGCTAGTGCATAGTAGGAGCTCAATTAGTGTATCTTTTTTTTTTTCAGTTAATATTTCTTAGGAAAAATGAATGAATAAATTCTTCTAGGGGTCAGTTTTAATTCTAAGGCTCCATTTTATATTGTCTTTCCCAAGATTATCTGGCAAAAACTCCTAAGCCTATTGTGCTATGAATTATTTCTCTTTCTTTTTTCTCTTGGACCCTCATGCTTCACTTTTTCTACATTCTGAAAAGGATTGATTCACATATAGGTAATTTTTACAGATATAATAAGGTGTATAGATAGATGTAAACTAGAATTTTGATAAGAGGAACCAGATGTGGGGAAGGATAATCATACTCCTATCAATGTGTATATCACCCTAGCTTATCATTCTTTGCATATAGGTCTCTGTTCCCTGAAGACAATGGTCTTGGTGTTCCTACGACCATGCTGCATGCCCAGTCCAGTTCAACTGCTTCTTTTTCATATACATTATAACATTTATTAAATTTCATGTGGAAGTGGACATTTCTTAAAATTTTCAATAATCTATAAAAATCAGCAACATAAAGGACACTTGTCATAAAAGGTTTTTTTTTTTTAAGGCAACTGTCAAAATACTTGGTTTAAATTATTATTCTTATTTAAAATCCATGTCCCCTAGGCCATGTTGGCTGAGTCTAGGAAACAGATGACCAAATCTGTCAAAGTCTATCAGTAACTGATTACATAGAATATATCAAATCACACACTAGAATTCTCCAAGGGCAATATTCGATGTGCATATTTCTAACTAAAGAACTTCTATGCAGCTCCTGTGATTTTCTGATTTATATTAAAATTTACTCCCAATTATCACTAGAACAGCCTTCTAATCTTAGAGGGAAATCTGATGTTAGTAGAAAAAACTGGAGTTGCCATTCTTCAGCATTCTCAATAAACATAACTGAATTGTTAATCATAGAGTCCTTGAATGCCAGAGAATCTTTGAATCATTAATTATCAAGTATCATCTGGCTCAATCTGTTTGTTTACTAAGGAGAAAAATGAAGGTTAGAGATATTGGTCCCAAAGTTATGCAAATTAGCATTCAGTTTGTCCACATTTATTAAGGACACCATGCCTCTTTCTCTAGATACGTGTTTTTGGTTATTGCTATCCTCCCTTTTCCCTCTCCCCCCATCAAATAAAACACATCAAAGAGAATAGTATTAAAACCCAGGAGCACATCCTTTAGAATTGTATGTTGCAAATATCAGGGTATAATAATTAATGATGACTAAATTCATCAGTAATAACTATCCATCATGTGCCAGTTGCTATGCTGAGTAATAGACATACTTGATTGCTAATGCTCATCACAATTTTAAACAGGAGGTGTTATTTTCCTCACTTTACAAATGTGGAAACTAATCCTGAAAGCTAAAAGGTAACTCACCCAAGATAAAAATGCTAGAAGGGGGCAAAGCCAGGAATCAAACTCCAAAGTTTTTAGTCTCTCCAATAGATAACACAGTCACCTGTGACAGTATCTACCTAAACATACCTTCTGAACAAAAAAGCAAAAAGCAAAAAAATGAAGAAGAAAGAGGAAAGAAAAAAAGAATAAATTGCAAACTATGATAGATATTTCTTTCCATTTAGGATTAAGGCAGACTAATTTATGCTAACTTTATTTCTTATATAAAGATATTTTACCAATATATTATTGATTTACTAAAAATTTAAGGGAGATACAACTTGATTATGTAAAATATAAAATGAAATTATGTGAAATAAAAGAAGTTATAAAGCATATTCATCTTTCCAATCATACTCATAGTACAATTTTATTGTCTTCATTAACGCAAATTTACTAAGATATATATCATGTTACACTGATTAATAGTTTGAGCTAAACATTCAACATTTCTCTGCACAGTTATAAAAGCTTCATAGTAATTTGTATTAATTCTACCAAAATCCAAATTTATGTCTCATATCCACTTCTAAAAGTGCTCACTATTTTACTGCTTATGCTCTTAAATTTTCCTGAGATGATATTTTGTTGTCATTTGCATCCTTGTAAAATTTTCTAAATGCTTTAAAAATTATAATACCTTATTTACCCAATATTAACAAAGCAAGCCATTTTCTCAATTCAAATTAATACAGCGGTTTTGTCATAACCATATGCACATTTTGAAAAGAAACCTTCCTTACTGATACTCACATGACAAACTTAAAAACACCTACACACCCTGAAAAAAATTAAGGACTCGTTAGATTTTGAATGTGTTTATTTTCAAATTATATGAATCATTTATTTGTGTAAGAGATGTTATCAAGTTATTTTTTGATAGATTTTGATAGATAGATTTTGTTGTTTTGCTTTTAGTTGTTTCTTGGCTGATCTGTTGGACTTTTCAGTCTTAGCTGCGTATTAGCACATAATCCCCTTGTTACTTATAAGTAATGAGCTCAAACTCCGAAACGTCCCTCTATGAACAAAATCTGCCTTCCTACCTTCACTGCTTCCATCTTATTAATTTTGTTCTACAGTGCCTGGTACATTATAATCACATAAATAAATATTTGTTGACTATTAACTTTGGGGGGGTCTTTTTGTTTGTTTTTCATGTTTAGAATTTGAAGAACTGACTTTCTTTCCAAAAGAATTTCAAGCAACTGTTTCATAGACTAGGAAGCCTGCAGTTTGGCCAGGGGGATGGGAAGGATGGATTTGGGGGAACATCAATGGAGGTAAGGGAATAAATGAATAAATGCTGGGCCAGCATCTGGGAAAACTACAGTCTTTCACAGTTCTGTTGCCAACTATATGGACTTGGGCAAGTCCCAGTCCCATCCTAAACAAAGAGGTTGGGCGATCTTATCGCAGCCCTGAAGATGGTACATTTCTGACAATGATTTGATTAAATGGATCTCTCCCTACGGCTGAGAAATCACTTTTGTAATATGTAACTTACATTGCAGTAGTATTTTTGCAGTAGGTATTGAATAGTAGAAGAAAACGCTTTTACATTTTAACTGAACCATAAATACTTAGTCATTTCTCTAGGCATCTTTGAATTGCACATAAGAGAAGCCAGTGGGATCTCTTGCTCAGAAAATATATGAGATCATTCCAGAGGTGAATACATACTATTTTCTATTCCCTACTCCATTTTAGTCATATGTAATGAAATGGTTTGATGGGAGCAACATAGAAAATTACTGAGAATTTTTATATTCTGAGGTTCTTTGACTATTGGCTGAGTGGGCAAAGGGGCAGGATTAATATCTATTTCTGGAAAAAAAATTTGAGACAGAGGTACATTTTCAGAGAGAGATTTTTTCTTCTTGCTTCATTGGGCAAGAAAGCTTTATCTTGTCTGTGAGGTTAACTATGGGAACAGACCACTGCTGGGAGCTGGAGAACACACTGCAGAAAGAGGAAGGGAGAGAATGCTCTGTTAGTTTCCTGGCTAGACAGGTCACATTGCACTTGGGGCATGAAGATGAGGGTAAGAGTTTTAAATCAGCTGTGAAATTATTTGGGTACCTAGTGTAGAGTGAAGGATTGGGGTTATGTTTTCGTAGTAATTTCCTAGAATAGACAAACAGGAGTTTTGTATTATAGCTTGTCTGTGATGAAGGTATAGATCTTTGGGCACACAGAAATGTTAGTCATTTGGCCAAGCAAAAATAGGAGTTGGTTTATGTTGGGTCTTGAGGTGATAATGAGGGGGGAGAAAAGGTCATTTTTGTCTAATTCTCAACACTTCCAATATCAGAAAGCTTCTCTTTCAGGTGGATATACTGACAATTAGATAATTAATTTCAAAAATGAACAAGAAAATACAGAACAAATCCTTGGCTCTATGCCTCTCCTTTTGTGTCATGGTGTCCAAAGTCAGTGGTTGTTAATAAGAATTTTCCCAAAGAACATGTTTGAAGATTAAATATGAAATAATGCAGGATCAAAACAACTTAATTTGCATATTCTATACTGCATTGATGATGAAGTCCTTCTACCAAGTCTGAATCTGAAATCGCCCATGTCATAGGCATTTGCAGGAACATTATATAAAACAAAATCCTAAATAGTCTTAAATGGCCTGAATATGAACAGGTACTGATTTATTTACACTCCTTATGTTTTCATAAGAGTCCTGCACCATTGCTGCAGGTTATTTCCCTCTAATCAGTTATCACCCGATAGGACTTAAATTTGCTCTTTCCTAGAGGAACTTCCTTCTATTTACTCTTCCCTCTGAAACCTGTATCCTTTTGACATCTCCTGATAACCTTAATATTTTCCTGGATTCCTAATATCTACCTCAATAAAATATCTATTTCCTCTAAAAAAGGGGAGCATTCTTCAAAACTCTCTCAAATTGAAGTCATTGTTTTTCCATTCTCCCTGCCTCCCCTCCCCACCACTACACATCTACTTATCTATTCTCAAGCCAGTAGTTGTATCCAGCACCCTTCTGGATTCCGTCTTCCACTGCTAAGTATGTAATCAACTATGCCTTGCCATTGAGCCATATGCCATGAGATTAAGCCACACTCTTCCTGTCCTACAGCCACATGGGTCCTTTGCCTTCTCTTCTTCCTTCTCACCTCCAAATATCCATGAGAACTTTATCATATGACTTTTAGTCTTTATCTGCCATCATCCTAGGCAACTTTAACATCAATGCTTGTGGTTTTCGTTACCACATCTTGACTTTCTATCCCCTGGTTATTTTTGTCATCATGTCTCACTAGTTTTCTTCCATAGACAGCTCCTGGTCTTGTTTTCCCAAGGAGAGGTCCCACCTCTACCATCTTGAAAGCTGAGATACTGTTATCCGAACTAAAGCCCCTGCTTTCTGTCTCCTCCATTGCATGTGCTTTTTGACTTCTCCATGAGCTCTTGCCTCTTAATTCCTCTCTGTTCTCTCCAACTCTCAGCCCACTCCTGGTTCTACAACCCTTCTTTTACAGCCTATATTCAATAAACACGAGTTTCAATTAATGCTTTTAATTTTTAAAAAAAAAGAAAATAGTGAAAATTATAGAAAATAGCATAACAAACATCTGTGTGCACCACTCAAAAGTAACATATGTTACGATTTTTTATTTTTGCTTTACAAGTTCTTTGATTGTGGTTGTAAAGAATTCAGAAGATGTAGATTTATTTTTTAGTTAACTGCATCCAGTATGTATAATGTGTATGAAATTGTGCGGTTAAAATGCAAGGAATGAAACTTTGAAAAAGGGAATAATTAAAAGAATTCTGTCAAAGGTTCGAGTGAGAACATTTTTAGGATCTTATGCAGAAGGATTTGACCAGAGTGAGGGGATTGGAATAAAGCTATTGCATGCTTGGATGATGTCTGTTTTGTAAAATGCCACATATACTTTTATCTACGTTGAAGTTTATCCGTAATGTAGAAGCACAACCATATATGAAAACTTACTAATCATAGACATCTGTTTCTATAAAATGTCTTTTCTAAATTTTCCTCTGGAGTAACAGAGAGTTGGATCATTACAGGAGATTACATCTTCAAAAAGTTGTGGTCATTAAAGGAGAGTAGAAATCTCTAATTTTTTCTTTTCTTTTGATATCTTTATAGTTTTAGTAATAAAATATTCCTGGCTAATATTTAATTAATAAGACAATACAATAATTCTGCTGTCTACTTTGATAATTGTTGCTTTTATAGATACACTGAAATATCTTGATTTGCCTAATTGTGTTCTACCAAAAGGTTCTAAATAAGCAAATCATCAGTTTAATAAAGAGATCAGTTTAATAATCTATTATATTGTATTGTTGTAAGGAGGAGACCAGATATTTTGCATTTGTTTTTCTTAAGTTGAAATATTTGGGTAACATCTAGTTATCCTGCTGATTTTAATCTATATTTAATAAAATGAAATTAATTATGTATGCCAAATGAACACATATTTATTGTCTGGGGATTTTAAATTGATGAATAAATTCTCCAAAAAATTTTATCAATTTTTTATAATATACTACCGTAAGCATAGTTATCACATGCCCTAAGTTTCCAAGGCAGACTCATTATCCATGTAATTTATATTCAATAAATGTGATTCTATTGTCATAACCTTATATATTTTAAATACAAAAACACTTCAAATCTGAAAAACTGAATTGGTTAGTCTGTGCATTTGGAACACATAAGAATAAAGATCATATGGGAAGCTCCCCATGGCCAGCCTGGAACTCTTAATTGTTTAGGCTTGTATGTTGTAGAAAACTCTAAGAAAGATTTAACCTTCAATGAAACGGCATTTGGGAAAGGGTTTCGTTCACTGTGTACATTAGAATCGTGGGCCCACTAGATCATATGCTAATATCGGTGTCTGGAGAAGGGGAAGAAGGCTCTTTAGAATTGATCTTATGAACATGGCAGAAGGATCCTGTCAGAATTATGAGCCCAAACCCTGTATGAGTGTTATAGAGAATTTCACTGTAAATATTTGCATAACAAATAATAAAAGATGTATAGTACTATAACCAATTTCCATTTTCTCTGTACTGTGGTTCTGGTGACACAGTTTAACCAGTGGGGCCAAAGGATCCTTCTCTCAGAGTCTAGCAGCTCTTGTTTCCTAACTAGGTTTCTCTTTCTTATCTGTAGCTTGTCTATATTTTCTTTGCCAAGAGTATTCTGACTACCACTCTCAATTGTTATCTCTACTCGTGTAGACACATTTCCATCCTGTTTCCATCCAGCAGTGTCATGGCCGTTTCTGCATGAACCAGCCTCGCAGAAGTTCTGGAGCTTTCCCATGTAACCCCTGAACACCTGTTATTATACGGACTACTTTTCCACATGTCCTTTGATTGAAAGAATACTAAGTTTTTTCCAGATATAATTTCTATTAGTTTTATGAACTGCTCTAGAAGCATTTTCTTTTAATTGTTTTTGGCTATATATTTCATTGGAGTTGTGTTTTATCATCAGTAGGTAAAAATAAATGTAATGATTAATTATACATTAAGAAAGTTCTACAAAGAGACAAACAGATATGACCTAGTATTGGTGTGTTAAAGAAGTACAAATCTTAGAATCAAAGGATTAGCTGTATTTCTGGTTGTATCTCTGTTTTTATTACAAGCTTATAGGGTAGGTATTGCATTCATAGGCTAAATAGAAAGATAAAAAACAATATTAATATCTTATTTTAAAATGAGTGTCAAAGAAGACTTTTCGTGCAAAATGCCTGAAAAGAGAAGAGGACTGGAAAGTAAAGGGCACATTAAGCTGGAACCTGAAGTGACAGTGCTGTGTTACATTGCAGAGATTCTACAATATGTCAAAGGGTCAGTGATTTAATTGTCTGAATGCATGATTTGGTGAGTCAGTTTAGACTAGAGCAAACCGGACCTGTCACTGAAATCACAAAGGGTAAAAATGGACCTATTCAATCCACCTCTCAATGCTCCAGATTCTTCCTGGTTGTAAATTAGAGCTTCTGGACAATGCATTAACTCGTTCAGGTCACCAGGGTACTATGTCAGCTCAGCGCTCACAATTGCCCATGACCAATTCTGCACTCTCCCCAGCAGGAGGGATGCAATGTCATTTTGTTCTCTCTTCTTTAGGATAATATCAGGTCTGAAAGGAAAGGAACAAAAGAAGTTGCTGCTTTCCTTCCACCCACTCTGCTTAGCCATAATCATACCCCTCCTCCCACTTGGCCAGACTATGAACCAGACAGAAAAGGAGCTTACACGATGGATGTGTGGTTACCTACCCACTTGAATAAAATCAAGAATTCAGTTCTGTTTAACTCCATCCTCGAAGCAAAGAAAATGGACATACAGCCAGCATAGGAGAGCTAGAGAGTTTTTTAGTCATCCCCAGTAAAATCATCTCAATAGGGTTTCTCTTGCTAGGATCAACATTTTACTGTGACTACTGTCTTCTTCTCTGACAGCATCTCATTTCATTCCCTCCTTAGTTACTACCTTACAGCAAAACTAGTCTTTTGTGTATATAAACATGACTATTTCTCACTGAATCTGGGCCTTGGTACGTGATATCCCTGTTACTTGAAATTGGCCATTCATAACCCAGCAAATTCCAACCCAGCTGTCAGATTCCCACTTGCAGGTCACTTCTGTGAGGAACTGTTACCTGAAAGGGTGACTTATTTTAAATCCCCACTATTTTATTTATTTGTTTGTTTATTTATATGCTTCTTTATTTAGCATAGCAACCTATTTGCTGTACTGATAACAGTTCATTGTCCTACACCATTTTGTTGTGTTCTTTGAATGTTTCTATTCCCCAGCAGACCATAATGTTGAGGTATGTATGCCAGTATCACATGTTTTCTTCCCTCTTGTACACCTAGAACTTAGCATAGTTCCTGGCACATAGTAGATGCTCAGTGAATAAAGCACCAGAGCCCACCACCCTGTCATGTGCTCAAGGTCTCTATTCTGACCTGCAAGATCTGAGGGAAATGCCACTGACCCAGTAACACCATGGAATTGGAAATGAGAAATCTCAGACCCAGATCTAATTTTTTTTTTTAAAGAAAGGATTTAATGATGTACTGTATGGTGACTAACATAACATAATAAAAAAAAAGAAAGGATTTATACTTTGTTTGTTTATTTATTTATTTATTTATTTATTTATTTATTTATTTAGAGCAGGAGCAGGGAGGGGTAGAGAGAAGGAGAGAGAGAATCCCAAGCAGATTCCATGCTCAGCGCAGAGCCCGACGTGAGGCTCAGTCTCATGATCCTGAGATCATGACCTGAGCCAAAACCAAGAGTCGGATGCTTCACTGACTGAGCCGTCCTGGTGCCCCCAGATCTAAGTTAAAATAGAGTTTACTGTACATTATCTCCCCTTCAGTCTGCTGCCTCCATAGTCTTCTCCCGGGTCAGCCTACCACAATCCCTGGTCAGCAGCAGACATCTTATCAGAGGAAGTCTCCCAATGTGACATTAACCTCCTCACTCAAAGTTATTTGTCCTTTGAGGCTCTGTCCAGTCATTTTCATGGTCCCTTGGTAAGAACTAAACAATCAAATTGTAAAAGCTCTCTTCTCTTTAATCATACACTTCTTCCTAATGAATGTATTATTTGTTTGAAATGTGCATTTTCTAAACTCCACAAACAGTTCCATACCCAAATATTGGTGCCTTTATTAATATAATATAATAATGCAAAATTTAGATTTTTGCTTTTTAAAAGTTTATTTCTAATACCACTTACAATTAATGGTGAGGCTAATTCTACATCTCTTGCTTTTCCCAGAGAAAAAACAAGGAGTAGGAATGAATCACAATTTCAGGAGTATTTGACTAAGAAGCAGTACTCAGTATTAATCCAGAATTCCAGTCCCTGTTTCTCCTGTTCTGTATCTCCTTGCTCCTGTCCTCAGAGGCTAGTACTTCACATGTCTTACTATTTCATTCATACTATTTCAGAACCTCGCCTCATGTTGAAGTTCTTCCTGCCTCTGCTCTTAGAAGCATTCTTTCTATCGCTCCTGCCATGGGGTCTTCAAAGCCGAGGGAGACTCTCCCACCAGACATAACAGTTTTCAGACCATCAAATTGTCACCATGCTCTTTGAATGGTGTGTTTCCTTTCCCGTGGGGAGTTGCCGTTATTTCCCTGGGCACTGAGAAGACGGGTTTGTTTGTCACCTCAGGCCACAGCAAGTGGTCCATACTGATAAGGAGTGTGCGTCCCAAACTAAGGCATATATATTCTTCCAATGAATATTTATTACCACGTGTTATGTGCGAGGCACTCTTATGTGTTATGGATGATGCCATGAACAATAACTGGACAGTGACAATAACTACCCTCGTGCGTCTTGGTTACCCAGAGATTTGGGCAGCCACTTGTTTCTTTTCTTTGCTCAGAAATCTTAAACTTGATATCCTCTAGAGTTTTAGTGTCAAGCCCAAAACCTTTTCACATATCTCCAGGGAAATCTAGTGGGTTTTCATGCAAATAGTCACTCTGAGTCTCTTGGAAATAGGATCCTTGGTGGCTTGAGATGATACATAAACATTCTTGAGCTAACAAAATTAATGACTTAACCTTTACCGAGAGCTTCTATGCTAGACATAGTGCTAAGGGCTTGGCAAAGTTAAAACTCTTCTAACTCTCACAGCAACCCTAAGAGGAAGGCACTGTGATTATATCCATTTATAACTAAGAAATGTAGAGAAATTCAAAGACTTTGCCACGTACTCACAGCAAATTAGTGAAGGCTCCGGGACTCACACCTCGGCCATCAGGCGTCAGAGTCTGTGCTGGATACCGAAGAGAAAGATGGGAAGTGTGAGCGAGCAGCAAACCCAAGTTGTTCACAACCTAAAGAGGGAGGTAAGCAAGGAATAAAGAGGTTCAAAAAATTATGTTCAGGTGAGAAACGGACAATGTCACATAGAGATTGAGAGTATCAAGAGCCTAACTCTGCCAAGAGCAGAGTTGGTTAAGAAAACCCTTCCAGAGGAGGGGACTCGAGTGGTATCTTGAAGAACGACTAGGAGGTCAGCATGTGTGCAGAGGAGGAGTGGGCACTGCTGGCAGAGTAATGCAGTCACATACAAGTGTGAGAAAATGTTTTACAGCTGGGAACTGTGAATGGCTTAGTACTGTTTGAATGCCGAATACAAATAGGCAATTTGGGGTAGCAGGCATGGGTAGCATGCATGATAGTTGGAGAGACGCCCCGAAGACCACAGGGGCCCAATTAGGAAGGGTCTTTTATTCTTGCTTAGGAGTTTCAACTTTAGCCTGGAAATCTGAAGAGCTACTGAGATTTTATGCAGAGAAATGATAGAATCTCACTTGCATTTTGGAAAGATCCCTGAGTGGCTCTCTAGAAACTTGATGGAAGCAGAGCAAGAATGGAGACAACAAAACCAGTTAGCAAAGGAGGATATAATAGTTCAGAAACCAAGATGACAGAATAAAAATATCTACATGCTTTACCTGTATACACAGACTCTTTTTTTTACACAGACTTCTTAATTTCCAACTATGGAAAATTAGAAGGTATAGTTGACATTTTCAATTTGCTACTCATCTCTACTGTCCTCCCTTCCACAAAGTGTCTTCACCTGGAAGGCTGACCTGCAACAACAGGCCACCTTGTTCTCTTGCTTTCAGTTGGGCTCAGTTAGGGGACACCAGAGAAACCAAGGCAGAAGGGGACCTTTCCCTGCAGAATCACTGTGCATGTTCCTGAAGTCTCAGACCCTGTCTGGTGTCCCTCTTCATCAACCTTCAGAGCTTGGGGTGATAAGGGCTCCCTATTGGCTCCTCTCATATCCTGCACTGTCTTTTGTGGTTTTCCTGCACAAGCCTTTGCAAATAGCCCCTTCATTAATCTTTACTCAAATTACCCAAATTGGGTGTACCATCTGTTTCTTGCCAGGACTCTGATTAATATAATAGAATATGGGAAAATAGGCATTTTCATACACTGTTAGTGGGGATTATCTGTACCCTTTCTACAGAATAATTTGACCATAGCAATAAAATTTTTGAATGCATGTGCCTTTTGACACAGAAATCTCTAATTAAGAATTTAACATATGTGCATAAAAATGTTTACTATGATATCGTTTAATGATTTAAAAAAACTAGGAAAAATATATCCATAGAGGCTGATTTAATGAATATCCAAGATAAATTTTGGAATGAAGTTGCAGAACAGTTGTGCATAATATGGTCTATTTGGTATAAAAATGTATTTTTTATATAGATAAACTACATTAATAGTGGCCATATTTGTGAAAACTGCCTAGAGTCAAATGATAAAGTTGGAGATAGGTTTTTATTCTCCATATTGCATTTTTTCTAAACTTTCAATTCTCTAACCTTTAATAATGTTATTTTTAATTAAAAAAAAAATCTTTAAAATGGGAAGATTGATGCCTGTCTTATAAAAATGTTCTGAGAATTAAAGGTGTAATATATATTAAGTAGCTATTTGTACCAAGGGTATAGTGGGACCTGGTGCAGAGGATAAATAAGAACAGCCTCAACAAAGGTAGTGGACACAGAAGAGGTGATGAGTTTTAGAATGGTACAGGAATTAGAATTTCCAGAGATGATGACTATTCAAATAGCAAGGGTAGAAAAGTCCTATTGAATGGTTCTCAGTTCTTATTCAAACAACTGTATGTTCAATGGCCTCATTCAGTGAAGATAGAATGCAGCAGGAGAAAGATCTGGAGGGAGGGTGATGGGTTTGGTTTTAGATAAATAGATTTCTGGTGTGGGGGGGGGTATCTAGTTGGGTTGCCCAGAAGGCATTTGGACAAGAGCAGATTGAATGATCTCATGACAAATTGGCCCTTTCTTCGCTCTAGAATAGCATCATATGGGGCTGGAGAGAGGGGAGTAAGAGTTCAAAATTAGTTGGTGGTTTCAAGGGCCTTTTCTAGAATCCCTGCTTCCACCTTGAAATTCTTTTCCTTTTATCAATACCTACTCTTTCTTTTTCAAAAAAGTCCTTAAGAGTTGAGGATGTTACTACTTCTTGGCTTCAGCTAAAACTTGTGTCCACTAATGCAATTTAATCTGCACCAGCAATCTTAGATACCAAAACATCTTGGTAATTTAATAATGCAACTGAACTGATTTCTTGCTTTCGGCTTGTTGTTACAGTGTATTTTTTTTTTTTACTTGACCACTTCATTTTATTTTATTTTTATTTTATTTTATTTTATTAAGACTTTACTTATTTATTTGAGAGAGAGAGACACAGCGAGAGAGGGAACACAAGTAGGGGGAGTGGGAGAGGGAGAAGCAGGCTTCCAGCTGAGGAGGGAGCCCAATGTGGGGCTCCATCCCAGGACACCGGGATCATGACCTGAGCTGAAGGCAGATGCTTAACAACTGAGCCACCCAGGCGCCCCTACAATGTATTTTTATACTGAGAATATTTTCATTCTTTTCTACTACTATATATTTGATTGATATATTTATATTTATAATTTTTACTTTTCTTGTCATATTTTCTCATGGGAAAATGTGTGACATTTTTAATATAAGGAATTGTCTTATATCCATCTGAATTAGAACTAGATGCAATTTCAATGCAAAACAACAAAGGTAAACTATTTTGTAGGAAGCTTTCCAGAGCAAATAGCTGTAACAATACCTTTTATCTACTTCTACATCTCTGTGTAATTATTAATACTTTATTCATCTAAAACCTCAGAAACATACTTACATATGGGTTATGCTAAAGAAAAAAAAAAGAAAGGAGAAGAAAATGTTAAATTATTTACTAACCTCTTCCAAAAAATTTTTTTTTAAAAAAGAGATTATAGATACTAATGTCAAGATATCCTGCATAGCTTGTCTTTATCAAAATAAGGAATCTTTTTATTAAGGCATCCCAGAAAGGGTAGATTTATGGATTGAAGGGAGCATGTTTAATATGTCCGTATCCATCTAGATTGACAGTTCTCACAGACATGAATTTCCCCAGAGAGACAGTGTTACTGGTGTCAGTGGATGGCATCATTTACTTCAACGTTCCATTATTAAATTGATAACAAGATAATTCCTCTGCTTCTCAGAGACATGACAGGGTTTACAATGGTTAACACTCTTATTGCATGGGATTTGATGTTCTAGGTAGTTTTTAATAAGAAGCATATTTGTATTTCAATAATGAAAAAATCTGAAGTGAAAACAACATAGTAAAATAAAATCAAAATCAGATGGACCAGGCAACAGAATATATCTATTTAAAGAATATTCTGTTTACTATATGTAGCTGTATTAAAAGAAATGTATTTCTTATATTTCCCTCAACCATTCATCTAACATAATTGTACCATTTAGAGGCATGTATTGTAATATGTTATTTGTTGAAATTGAAATTTACATATTTGGTTCAGTATTTGTATGTAAGAAATATACGCTAATTTTAGATCATTACAAAGGAAAAGGAACTAGCTAATACTTGTTGAGTACTTTATGTTTATTTCTTAGAAATACAGATACAGAAGTAGAGATGGAGATAGGGTTAGAAATAGCAATAGAGACAGAGACAGCAATCTGTTTCTTTACAGATAAATAGAAATGCTTTTAAAAAATAACTCAACAGTTCACTAAAGCAGCATGATTAACCCTATGTTACAGATAAGGAGACTGAGGCTCACAGACATTAATAATTTATTCAAGAGATTATGAAACTTACCTATGGTCCACAGCTAGTAAGTGTGGGAACCCATAGTCCTTTCACTACATCCTATGACCTCCCTTGTAGAGTTTGGGGAACTATGTTTCTTGTCAGTAGTTAAGCAGCTAGCAAGCAGGAGAGATAGTAAGTAGTCAAGATCCTTCCATACACTGCTTAGAAAATTCAACATTATTGATTAATATTGGTGTGGCTATATTATATTTCAGGATAAATATTGAGAGCCAATGGTATGAAAATATGACTCAATAAGAAATCCTTTAGGCTGGAGATGAACTCAGGGCCTAAGTAAAGGGGCATTTGGTGAGCGCCTCCAAATTAAGGATATCTGAGAAGGTTTTGATTAATCTTATCATCCCAATGATGAATGGAACAACACTTTCATATTTGTTTAAAATTATGTTGCGTTTGCAGATAGCTTTATAGGACATAAATCCCTAATAATTTCCAGGTAGAAGTGTTTTTTGTTTTGTTTTTTTGTTTTTTGTTTTTCACCAACAATAATATGACATTTTGGCAACTGCGAAGTACCACAAGAAGTTCTTCAAGAGAAGTGCTACGCCAGCGGTGTCAAGGTATTCTAGGATCCATTTCAAGTGGAACCTAGGAGCTAAAACAAAATAGTATTTTCAAGGTTAAAAATGATTAGGGATCAAACTTATGGATAAGACAAATCAGACAACAAAGCATTTACTCAGTCAGTGATTCTGGAAGGATCTAGCACTGTCACTGTCTACCACAGTCACTGGATACATTTCATCTCACCTATTCCAATTTGTAGCTCTCCATGAGCCATTGACAAGACAATAAGTTTCTGCACCACATTACATGAGTGAGAGGCTAATTCATGTGAATTTAGTCCTTGTAGGTAAATGGAATGACACACTTTGAAATCCTTTCAAAGCTATAAGGAATTAGATTGCCCTCTTTGTTAAGCATCCTATATTGTGACATATTTTTCAGGTTCAACAAAAACTGATTTAATACCAAAATCTGGCAAAATGAGAACTGGAAAAGTCAATGGTCCTTAAGCATCAGGATTATTGGATTGCTCTTGCTATCCTAATCATTTTCTTCATCTTTTTTATAGTAAGATGATATTGAATAGCTGTCATATCTACTAATCAGGAGTGTAGCTAATATATGTAAGACACTATACATAGGAAAATAAGGTATATAAGGAAGAGTCCCCACCATCAAAGGGGTATAAACTTGCTGGGCAGACGGGACAAACACATACAAAATAACAATTAACTAAAAAAGACATTACTTCATAAAATCCATATCTTTACATGTTGTACATGCTACACTAGTAAACACACACTCACTTGCTAGTATAACTATATCACAGAGAAGAGGTGCAGGGATGTCAGGAAAAACATCATCAGTGATAAGACATGGATGACTCCATATTATTGATAAGTATCTCATTTAAAGGTGGAAAACTGAGGAAGCTTAGTGGTTTTTATGATTTTAAATGAACTCTTGTTTCCAGGGTGGAAAGTACAGAAAAAATCAACTGATTAAATTAGAATCAATCGCTACTATGACACTTGATTCAGTAAGGAAGTCCTTGAAAAATACGTAGATTGATAGTAGTTTTCCCATCTTTTCACCCTACAAGTCTCCTGGAGTTTGTTTTTTTTTTTTTTCCCCTTAAAGAATCTTTTTCCTTCTTTCTTATAGCTCAAACCCTCCATGAAGGGTTGCTTCATATGAAGTATAAACAGCCATGCTACTAGTACAGAAATTTTAATTTGTTAAAGGTAAATTTAGCAAAAGAGTAGTAAAGGTTGATGAGTTTTTTTTTTTTTTTAAAGAATGAAATACCTAGTTTAATAATGATTATTTAGAGTGGCCTAAAAAAAGATTCACTGACAAAATTATTTAAGATGAATTGACCAGATGAAGAAGCTGACCCTTTAAACCAGACCAAAAGCCAAGGCAGGCAATAGAAATGATTCAATGCAGCTTTCTGTTAGCAAGCTTAGTAAGATACAGGTTGTGAACTAAAATGCTTCGCTCCTAGAACGACTTGACTCTTAGAAATTTTATAGTTACAACATATTGGGCAGTAAGATATGGAGTGGGGCAGAGTAATTCTATATGTGAAGAAAAACACTATTAAGGCACAAGTATCTTAGATGAGCATCTTGTGCTGCTAGTTAGAAAGTCAAGTTAATTTTCCACCATGGGTCCCTTCTGATGCACGTCAGAAAAATGGTGCTATGAAACTGACACCATGCCAAAATTATACATGTCCTTTAACACATGAAATGTGGTCACTAATTTGCTTTGAGTGAATTTTCCCTGGCATTTCTTAGAGACTGTAAGTATAAGATAGAGATAGCATCCTATATAATGAGATTCATAGCACTTACAGCATATTTGCTAAGGAATTTTGGTATAGTGAGTCCTTTACCAGAAATTGCTTGTGCATTCAACCAAGGCTGGTAACCAACTGATAGAAAGATTAATTGTAGTACATTACAATTTGAAAAGAAGGACTTTGCCTAGAAAGGACAAAAATTTAAGGTAAAATTTGTATAATAAGATTTTTTTCTTCCAATTTATAGGATTTTTAATGTGTGTGTCTGTGTGTGTCTGTGTGTGTCTGTGTGTGTGTCTATGTATCTCTTTTGGCTGAGTTATTTGGGCTCATAGGTGGCTGTTTCATTGTAGAGTTATCGGGGTAGTTAATTGAGGGGAAAATGTATATGTGTATGTGTGTATATAATCTGTGTATGTTTTCTATGTATGTATACGCATCTATTATTCACATAGATAATTTGGAGGAATATAGTATACATTTAGCAAATGCTTAAATCTCTCTGGCTTGGCTGAATAATTTCTACTGAGAAATAATACTCCCAAGTTATTAGAATATATTTAAAGAGAAAAAGGAAAGAGATTGCTTAGCCTGATTCAAGAGGCATACCTATGAGTATCTTGAGGAAAAGAAAAAAAAAAAACCTCTTGACAGTAACCACCTACTATATTGTGAATTCTTCATAAAGAAACAACAGAAATCTGTATCACTCTGAAAGTATTCTGAAGGAAACACTTTATACTGTACTATAGCACAAAAAGTTTTTTACTAAGAAGATGGATTAGATGAGCAGGAGGACTACTACATTTCTATCTCTCTTTCTTCCTATCTGTCCCTCATTGAATACTTTTGTCTCAAGAAGGAACAGCATGGTGCCAAAAGAAGCTTCCCCTGGGTCTTTACAATCTGTATTCATTCTTCTATTTAGTAAAAATGTAAGAGGTTTTTCTTTTGCTTTTATACTTTTTGTTCCAAACACAAGGCCAGGAACCATTTGGCCTTTGTTCTTGGTAGTTGAAAAATGTAGCATATGGTAAACCTTTTCACTGAATAGGCATTCACGATCATGCATGTGAAAATGCATTAGAAGAATTTATGAGACATGTGGGGACATGGGCTGCATCTGAGACTAAAATCCTCATCACAAGCTTTTATAGGAGTCTACTATGATGACTTGATGGTGGGGGAGGGAAGGATACCTCTCTTTTCCTTCGTTAAATGATAGAACAATTGGTGGTGGTTGTAAATAATTCAAAAGGGTCTGAACCAGACTTTGTCCTTTAAATTGAATTATTCTAGAGACTGTTCTTTGCCTTATTGTAAGTAATTAAAACAATCAGTGCTATAGTTTTTATAATATGTTTTGAAAATATATAGAAAATATTTAAAAAGAAAGCATTTGATGACCCAAAATTTCAGTCTTATACCTTTTTCCCCAGCTCTTGTTTGTGTTTATCTGTATGCAATAATTCCTAAGACAAGTGAATGCTTATAAATTTATTTTTTAAAGAAACTTTCAAAGTGGCAAATCTTATATATAGTAAGAAAAATGTATAATCTACCCTTAATTTAGAGGATTACAAACCCCAGCCATACAATTACTTCATTTTAAAAGGCTACTTTTCTCCTGTGTGTTTTGAAAGTTTCCAAGATCATGTAATTATATGTGGGAGACAGGAGGAAGAGATTACAAAACAAACACCTCATTGTTTTTCCTTAAAAACAGCATTGATATCAACATCTGTGCATTCATGAGCAAACCAGAAAATATGAACATTTAAGAGAAAAAAAATACTTTATTTTCAAACTTTCAGTATAGTATTGTGAAAAACATCAAATTTTAAGCTCTGCAAAAATCCTTCAGAGTTTGCTTTGGATTAGAATTGCTAATGCATTGATTATAGACAAAAGTGACTTTAGCCCAGCATTTGAAATGGTTGATACTGGAATTAGAAAATTTTATGAAATGACTAGTTAGAGCAAAGAAATTTGGGGATTTTTTTCCAATGTGATTAATGAGGTGTATACCCTTTGCATGCATTGCAAATATTAGTGCATATGTATTATCTTAGAAGTATATAAGTAGGCTTGAATACCATTTCTTGATTTTAATTAGGTTACATTGCCTTTTGAGTATCTTCATATAACAGGTAATGTGAATTTAACAGGGACTTTGTTGTACACTCTGTTTTATTTTTATAGTATGCAAATAAGGACCAAATGCCAACACATTCATTATGCTGTATAAAGTTTATACCAGAAAGGTTCCAATCACTTTGAAAAAGGTCCTGTCATTATTTCTATTGTAAATCAGTATGTCAAGCTTCTGAGAAGGAACATTTTGAACTGAAATATGGAATATAGATGAAATTCTAAGATGTTTACGAAGTGTATGAGACATTTTGGTTGATTCTTGTCAACAGCATATTAAGGCAAGGGAATCATTTATCAATATTCAGTGATACAATGAATGTTTTATTAATTGAGTATCATTAATCATTATCCTGAAAAGCAAAGCATGTTAGAGGATCTGTTTCTGTTGCTGTTTACCAAGGTGCCCATTGTTGGCGGGTGGGACAGCTTAAAATGGAGGAGGTGAAAGCGCATGAGTCCATACATAGCTCCCTGTATGGAAAGGTCAGATTGACGTGAGGGAATTGGTGGGGATGGGACATGTTGAACAGGAAAAAAGGAGAGCAGAAAAGAAGTGAAAATTTGTGTAAGAAGAGTACACAGGATCATTAGTTTATTCAGTCAGCCAATTTTCCCTCAGCTTCTTCTCCACTGAAGGAGATGGCCTCAGGGGGAGGAAAGGTGGTGAGTGAGTATTTACAGAAGTGCATAGCAGAAACACGGGTGCAATGGAAACACTTAAGTCTCATGCAGAATATTATAAGAAAGGCTGACAGCTTGGTGGTTTAGAATGCATGCCCTTTAGACCTCTCAGGTAAAGGGCATGATTCCTAACTCCCACCCCACTCCCCAACCCTTCCTCCCCCAACATTGCAGCCGGTCTCAGCATGCACTCTATCTTTAACATGGCATCTGTTTAGAATAGCGGCCCTCTTTGGATCTGTCAAATCAGGGATATATATACATGGTTGTGGATCACAGTTCTTAGAATTTTTTCTGGGTAAATAGGAAAAAAAATTTTAATCTCAATTCTGATAAAGCAATGTGAGCCAAGAAACATAATTTAATAAAAAGGTGTCCTAGATATTAGTGAATTTCCTAGCATTTTAGTGAAATCTAAAAATATTCTTAAATATCTATAAAATATGAATCTATCTATAAAATTTTATTCTGTGGATCCATTCCTTTTTAAAAAATATGTTAATTTACAAATATAAAATGCCCACAGTGTGACAGTATAGAAAGATCAAAGGAGCATATAAAGATGCTTTCTACCCTTTCCAAGGACATATTTTTAAAAGTCTTATCTGTGGATGTTTAAAACCAAAGTATTGCACTACTTCAAAATGTCATTGTTTGCACTCTAACTAAATTGTAGAAAATGGCAAATCTGAATATGACATTATTCTCTTAGTCATAAAAATTATCATCGGATTTCATTGAAAAGTATTTAATGTCAAATACACGACACCATGTAATTCTCAGAATAATCACTATGAAATAAGTGTGGTAACCCAAATCATTCCCATTTTATAGGTCAGGTAGCTGATGCAGAAAGACAAATAATATGTTTGTATCCGATGACTCATTTCCCAAGTGTGGGGCATCTACTACATGCCAGCACTGTTTTGTGTACAAAACAACAATTCTTACTCTAGTGGAGTTTACATTCCAGCTGAGGGGAGAAAGACATTAAATATAGTAAATAAGAAAATGATAGAAAGTGCAATGGCAAAGAAAATAGGGCTGGGAGGGGATGGTTTGCAGTCTTTACGATAGAGTGTCACTGAGGCAACGCCATTTGAGCAGAGACTGGAAGGAGGTGTGGGGGAGTACCTGTGGATGTATGGGAAAGAATATGTAATGTGGAGTGAGCAGCCAGGGCACAGTCTTCCAACAGTGAACAGCACGTCCCACAGTGAATTGAATTTAAGCTGTCCTATAGAATTTCTATAAATTAGTAACATATATTTGGAAAAGAGTAAGTTGTGTGTTTTTAGAAGTCCTTGACTTCTTAAAAGCATTGCATTTAACAAGCATATATTGCACATCAACTATGCTATTTATTTCTTCATTCAACAAATCTTTTGTGAGTCCCTCATAGGGGTCAAGTACTTTGGTAAACAGAACAGGCAGTCTCAGCCCACAAGAGAGATATATGCTGAGATAGAAGACCTAGCCTATGTCCTCCAGAAGCTTACCATCCAGTACTTAAGACACGATACCACTAACTCACACAACAGAATTATCTAACTGAATGTGCATTAAACATGCAGTCATAGTTAATGAGATCAAAAGAGCTACATCTCATAAAATAATTAAAATAACACTTAGTATTTACATAAAAGTTTCATTTGGGAATTTTAAGTCTTTACAGAAAATGTTTCAATAATCTTTACAATACCCATGTGCTATATGTATGGTATTGGAAGAAGTGCCCAAACTATTTAATGCAGTGCATCATTCGATGTAATTATCTTCAGTCTTCATTACTTTCTTTCTAACTTCTTTTTTTTTTAAATTCCTATATTACATTTTAGCACTGTATTAATTATTAGCCTTACTAATTTATAAAAGCAGTTCATTAAATGCAGATTTGTTATAGCCTCTAAATAGAAAAAGTTTAGAATTGGAATATAGATGCTTCATAACATTTTTCAAATCAGCCCTTTTATGTGTCTTTGAAAGGCTGTATTCCTGAATGAACCACATTAAAACAGGCAATGTTTTATGACCTTTTAAGTAAAAGCAAAATGAAATCTCATACACAGTTTTATGTAGGAAACACACCTTTTTTGTGTGTACAGTAAATTCAAATCTCATGATTTCAGTTGACTTACTGCAACCGCAGTGAAGGGTCAAGAGTGATAGAACAACTCGAATCCAATTAATCATCTTAGATTAAAGTCAGTGCCAAAGTCATGCTATGAAGACAGTAAATGGCTTATAGGTATAAAAATATATGGTAGTCATGGTAGTTTCATATATGTGTTTATTCTCCATGATTGCAGCAAGTACAATAATCTTTATAGGGATGAACCAGAAAATTTTTAAAAATTAATAATAAAATAACAAAAGGCCATCCTTCCTTCTATAGATATTTATTTATAAAGTACATTAGGTGCTATGCAATGCTGAACTAAATGATAAAAAGCAAAGGTAAATAAAAATTAGCATGTTCTTCCATTGAATGGCATAAGAGAAGACATTGGTATAAATAATGCTCCCACGCATCTGGGAGGCACTGTGACAGGAACTGGAATAGAAATAAATGCACTGCACTCAAATACCCAATAAAAACAGTGATTCTATCTCGGGGATCATTGAGATGGTATGAGAGAAATTAGCTCTGAGTTAGACCTTGAAGAATAAATAGGAGATATACTGTCAGAGGAATAGGGTGGTACTCTTAAGGAGAAAGACCAGCATGGGGGATGTCCTAAAAAGACATCTGGTGGTCAGTATAGACAGGGGACTCAGTTTGGTGTGTCAAGATATAGAACAGCAGTGGATTTGGGGCCAGGTTGTAAAGGGCCTGCACTATCCTATCTTCATTCCTTAACATGTTTAAGTTCTTAGGAAACAGTGAATCACTCATTAGGTGTTGCTCGCTTGGTCTTCCCTCTGACTTTATGATTTCCTAGGCAGTTCCATCTGCCTATCAAGCGTAGATGGTATTCATGGAGTTACATTGAAATCATGCATTGGCCAAGAACATCAAAATAAGGTTAGCCTCTGAGAATGCAAGTAATAAAAACTGTCATACATTGAATGAAATCCACCAAGTGTAAAAATAAACCCACAAGGTTTTCTATAAATGTATGATTAAGGAACACAGAAAAATGATTCAGAGAAAAAAAAATATTATAGCCAGATAATTCAAGACTTGGATTTACTCTTATTAGCTGAACAACCATGAGTAGTTGTTTAACCTCTTAAAATAAGTTTTTTTTTTTCCTATCTGTAAAATGGGGTTGATAATTTCTATATTGTCATGTTGTTCTAAGGATTAGAGATATGCATGTGAAATGCTTAACACAGGGCTTGGTACATGTCAGTACACAACATGGGCTTCACCCCAAATTTAGTGGATTGGAACAACTATTAATTTAGTTCAGAATTCTGTGTGTTAGCAATTTGGGCTGGGCTAAGCTGGATGGTTCTTGTCTCAGCTCATGTCACTTTATCTGTAGTCAACTTCCAGGTGGGCTAGGGGCTAGCTGGTCTTTGGTGGTCTCAGCTAGATGGCTCATCCCTGTTCCATGTGCTCTGATCCTATAACTGGCTGTGCCAGCTTGATCACATGGCTAGGCAGGGCTTCAGCAGAGTCAGCAGAAGAGGACAATGCCTCTTCAAGCCTTGGTTTGGCACTTGCACAACATTGGTTTTGCCATGTTCTGTTGATCAAAACAAGTCACAAAGTCAGTCCAGATTCCAGGGGTGGGTAAATAAATCACCCACTTGATGGGTTAGCTGCACAGTGACATTGCAAAGGAACATGAATACAGGGAGAGGAACACTTTTTTTTTTTTTTTTCCCTGAGTACTCTACCACAAGAGGGTTAAGGATGCAAAATCAACTGGAATCTCTAATGTAAATTGAAAGGATAGGAAATCAATATGGTATAGTCTTAATGTAGTAGAGAGGAACTTGGAGGCAAAAGACCTGAACTTGATCCTTGCTTCTGCTATTGATTAACTTGACCCTGGTAAAATAAATGATCTGTGCTCATTAGTCTCAGTATAAGGTTTTCTAAATTCAAAATTATTGTGTGGAATAGATGAGATAATGTGTCTGAAAATGTGCATTAAGTGTACATATATAAATATATATAATGGATTATTATTCTTTGATATAAAATATACTTTATAAGAGGTTTCTGAACCTCTTACCTTATACCACCTATCTGTCCTTCTCATTCTCTCTCTAGAATGTAGAAATTTACTTACATTTAGATATTGGGATTGGTAATAAAAATGTACATTACTTGGAATTCCATTTCTCAGCTACCTGTTCCAGTATTCCTTTGAAACAAATATTTATTGAATCCCACTTATGTACAAGGTTTAATATTAGGTGCTAGAGATATAGAGAATGAAAAAAGCCCTGTCCCCCAAAACTTCAGTCATATCTTGAAAAACACACAAACAACAATTTAATGTAATATGATAAATGTTGTAACAGAGAAATGGAAAGGATGCTGTGGGATTTCAGAAGAGGGATGCCTGACATATTCAGGGGGGCAGGGTACACAGGGAAGGCTTTCTAGAGAAGGTAATGTTCAAATGAGAAGCAGGAATTTACTGGCTAGAATAATCTAAAATTCAGATCCAAATGCCCAGCTGGTTGGAGATCATGGTTTTGGACCCTTGCCTGGATAAACCTGGTTCATACCTATGCACCCAGCTCCATTCCCCCATGAAGTATATCCATTCATTTTCCCCAACACTAAATTGAACTACTTGAGATTTCTTAGAGTATATTCCTTAAACATGGCATCCCATGCCTTTGCTTCTGTTGCTCACTCCACCTGGAATACTCTTGCCTCTTTTATTTCTAATCAGTTTCCAATAAACACCCATGGATGATTTCCGAATCTAGTAAGAGTTGCTTTTCTAGGATATCGTCCCTGATTTACACAGGTATAAATAATCACCCTTCCTTTCTGCTCTCATTATATCCTGGCTCATACACTATAATTATTTTTGTATCAATTTACATATGTCTGCTTTATTATACCATATGCTCCTAGAGCACAGGGACCATTGCTTATTCATTCAGACAAAAGGAATAGACATATGGTCAGGAGAATGAAGAATACATGTTACATTCAGAAAGAACAGTAATTCAATGTGGTTGGAGTAAAAGTAGCATTGTGGTCTTGTATAGCTAGCTTATTAAAAAATTGGACTTTATCCTGAAGTTGGAGTTGGAAAAGAAGTGTGATATGATCAGGTTTGTGTCTTTAGAAGGATCTGCCAGATGGCATAGACTGAAAAGAGAGATAGGGAGACTAATAAGAAAGCTACTTCAGTAATCCAGGGGAGCAATGGTGAAGATCTTAACTAAGACAGTCATGATGAAGAATCAGAAATACTTAGAAGAGATCATTGGGAGGTAAACTAGAGCAGTACTTCTCAAACTTTCCTGTGCATAGAATTACCCGGAGATCTTTGAAAGACCCTGATACCTAGGCCTAACTACATACAAATGACCTTAGAATTCTTAGGGTTATTATTATTATTAATTATTATTATTACTGTTGTCTCCAGGGGATTTCAAAGCTTAGCTAAGTTTGAGAACCAGTGGACTGGAGTATACTTGGTGTAGGCAATGAGAAAGGAAGCGAGAAAAGAAATGTCCTAGTTTTCTAACTTGGGATGAAAGGGTGGAGTATATTTAACATGAAGAAATAAGCAAATTCAGGGCAGAGAAGTATAAGTTTGATTTTGGGCAAATTGAATCTGGGGGTTAAAAGGTAGTTGGATATGCTCTTCTTGAACTTAGGAGAAAGATAGAGGTTGGAGGTGTACACTTTATAAATTTTTTACATACAAATATTATCTGAAATCATGGTGAATGTGATGTCTAAGAATGTGTATGAAGTGATACTAAAAGAGGACCACGAGTAGACCCTGGGGGCATCATCATGTAAAAGGTGGCCAGAGGTAGAAGAGCCTGAGAAGGAACAAGAAAAATACAAGTAAGGAAAGGAGGTGTCTCCAAAGCTCATGTGGAGGAGGGTTTCAGCAAGCTGGAGTGGTTCACTGTCTAAGTGCTGAAGAGAGTTCCAGTAAAGATTTGTGTGGAAAAGTATCTAATATATTTGTTGAGGTCACTGGTGACCTTGCGGAGATGAGTCCCTAGACACAATAGGGACAAAAACTAGATAAAATATATAAAGAAGTGATCAAAAGAAGAGGAAAAAGCAGCCATTACTATAGTTCCTGAATAGTCTAGTGTTTTTTGTTTTGTTTTTTTTTTCCTGTTCTAATGGAAAACATCTGATTTTTCTATGGAAACTATGTGCATATTTGTTTAACTTGAAATATGACTTTTCTATGTTAGGAATAGTTGTATAAGCAACACATTTGTTAGTCCCAAAATAAACAAAGAAATGATGAGTTTTTAAATAATATGAAAAGACAACTTTAAGAATATTCTTCTCATCTGCATACATTAAATAAGCAGCACCCATATAAAATTTGAAGAACTTACGAATTTCACTTTTAATGTCCTATTCTCAATGTGTACATTTTAGGAAAATTGTACCAATCTCACTTTTGCTTATTTGTACTACAGTATAAAGAACAGTTAAAATTTGAATGTTGTACAGTTAATTAATATTTAATAAACATTTTCTTAGTTTAAATGTCTTTGAAAATCACATGTCTCATGCTATTTTTCCTCCTGGATATAATCCCAGTAGTGTTAAGGGATAATATTGTTAAATTGTTTGACAAAACCTAACTCAGCTACTTGTAATTTACAGTTGTTCACCTTTGTCACTTCACAGTTTTTCCCTACTAAAAAATTTAAGTTGTCTTGAAGCTGAGTTGTTGACTGAATTTCCAATGTAGTTCATAGTATAGTTATAGAATACCAAAACAGTGTTGCCAACATAAGTGTTTAAAGCATACACTTTAAGTAAATGGGAGTTTGAGGAGATAGCCAGCTTGTAACCAATTCGGAGTTTTATGTTGTTCTTCACCTTAATTTCTGATGTGCAAACTTTATTATAATTCGGTTTGAAAAAAATGCTTAATAAAATCACTTTATTATTTCCATAAGAGTAATTTTAAAAATAATTTAATCATGAATTGTGATTCTTTAATTTAAAAGTTAGGAAGGATGACAATAGAAGCATTCAATAATGTTTTTTGTTTTGCTTTTTTTTTAGAATAAGTGTCCTATTTTTAACTTTTGAGGGATTTTTCTAGGACAAACAACATGCAAAATTTGATTCATAAATTATTATAGCTGGCATTTTATATGCTTTAGAACATTAATGTATCATAGCAATTAGATGTCTACACAAAGAGTATACATTTTAAGTTATATTCAGTAGTCATGAATCAAAATGAAAGTCAAGCTATGTAAAAATGCAATTTAAAAATATTCTTTATAAAGCAGAATTAGGTATAAGAATGCCCTTTCATGAAACACATCACATTTTAATGACCAAAGCACCAAAACCAGTCTTTTTTTTTTTAAGATTTTTTTATTTATTCATTCACGACACAGAGATACAGAGAGAGAGAATATGAGCAGGGGGAGAAGCAGAGGAAGGGGGAGAAGCAGGCCCCCCGCTGAGCAGGGAGCCTGATGCGGGGCTCGATCCCAGGACCCTGGGATCATGACCAGAGCCGAAGGCAGACGCTTAACCATCTGAGCTACCCAGGCGCCCCTAAAAACCAGTCTTGATAAGATGGGTCTCAATTATAAAACATTCTGTAAAACAGGGGCTCTGATCTGTGTTCCAATGTTCTAAATCATATTATCCTTTTGCTTTTACTAATTAATCTCCCTTTCCAGAAACATTGCCAATCCTGATTAAGTACATGTGCCTTCATGGCATAGGAATCTTAACCATGAGCTCTTGGTAAACTTGCTTTCCCATTTTCTTGGATGACAGCTCAAGTACTCCCATCTCTCCCCCATATTTTTAAATCTCTATCCCCCATTCTCTTTCCTGTCAAGAGACCTCATCTACTACTTAAGAAAATGTAAACACCAGGAAGGATAATTTCACCTTTTCCATACCAAATCTATAAACTCAAGTGTATCCATACCTATTTTTTATCTCTACTTTTCTCTTCCACTCCATCAAACTGGAAACAGTGCCTCTGCTCTTATCAGAGGTTACTTCCTCTACTTATGCAATGGATTCATCATCACCTCTCACCTTCTCAACAGGTTCTTCCTCTTTTCCAGATCATTCCCACAAGCATAAAAACATACTCAAATATGGCCTATTAAAAAAACCATCTCTCACTAAACTTCCCATAACTCTTCATCTACTGCCCCATTTATCTTTTAACTAGCCTACCAAAATCTTGGGAGAGATGTGTGTATCACTTCTCTCCACTTCATATTCTGTTCGCTCAGACTATTCCAGTCTGACTACTGTCCCCTCTGCTTCACTGAAACCCTTCTTGCAAAGGTTACCAATGGTTTCTGTATTGCCAAACTGCATGGACAATTCTCTGTTCTCTTATGCAAACTCTCAGAAGTATTCACCAGAGTGGGTTGCTCTTTACTTTTTGGAACACTTCCCCCTCTTGGCATTTGTGACATCACATTCTCAGGAGGCATCCTGGGCCCTCTTTTTATCTGTTTCATTCTCTTCCCTTTGAAGTCACCTAACCAGGTGGCTTTAAATACTGTTATATGTTGAATTTTCTAAAATGGACACCTTCATCCCTTACCTCTTTAGTGAATTCTAGATTTATGAATACAGTGATACAATTTATGTCCTCACTAATGAGATGCTTACTAGACATTTTATGTGTAATATATTAAAACCGAACCTCTTAATAATCCCCCACTAGTTATTTTCCCAGGCCTTGTTCCATCTCAGTAAAGTGTCTACATTCTACTCAGTAGTTCAAGCCAGTAATCTAGGGGTTATCCTTAATCTCTCCTTTTCTCTCATCGTCTGAATCTAACCACTGACCAGTTTTATTGGTTCCAGCTCAGAACTGTCCACCTCTCTGCATCTCCATGGATATTATGCAACGCACATTATTTCAACCTAACTTGTAGGGACAAGTTTTCATCCTAAAACACCTTCACTCCATTCCCTCTAATTTAGTGAAAAGCATCTTTTGCAAATATAGATCAGATTATTTTATCACTCTCCTTTAAACCTTTCACTGTCCTCCATTGCTCCTATAATAAAACCCAAACTCCCACAGGGTTCAGCTCCCAGAGATTTGGCTACTGCCTGCTTTTCTCATTTTCTCTTATATTCTTCTTGCCCTAGCATGAAACTCCATCCATGTGGCCTTCGATTTTTCTTAAATATACCATGCTCCACTTCGGTGTCTTTTGTACATGTACTTTCCTCTACTTAGAATGCCAGTTGTCACCCAATTCCCCATCCCATTCTTCAGTGTAAGATGCCTTCTTATCTTCCATATGTCAACTCGCAGAGCCCTTTACTGACCATTGTCTGATATGGCACTACGTACCCTCGTGATGTCCTCTATAATGCCTTCCTAACAATAATCTTGACCTGGAAAGATTCCTAATAATGTTTCTTTAAAAACTTGTTATGATTATTTTCCCTCCCTAAAATGTAAGCTTCAGGAAGGCAGGGACTTTTTCTGTTTTATCACTTTTGAGTTAGAATAGTTATGGGTACATAGTATAAGAAATACTGGTTGAATGTTCAATAGAAAAGACTCTAAGTCCATGTCTTAAACTCTTTTGTATGTCATTTGGTGTCTACCTCACAGTACATGCTCAATTTCCTTATTAATTGACTAACTGACATTGTTTGACTCTCCCACTAGACTGTATATCATAAAATGTACGATGTAGTTCAAACACTACATAGCATTTGGCTTTTACATATGAACTCTTCCAATAATGTTTTAAAATATGAGTTATAAAAAATGGAGTACTGGGGCACCTGGGTGGTGCAGTCGGTTGAGTGTCCACCTCTTGGTTCCAGCTCAGGGCAGATCTCAGGGTCATGAGATTGAGCCCTGAGTTGGGCTCCGTGCTAAACACAGAGTCGGCTTGAGATTCTCTCTACCTCTCCCTCTGGCCCTCCCACTTGTGCTCCCTCTCTCTCTTTCTATCTCTCTAAAATAAGTAAACAAATCTTTTAAAAAATGGAGCACAAAAATGGTGTAATTTAAGTGAAAAATTGGCAAAAGTTACTCTAATTTTAAAAAAAGTTTCGTTTGATATGTATTTCTGGTAATATTGCATGATGTTTCACAATATAAAATAACCATCAATTCTCTTTTTTCAGAGGAAAAAGAAACCTTATTCTCTCTTGCTTGACTAAAAACCAAGCACAGTAAAACACTGAAGGACTTTCTAATCATCAAAGAAAGATTAAGTCATGCCCAGTGTCCTTTTAGTGTTAATATCTTTTAGCCTGACCCTTTGAAAAATCCTAATATCTTTTAATAAAGAATAAAATGATTTGGGGGTCATCTTTATTCCACTGAAATAGAGTGTCACCACATATTTTCCCAAAACATCCCTTGGTTTTAGATTAAGGATATTTAAACTATGAAGGCAATTTGGCATTTTAAAAATAAGGTATAAAGTTATTTTTCCCCTTAAATTTACTTGACTGTCAAAAAAATTGCTTAGGAAGTTATTTCAAAAGTGCCAATTTTAGTTTTGCCTGTAATAGTTGTCAAGACGCTAAGTGAAAGAAACCAGAATATAACTTGAATTTTCTTGAGCCAAAAGTGGTGTTAGTTTACACATGCAGATACATTAGTGGTACACCTGGCTTGAAAGTGGCAGTAGCATGGATCTCTTCCCATCACGCATTCTCTACCTTCCTGTGTCTGCTTTATTTTTCCCGAGTGCAACTAGCTTTGGGTGGAGGTGGCAGGGTGGGTGAGGTGAGGAGTCAGTCAGTGGTCACCAGTTGCTCTGAACACCATTCCAGTTTAGGAACCAATGAGAGAAAAAATCATTTACCTTCCCAGCTCCAGTGCAGGACTTTGGTGAGAGCAGAATAGCTGATCACAATGATTAGCCCTGTTGGAGATACTTTGTCAGTTTTTTGGGCAAGAATGTAGAGTCTGTTACAGATGAGGAAAGAACAGGCTAGTGCTTGGCTGCTCGGAGCACACAAATAAAACCTACCTCTACCTATTAACATAATGTTTCTTTCCCACGTGTGGTCACCCCTCTTCAATGACAGCCCACCCAAAATCATTCTCAGTCACTGCATTCCAAGGCATTTGGTGGCACCAGTACTCTTGATGTTCAGGACAATTCTCTAGGTAATATTTATTTCTCTCCATCAAGCCCAAATGTGGCTTCTCATGATCCTCAGGACTTGTAGGGCAAATGATGACTTTAACCAACCCTGGCACAATCAATATGTATTTCAAGCAATAACAGCTTTATCAAAATTAAAATGGCCATTTGGTAAAGTGGAACCAGGTTAGACACTAGTTGAGAGCGTATATCATATCCTGTTGTCAGTGCTAGTAAACATTACCTCCCTGGCAGTGGATTTCTTTGATCAGCCTATCTGCCTAGCTGGGTCCTGCCCACTAGAAGGATCTTCCCTGTTGTCCCCCATGCAGCCAAAGAGGGGCACTGGAGAGGAGAATGTTGTGCTGATTTGGCACCCACTTCGTATTTGTATGGGAATGTGAACTTGGGGATTACTTTGTCATAATTGGAGGCATGTTTGGTTTTTGTTTTTGTTTTTTTGTCTTATCTTGATTTAAGTAATAAAACTCCCTAAAAACCTTGGTCTATTGTTTGTCACTTTAACCATAGAAGAACTGGTATCTATCGCTAAAATCATTTTTTTCATTTTGAATCTTTGGATCTAACGTTGCCTTTAATGTTTTAGCAACAAGCCTAGGGGCTCCACCCATTTCCTAAATCTTTGTATTTACGGTTTTTTAGTTTTGGGTTTTTTTTTTTTTTAAGATTTTTATTTATTTGACAGAGAGAGAGAGAGAGAGCACAAGCAGAGGGGAGCAGCAGAGGGAGAAGGAGAGGGAGAAATAGGCTCCCCACTGAGCAAGGAGCCCGATGTGGGACTTGATTCCAGGACCCTGGGATCTTGACCTGAGCTGAAGGCAGATGCTTAACTCACTGAGCCATCCAGGTGCCTGTATTAACTGTTTTGTTTTTAAAATTTGTTTGTTTTGTTTTTACTTGACCTTGAAGCCACTGAGGACAATAGGAATCTGTCCCACCTGCCCCCAATTGATTTTCCTCTCAAATGGAGTCCCTTATTTTTTCATGCAAGGGATATTCACCAGGAGGTATTAGTTTGGTCCTAGAAGATCTGGTGTACCCTGTGGTATTCCTCACTGGTCCGTTTCAGACTGGGGAGCGGGGCAGGATATCCCTGAGATCTCAGATGATGTGGAAAGGGCAGAAAGATTATCTCTTAACTGAAGGTTCATAATTTATCCTGGTGACCCTTTTTTAGTTTGCAAATGGGCAAGCATGGAATTTGACTCCCCCCCCCCTTCTTTTAGCCACTAGAGAAAAGGCCATGGATCATTATTACATTTTTCTCCAAATTCTTAAAAGCTGCATCCTCACTGGACACAAATGTTGAATCCTGACCTCGTCCCCAAATAATTAGGCATTCTCAAGTGTCCTCCTTTGTTCATCATTTACTTTCTCCCCTTTGTTCCTCTCTCTAAAGAGGAATCTATCTGAACCTGGCTTCTTATTTCTCATCATTGTCCCACCTTTGTCTGACTAATGTTCTGAGATTTCTCTCAGTCCCTCAGATGCAGACTCTCAAATCTTTTGATTCCTCTTTCTCAATTGCTCCTTTTAGGACATAAGTCCTGTGTATTTTAACATCTGACCCTTTTTCCGTCACCAAACCAACACCTGCATTAGCCCTGCTCACTCTTTACTTTGACTCATAGTAATTATTTGCCAACAGTTTTCATCAATTGTTTTTTTCCCTTCTCTGACTCATGATATTCATTTCTGCTTACTTTTAAAAGGATGAGCTGATAAAGCAACTCCCCTAAATCTTTGGTGACCTCGTTCATTTATTCACTCAGTCTTATTGTGTGCCAAACACCATGCTGGTTATTATAGATAAAATGATGAATGATGCAGAGCAGTCCCAGCTCCCATGGAGATGATAGTCTCTCAGGAGAGAAAAAATTAACTCAACGTTACAGACAGGCTTGTTGTCTTCATGGTTTTCAGAACTCTCTCCAATATGGTCGCAACTTATTTTCTGTTTCTCTCAATGTCGAAAGCATTCATCCGACTTTTGCAACGTATCTTTGTTTTGTTTTCTAGACATATATAAAAAAAGCTGCATGTGGTAAGAGCATAAGGACTTTGAGTGGACTCTTCCACTAGAATCTGTGACTTTAGGCTTGGCACAAACTCTGTGTGTCTCAATCTCAGTCTTTAAATGTTAATGATAAAAAATTACTGATGTGTATTGAATACTTATTTTGGGCCAGCAAAATCTAGTGGTTAAAAGCACAGACTCCCTGTCAAACTGCCTAGGTCTGAGTCCTGCCTCTGCTTCTTATTAGCTGTGTGACTTTTACATCTCAGTGCCTCAGCACCTTCATCTGTAAAATGGGAAGAATAATGTTGGGAATGATTGAGTGAAGTAAAAACCATTAAAACAGTACCTAGCACATCATAAGAGCTACATAAGTTTTTAGCAATTTCTGTTATCACTTTTCTGGGTAGGTAGTACAATTATCCATATTTAACCAATGAAGAAACTAAATGATTTGCCTACACAGTAAGTGATAGAGTCAGGGTTCTAATCTGGACATTCTGGCTTCAGAGCAGGTAGTAGTAACTACTACTCTGTATAGCCTCTATTATAGGCTTATAACTATTATAAGACTATAGTTAAATAATCAACATTTAACAAAGTTTAAAACTATAATGCACTATGAATATGTAAGGTATCATTATCCTTGTTGTAATAAGATATGACTGAAGAAGACACTAATTTATTTCTTTTCCATATCCTAAAACTTTTAGCTATACCAGTAATTATATTAATGAAGATTTCCATGTCATTGTATAATTTAGACAACCCTTTCACATACACAAATTTATGTGATTCCCACTATCACTTTCTGAGGTTGGCAAAGTCAGTATCATTATCTCCATTTTAAAAATGAGAATGCTTAGGATCAGAGAAATTAAGTAACTTACATAAGAATTCAAAGATAGTAAATGAGAAAGTCTCTAACCTAAGTCTGAAGCCCTGAATCTCATCCTTTGCCTCACCATAATACACTGCTGTTTTTAAATAATTTGTCTTTCAACAGATCAAAAACTAATTTTTATGATATGCTTTACCATTATAAACATATATGTGTAAATATTAATATACCCTTGTGTGCAAAACACCCTTGTGTACAACCATTTGAACTGACATTCTTTCCTTTTTTTCCTTTTGAAGATTGTGATTGCTAGCATCATGTGCAGTTATAGCAAAAATGACTGGATGGAACTTTCCAAAATGGCTGAGGTAATGATTTCTTTAGTATATATTTATTTCTTCTCTTCCATTTTTATTAGTTTTAAATAAAAAGCTGCCATGAAAAATAGCCCAGTAGAAGTAAAATTGAATGGAAAATGGTAACTTAAAACATTTCTATTATAATTTGTTTACCCTGTGTTTTCATTAAAATGATGGAAATGTAAATTTAAAAGGAATCTATTCTATAAAAGTGGTCCCTTGGATTTCACACACTACCTAAAAATCCTTTATTCTTTGAATCCATATACTCTTTATTTGCATATTAAGCAAATTGTATATTATGATGGATGCCATGATAAAATTTAATTCTACCTTTGAGAGTGTAACAGGATCTTACCTTGCCTTTAGGCAAACTAGTTTGACAGCGAGAAGAAATTTTGAATATAAAACTCTTGAATATTTAAAATATAAAAGGTTCATTTAATACTATTCTAGTGTGAATACAGACATGCATAAAATGGTAAGACAGAATGCTCCTGAATGGAACACTAGTCAGCAGGTTTTCTACAATATAAATTGAATCTTGCACAAATGCAAACAACTAACCATGTGCCTCAAATTTGTATTTCAAATAGAAAAATACATACCTAAAATTGTACATTTATATCCATCATGCTGTCATGAAAAATATTCTAGACAGTTTAGCTGAGGTTTTTTGAAAACCGCTCAGAAATGTAGAAGACTACATCTAACAATACTTATACACTAATGACTCTACATTATAAAATACTATGAAACCTTCTATGGTGTTCAAAAATTGTACATTTTATTTGGATATCTTAATACTGTGAGGGGGAAGAATGACTTCTGGGACTTAAGGGGGTGAAATTAAACATGATCAGTAATTGGCTTCATGATCTTTGATGCTGAGGCCACTTTATACGTGAATTTACCTAACTGACCATGAAATTTTCTACAGAACCTGTGCTTGGCATGAGCTTTGCCAATTCTAAGCTGACTATGATGAATGGCTTTATCATGCTGCTTGCCTCTGTCTTTCTGTAGAATAAGATACTTTAAATATTTTCTTCAGTGATGAGCATCAACTTTTAAATAAGCAAATTTTACTTTTAAAAACCTTTAATTAGTAACATACTAACCAACTTAAAGGTGCTTTTTACATTTCTCACATTCTATATCTAGTTTCTTTAATTTCAGTTTTATTTAATATCATTTTCTAAGTACGCATAGCAAAAAAAAAGAAAAAGAAAAAGAACAACAAAAACAAAAGAAAGGAGGAGAAAAAGAAGGAAAAAAATTTTAAAAAGGAGAAGTTATGCTTTCCTTTCAGTCAAACCAGTCTGTAGAATCTTTCCACAGGAAAGCAATCTACATATCAAGAAGGTCAATCTATAGATGGTGTCAATTAAAAAAAATCTTCCCTATAATCTTAAAATATGAACTGTCCCAGGGCGTATCACCTGAAGAAGCTCTCCCCAGGCCTCCACATCCCCTGGAGGGCAACATTAGGTAGCATGATTCCTCATAGCTCCTCTGGTAGGAACCCCATAATGCTTTATAGAATCAGTAGTTGGTTTTGTCTTTATGAATGCATGCTTCAAAACAGATTAAAACAGACTTTTTTTTTTTTTTTTTTTTTTTTACATTGGAAGAGCCCACATTAAAACAAACCAACAAAAACAAAAAAGTATTTGAGCCAAAGTTACTGTACCACTTACAACGTACATTTCTTTGGGGGTGGTGATAATGGGCGGTAAGAAATCAAAGATATCACACCAGCTGTTCTAGCACCAGTTTTAAGTTCAGCAAATGACTTAATGTGATGATGAATATACTTTAAATTCATGAAGTTCCTCTCCTTGTAGTAGATTAATTTTTGAATTACGCAATAGGGAACTGAGGAAGTCTGTTATGAGCTCTTTACTATTAGATCTGAAAACAGAAATGACACATGTGTTACAGCAGGACAGATCCAAATCCGTACCAGAACCTGAAAAAGTAAAGACGGAGAAACTCTGTGTCAGAATGAAAGTTTGTGCAAGGAACGATCATTATTATTTGTTTATTTGTTTCACCAGAGGCTACCACTCTATTTTCCTATTCTAAATAAACATTTAAGACCATGTAGGTGGTTAAAAAAAAATAGAACCTAGGTACATTCTTAAAATATGGTAAATTCAACTGAATGCTATTTTTAATATATATCCAGTGTATCTTCTTTATCATGTGCATATTTTTTAGAAAGTTTTGTTTTCTTCTAGAAATAGAACCATACTGAACCAAGCGTTCCTTTTCTTTTTTTTTTTTTAAAGATTTTATTTATTTATTTGAGAGAGAGAGAATGAGAGAGAGAGCGTGAGAGGGGGGAGAGGGAGAGGGAGAAGCAGACTCCCTGCCGAGCAGGGAGCCCGATGCGGGACTCGATCCAGGGACTCCGGGATCATGACCTGAGCCGAAGGCAGTCGCTTAACCAACTGAGCCACCCAGGCGCCCCCAAGCGTTCCTTTTCACTCTAACCCAAGAATGACCATACTTTTAATGTCATCTTTTATGTATTCTTCAACTTGGTTTGAATTTGTTGTTTTTTGAACACCAGGAAAAAGAAGTGACCTCTGGTAAAGTTTTCACAGCTTGGTGTCAAATCAGTAGCATTGTTAGGGTCTGCTCAGGTTTTCGATATCTGATCACAGGCTTTCCTCCTTTTCTGGGTCACAGATGACCTATTCCAATTCCATGCAAAGGAAGATCTGTGAAGCACCTACTGTGTGCACAGTCTCTTGCCAGCCAAAACAAAGGTGAATAAGACATAGCCTCAGCTGTATCAGAAAGATACCATTCAGAAAGATCAGAAAGACACCAAACTGAACCATACTGAAAACTCACAATATCAGGTCTTACATAGATCTTGATCTCATTTTAATAGATCTTGGATCCATTTCTTTCTCAATGTGCATTAGCTTAGAAAACAGAGCTCACGTCAAAGTTCACGTGAAGATGCTTGACTGAAGGCTACAACCCCAGAGCAGGATGAGTGGGGAGAAAAGGGAAATGGGATAGGAAGAAGGGAAAGCAGAGCCTGTGTGGTGCATGGCAGAGCTGGCTCCCACTTCCCAAGGAAATGGAGCTGATGGCTCAGTCACGCAGGACAGAGAACGCCACGTGAAATCGTCCTGCCTCCCAACAGCTTAGAGGAGAAGAAGGGTGAGAGATGTACCTACTGCTTCCTTTCTGTCTACTTGCTTGGACTGGTCAAATTTCACACTCCAGGGCTTTCCTTTCCTCCACCCTTCTGGGGATTGTGTATCCTGCCCCTTTAGGGGCCGCTGCTAAGGAAGTCACATGCCATACCATGTTGTGAAATGTTTCTTGTGTGGTGTTTCTTGTGAGATGTTGTGAGATCTAAACCCAGAACTGGAGGGAAAAGCCCGAGCCCCCTGGTCGGGCCTGGCTGGGCACTGGCGTTCCTGGAGATGCCGCTGGGATGGGCACGGACGGCTGAGGCAAAGCGCCGCTTTCGTGCCGAGGGAGCTGTGAGAGCTGGCCATGCCGGGAGTTGTGAGAACGGCAATAGGGCCTGTGGTCCCTTTTTAAGTGAGTGGCAAAAGCTTGAGTGGCAAGTAAGGCCATCAGATTCAAAGCAGCGTATAAATTGAGTGTGGCTCCATAGGCATCCTGCCACCCCAATCCCAGTTTATCTGAGATAGCGCCACTCATCTTCTTGCCCTCAATCCATCCGAAATCTTCCCACTATCTTTCTCAAGATGCAAACTCCTTGACTTGACCTGGACATGCTACATAGTCTGGCCCCTGCCTGTCTCCCCAGTGTTATCCTCAGTTTGTTGTCCATGTTCCACACGCACTGGCCTTCTTTTACTCCTCTGACATGCTTCCAGCTGAGAGCCTTTGCTCTTCCCTTGGCCTGGAATATTCTTTCTTGCTCACAGAATGTTCTCTCTTTCTCAACTCTGAGTGCCCTGACCAGTCTTGCTCCTTTTAAGCTCCTGTCCTCAGAAGCCAACTTACCATTAAAACTAATGAAACATAAGCTTCAGGCCCCTTCCTTGCCCAAGTCACTTCCAAGCCCCTGTACCTAAATTTCGTATTTGTAATTTTAATTAATTTTTTTCTTAAAAAAAGTTCCCCAATTTGTTTAAGCTTTAGGCTCCCCAGAATCTAGGTGTACCTCTGCCTGTGCTTTTCCTTTGTGGCATTTAATTAAGTAATCAGCAATGGTGTCATTAGCTCTTTAACATCTGTCCTGCTTATTACAATGCAAGCTCCTTGGGGGTACAGACTCCTGACTGGTTTACTGCTTAATCTCCAAATCCAAGCACAGGGCTTTGCTTACCAGTGGGTATCTGTCAAATATTTGTTGAAGTAAAATAGGGGTACAGAGCTGGTGTAGTGACATGTGACAAACAAAAAGGAAGCAATTACAGAATAAATGAGAAGAGTGGCACTTTATTTGGCACTAATGAACTTGAGGTAATTGACGTACAAAGTAGAAGGTTTTAAGTCAAGGATCTGATGAGGGATTGCCAAAGGTCTGACCGTGATTGGTAGGATGACACAAGGAAGGTCCAGGGAAAGACAGGTATCAAAACCAAGTGACCACACTATTCCTAGCAGAGGGTCCAAACAAACCACTTAAAAGCCAGGTTCTTACCATTTTTTAACCTGAATCTGGGCTAGCAGCGTGTTGTGAAATTAAGTTGATGTTAGAGTGAGGAGATCTCAAGTACGCTGACGTAGAAAGCAGATTAGGTGTATTACAGAAATGTATAGTAGCAGGTGGGTATAAGTCCCTGCAGAGTGACAGTTAGCAGGACAGAATGCGATCGGGAAAGGTGGACGCATCCTTGAGGACAAGAGATAGTCACTGACTTAGTGTCCAGTGAGGCCCAAGCCCGTTCAGGGTTAACCTTTGCCAAATCCAGTTCAGAGTGGTTTAAGATCCCGAACTTGTGTCTCCAGTTTGGGATAGTTGAGGCTAGATGACAGTGTTACTATGTAGAGAGTCAACATTGGACATTTTATATTCTTTTAACAGACGAAAGTAAGAGAAATTCAAGAACTGTACCTTTTGTGTCCCACCAAGGGAACACCCTCCTGGCCCCCTGGGGCTCTGATGCTTTTTGCCAGCTCCCACCTCCCACGGAAGCCTTCCTTCCCACTTGGGCTCTGATATACCAAAGCAGGCCACCCCCCCACATGGACATCCATCTTATTGTTCTCGGGCTCTGATACCCCACGCTGGGCTCTCGAGGCTCCTCCTGTATCCTCTTGGTCAGCTACCTTGCTCTGTCCCACCCAATGACTTTAAAATTACATTGATCAGGAAGGAAGGGAGAAGTAAGAAAGGGAGAAGAGGAAGAACTTTGTATCTGATTTCGTTGTATATACTGTACAAAGGTTTGTGGTTTTGCTACCTTAGTTTTTCTGAGTTTTTATAAAGTGATTCAGAATTTTAGAAACTACACTGCTACCACTATTCTGATAATTACTTAGTATTGTTTTTTTTCCCCTTTTCTTTCCCCCTCACCTGCTGAAGTATAAATAGTTACTTTAAATCCTTTTATAGAAGACTGGGGAAGGACAGGTTGGAGATTCTAATTGGATGGCTGGATGGACAGACAGAAAAACTGATAAACAATAATTGCTTATACTTGCATAATATTTACTATAGTCCAATGGCACTGTTCTAAGTCATTCACTTTTATTAAGCTTATAACTTAAAAAAGCAACCTATGAGTTACTTCGATGGTTTTCTGCTTTTTGGAGACAAGGAAACTGAAGCGAAGGAGAGTCAAATAATATGCCCAAGACCACACATGTAGTAGGTAGTAAAAGTGGGATTCAAACCCATGAAATCTGCCTCCAGAGTTGCGGCTATTAACATAGACATTCTCCTTCATATAAATAAATGGGTGATAAGTAGATAATGTATGAAATTAGAAACAGCAGATTTTCTATGTCATGGCCTTCACTAGAGTACTTTATTGTGTAATCATTTAGGTGAGGTAGAATAAACTCTGGGCTAAGTGAGTAAACTAAAAAGCTGTGACTAACAGGAGTCAGAATGCATGCCCAGTTTCAGTTAATTTAACATTTCATGCTAATTCAGCAATTAAGGCTTTTTGAATGCATATAGTTGGTTGGAAATGGAATTAACTGCCTTTTAAGGTGGTATACTCCTGTGATGAGAATATTCAAGCAGAGGCCAAATGAATGTTTTCTGTCTCTTGGTGTCACCTTAAGCAGGATTATGTCAGTTTTGAGATAATCAAAGGCCTTTTCAGATGTGTTTGGTGGGTCGATGTTTGTAGATATACATAATACTGGGGAAATCTTTATTAATTAGTCTCTGAAAAGCCTTTAACGGGGATAGGTGGTTTTACAAGATTTTAATTTTACTTCAAGTTTAGAAGCTTTAAGGATGTCAAATGTTACAACTTCTTAACACACTGTACCAACTCCAGCCTTGGAATTAGTGATTGCTAATAAGTTTTGATAGTAAGAACACAGGCTCTGGACTCAAAATGCTTGGTTTCAAAACCCTACTCTCACTTACAAGATGTGAGATATTAAGCAAGTCCCTTGAACTCTTTGTAACCTCTATTTTATCATTTGTAAAATGGGAATAATGATATATCCCACTGCAAGGAGCTTACTAGTAAAGTATCTGGCATATTGTAAGCACTCAATAAATGTTAGTTATTATCATCTACTATCACAGCTAATTGTAAGCTTCCACTTACATTTTAAGAAAGATGAAGATGTATAATGTAAATATGTACACAGATGCCACCTAAAGTTTATCTAATCCAAAATGTTGTTGAACTGATTTACTATTAATTGCTGCATTTCAGCTAAATAAAGAAGTCTAAAGGAAATATTTGAAATAACTAAGACTAAAAAAAAGGGCAATACTGTATATAATTGCAATGTACAATCTTTTAATTAAGCTGGTAATTCCCACATGATACGGTTTTTAGATAGGTCCTATTATGTGCAGTTTATACTTGAGTAGTTGAACACAAAGAAGATTAACTGACTTCCTAAAGCATCCCCAATTCCTTAGCAGATCTGGGATTAGAACCCAGAATTTAGGCTGTGCTTTGTTCATGCTTACCACCCAATCAGCAGGAGAAAAAAAGTAGCATGATTCATGGTAATGTTCAGATAATATGAAGCATTTTAAAACTGAATTAGGGAATCAAAAGCCATAATGAAACCGTATTAGAAAAAAGGCTGGATGATGAAATGAGCTCTCACAAATGTGCAAAAGAAAAAGCAGACTCACTAATGAATAAGATGGGTAGGAAAGTCGACTGAGATATAGCTAACTAGAATTCTTCAATTTGTTGAGGTCCCACTTAAAATTTATAAAGCAGGAAAAAAGAGGCTAAAATTTTGAACAATCAGGAAAAACAGTGAGCCCTTGAAGAAACAGCTGTTGGCCTAAAGAAAGGTCTGTGATACACTTAGAAAGCAGTGAACTCTATTTTTAAGCCTTTGCGTGATGTGACAGACATGTTTAATGTTACGGAAATGGACTCAAGCCTCTAGTTGACCTTACTAAAAAGAAATTGTGGCATTGGAGAAATTCTAGAAGTTAGGTAAAATAATATACAAACTTGAATCATTTATAGTTTATCCCCCATCCCTCCGGTTACCATATTAAACTATTAAAAAAGTGTTTTGCTTGTTCTTCAGAGTTTTTCACAGAAGACTGGTCAAGAATTCTATGATTCTTCACATAGTCTAAGAATACTTCGAGTGAACTATTGTGTTCATTTTCGCAGGACCCATTTGTATATTAATGAATTAATGAGCTAAATTAGAAGGAATCCTATTTATTATAGACAGAATTATTTGCACTTCATGTTTCTTATCATGGACTTATTTTCAATGCAACACAATTGATTCTTAGTTAAAAAACATTTTAGGGACGCCTGGGTGGCTTAGTCGGTTAAGCATCTGCCTTCGGCTCAGGTCATGATCCCAGGGTCCTGGGATCAAGTCCCGCATCAGGCTCCCTGCTCCGCGGGGAGCCTGCTTCTCCCTCTGCCTCTGTCCCTCTCTCTGTCTCTCATGAATAAATAAATAAAATCTTTAAAAAAAAAACATTTTAAATTTTGCTTGTATGCATTCCAGGTAGCCTACTACATTTTTCTTTGCACTATGACTTCCAGTACCAATTATCCAGAATTAGTAAGATTTGTATCTATAAAAATAGAAGCTGTGTAGGGAAGACTAAATGTGACGTCAAACAGATCTGGGTTAAAATCTGTGCTGTGTCACTTAACATACCAGGTTTGTCACGAACTCCCCTGTGCTTCGGTTTCCTTGTCTGCAAAATCGGTGTCCTACTAATCCAAGGACTCTGAGAATCAGAGATAACAAATACAAAGCACATAGAGCAGTGAGTGTCCTCTTACAAGCACCGAAGGAATACTTGCTGTTGTATCATTGTTGTTACAGATAACTCTCATTTGAGAGTCAGAATACACCTCACAAGTTAGCTATCAGGCAGAAAATGGAAGAGTTTAAATTTGACAAATGTGACCTCTGCTGAATTACCAATGGTGAAAGCGTATCGAGACACAAATAAAGCTTTGCCTTTTCTTGCATTTTCCTTCCATATTGTCAAGGCTTCTGGAGCAGATGCCCTGGAGTTAAATTTATCGTGTCCACATGGCATGGGAGAAAGAGGAATGGGCCTGGCCTGCGGGCAGGTAAGGACCTCAACCGCTACCATCACGTATTTCTGGGGGGACAAGAACAGGCCCCTGTATGGATGGTAACTCTACCTTAGGCAAGGAGGTGTGTGGATCAGGTGACTGGCTTGAGACTTCCAGGTCTGCATTGTTTAAATATTTAGTGCTTAAAAAGTGGAAAATGAGGGAAACTGAAATTACAGCAACTGTTTAGTTTTATTGAGGAAAATATCACATTATGTGCTTGACAGGAAGTAATATCATAACAAATAGCTTTTAAAAGCACTGAAGCAGAATTAGCTGATTTCAAATGCAATGTTCTTTATTCATTCCTGATGCTGATCCAGTTTCCCTGGAGCAATATACTGTACAAAATGCATTGTTCGTAGTGATTTTGTAGTAAATGGGGCACAGCACAAATTGCATTTTACATTTTTTAGCATATGATCATTATTCCCTAACTGTGTTTTGGGAGTTGCAAAAAGACTTTGATGCTATTTTTATTTTGGTATACAATGAATGGAACCTTCATGCTAAAATACTTTCAAAACCTAATGAACAAAATGTGGAAATATATGTTAATATGTAGAAAATACTGCATCTTTATGTAACTAGATACAGTGTTGTATGTTAAGGAGCAATGTAAAAGCTTCATGCTAAAAAGGTGAGTGTTTTGCATCTAATTTGGCATTTAAGCCCAGAGGGAAATGGTGTGAATTAAATAATATGAAATGTTGTCATTTATGACAAATTTTCTAGTCCTGGAAATTCTACTTTTGTCTTTACGTCTGGCACAGGGCCTTGTACATAGTAGGTGCTCAATTCTTTTTTTTTTTTTTTCTTTTTTCCAAATCCTTGGATTATTTGAATTAAACTCAGAGGGCAGAGGCCCTTCATTTGGAAGGGCAAAAATTTCTGCTTATTCAAATGAACCTAGGTTCCTATTTTCATATTAGCATTCAGGGAGGATTTTAAAGCACCTTGTAAATATTTAATTAACATTCAGAATAGATTTGTGACTTAGGAAGAAACCATTCTCATGTAGCAGCAGGAGGGGAGGGCCTAGTCAAATGTTTTTCAAGTATATCCTGTGTTCCACTCACAACAGGTTACCCAGAAGATCAGTCAGTGTGGTGACAGAACCAAGCCTCAGAAATACTCAGTAGAGGGAAAATATCATTATATTAGGTCCTGACTTCTGTGAGGCAAGGCTTGGGTGACCGTGTGTCAACATGTGTACCTTGACTTAAATGAGGGAGGCTTCTAACGGGACAGCTGGAACAGGGCCTGAGGTAGTCACTGTTCCCTCTTTATAACCCTTGCACAGTGTCTGAAACTTAGACCCAAGATATTTTTTAGCTACACGGATAAAAACAGCTATGGAAACATTTAAATCTATTGACTGTTTTAAAGAAGGATACATTTTAATATATATTTCTTGCCACAGAAATGATGTTGCCCAAACTTGAGCTTATTTTTTAGAGTGGGCTTTGGCTCCATGAACACATCTGAACTTACCACTGTTAAGTGTCTTAGGGGCATCCTCTCCAGAGAGTTATTTAGCTACATAAATTTTTGCACAGCCTTTGGCTGAATGAGGATACCAAGCATTAAAATTTTGCAGTAGAGTTAGTATTAAGATTTCTAAAACTCTTGGAAAACATATGTTCCAAAAACCATGATACCTTAGGCTGAAGGAAACTTGGGAACATTGCCATTTCACTTGTTAGTTATAATCTCTAAAACTAAAACCAGTTCTTATCAGCCACATTTAGAAATTTTCTTTTGGGGGCACCTGGGTGGCTTAGTCATTGGGCATCTGCCTTCAGCTAGCGTCATGATCCTGGGGTCTTGGGATCGAACCCCACATCAGGCTCCCTGCTCTGCAGGGGGGCCTGCTTCTCCCTCTCCCACTCCCCCTGCTTGTGTTCCCTCTCTCACTGTCTCTCTCTCTGTCAAAAAATTTTTAAAAAGCTTAAAAAAAAAAGAAATTTTCTTTTGAATTATATTCTCTTTTAAATCATAGAATTGGAAAATAAAACAAATTTAATCATTTTTGCTCCAACATATTTTAAATGATGGCTCTGCCTCAGGACACAGGAATGTTCGATATCTTAAATGGAGGGAAGGAAGAATATTAGTGCATTAAAAAAAACTTTACTGTAAATCTGACTCTTTAGAGTGGGCACAGGTATGTCTGGTGCTTATTCATCTTTTCCTTCTTTTTTTTTTTCTTTATCTACCTCCTGTTCCCATTGCCTCTTCCTTTCTCTTTGAGGTTCATATTCTTGAACACTTGTAAGCTGGTGGAATGGGAAGTTTGTACTCAGTGCTGGGGGACCGAGAAGCCATTCCAATTCCTCTTCCCCATTGCAGTGCGATCCTGCATTCCATCTCTTGGAAACAGTGTATGCCAGGCGCAGAGCCGTGTGTATCGCCAGAGCCTGATAAGTGTTTGCTTCATGAATGAAACAAACTGACATTAGCTCCATGCCTGGAATATTTATCTATTGGAAACGCTCTCTTGTACTTTTTCCACTTCTGCTGTTTCCAGAAATCATCATAATTTTAGCCCCTTAAGAAGAGGCAGAGTATCACAGTATAGTATAATTTCCTCTCTAAACATGTTTTTTCCTCCATTATGTCATATATTTTCTCACCAATATTTCACAAGGGAAAAATACTGCCTTTGTATCTAAGTGATTTTATATTAACCACATATGTATATATTTAAATATATACTTATATATTTAAACTCTTTATAAATGTTCCCATAAGTGACCAAATATTGTGAAATTTTTGAACAGAGAAGGCTATAACCTCTACTCCACAATATATAGAAATCATTTACTTACGAAATTTGTAGAAATAAAGAAAATCTCAAGCTGACCGTGGGAATTTGCATTTATATTTCCTGCAAAGTGAAACGGAAAAACCCCCCATAACTTTGATGCTCAAGTGAAAGTGAAAATATGCTCTAGCTTTAGTTGTGTACACTCTAAAGAGTCAGAAGTATATTACAACATGAAAAAAAATTTAGTTTTCTTGTCCTCACAATAACCCTCTGAATAGGTTGAGTTTTTATCCCATTGTACAACAAGGGCAACAATAAAATAAAAACCAAACCAAACTAAAACAACAACAAAAAAATGAAGCCTCCATGCTTCCCAGGTCACAAATCTGGTCAGCAGTTGCCAAGGCCTGAGCTTTAATTAGCATGTAAGCCTGAATATAGATAGATAAGTCACTGAGAACAGTTCTTAATAAATTGGTATTCCAGTGTAAGCATTAAATATATATTATTATGAACTGAAAGCGCAGTACAGGACTAAGTTATCTCTAAAGTCTTTTGTAGGTCTAAATTCCCATTTCTCAAAATATATAAAAACACAAGCAAGGGGCGCCTGGGTGGCTTAGTTTCTTGGGTGTCTGCCTTCACCTCAGGTCATGATCCCCAGGGTCCTGGGATCCAGCCCTGCATCGGGCTCCCTGTTCAGCGGGGAGCCTCCTTCTCCCTCTTCCACTCCCCCTGCTTGTGTTCTCTCTCTTTCTCTCTCTCTGTCAAAAAAAAAAAAAAAAAAAAAAATCCTTAAACACACACACACACGCAAACCTGAATCTACTTTGTAGATGTTGCGTCTCTCTGGAATAAGGGAGCCTCCCTGATGTCTTAACATTCAGATTTAAAGTTGTCTACGTGCAGTCTATGTAAGCCAGTTTCCTGTGCTGGCATATTACTTTATAAATATAATTATAATCAATTCTATAAAATTCAGATAAAATGGCACCTCTTTGAGGTCTTCTCCTTTTCCTAAATATGAAGTGTTCTGACGGCATTGGGTGAATACCCCTCTTTTGTCTTTGAATAATTATATTGACTATTTTTAATTCCATCCTGCAGAACCTTTTAAAGTAAATTCAGACAAAAGCTGAAGAAACTCAACTTTCTGTTGTGTTTATTTTGTTTCCGAAATTATTACCAACATTTGAAAAATAGGTAGATTTGACAGAAACATCCTGTTTCTTACTTCTCTTGAACTATGGGAAGACATGGCCACAGGTGGCCTGCTTTGCCATCCAGCAGTGAGGAACTAGAGCTTTCTTGCTTTCCTGTAACACTCTCTGTGGTTCATGTAAAGAGCAGCAAACGTTTGACCAAGGGTAAGTGCTTTTTCCCAAACATGGATTTGATCAGTATGTGCCTCCCCAATTCAACCTTTAAATATCCAAACCAACCCTTGCCAGAATTTTTGCTTCCTTTCTAGGTTCCTGACATCTAAGAGTCTGTAAGCTGCCTTCTTTAGCCAGCAGTACCTTTAATTCTTAGACCCTCCATCAGCTACGAAAAGAAAAAATAGTTGATGGGGGTTGTGGATGGCAGGTGTGGGCTAAGATGCCTTGCCACCTTCCTTTTTTTATCTTCCACAAGGCACAGAGGAAGAGCAAGAGGCAGCATCCTCCTCAGTACTTCTCAGTACTAGCCGTATAGTCCTCTTGAAATGGTTTTTTCCTCCTGCCATCAGAAAACGCCAAGTTTTAAAGCTTTTTCTTATTTTTCACACAAGTTGTTTACTTTTTTGCCTTGTGTCAATGATGTGACATAGTAAAGTACAGACTTCTAGAACTGAGGGTAACCTGAAAGATTTTCCAGTTTGACCCCCTTATTTACAGGAAAGGAATCAGGGACTGGGAAGATACCTAATTTGCCTTTGCCTGAGGAAACCAACTAGCAAGCTCCATAGCCTCTGATGCTCTTGTCACTGACCCACATCTGGCGCTCTGCTGACTATTTCCTCCAGTCAGCTGGGTGTATCTAAATCTCTAGTTAAACTAAATAAGCCAGTTCAGTGCCCTGGGAACTCCTGAATCCACACCTTTCTGCAAACTATTATTTGCTCTGCCTGGAATTCATATCTTTTCAACTGAAATTATCCAAATAGAAATCACCTGTCTAACTCTATTTTAAATGAAATCTAATCTATTAACTGAGTATGTCTTATCAGTCAACCAAACTTTCCATGAGAAAGAAAAAAGAATATACTGTATGTGAACAGGTTTAAAGGTGGAAACTAGAAGCATACTCTCGTTGGACTCTCTGGTGACCTAGAGATTGAATCGCTGTCAGTGAATTTGAATTTCTTCACCTGACAATTCTAAGAGGCTACAAAGATGTTATTTCCCTGGCCCTTACAGGATTCCCATTTTTTGGTAGTTTGAATGCCTTCCTTGTTTGTAGGTGTGATTGCTAAAGAGTGCACACCTATTTCAGTAAGGAGGCCTTTGGATGGAAAATTCCAAAATGACAGTGTAATCGGAGGGAAGGCTACTCTAGCTTCACGGTTAAAGCAATGTCCTGAAGAAAGATAGCGGTGCCACTATTACTACCTGATACGCCTTGCTATCTCACAGCCCCTCCATTTAGTCACGCACATCCTCTGCATAGAATTTAGCTAAGTAAGAGCAAACAGATTTCAAAGTGGTAAATCTTAAGACATTTACTGATCTTAACTAATTATTGACTTAAATTAAGATCACCCAAACAATGCTTTGATATTTCCCTCATGATCTGTTCTGTGTCCAATTTAATTTACACAAACTCTGTATGCCTATTAAAAAAGGAGAGAGAAAGGCTTTGTTTCTGTTACAACATGCCAACATTTTTCATAAAACATTAACCACAGATTATTACTCTTACCCTTGCCAGAGAGCAGACGTCTGTCACCAGGAAGAGAATCCAAAACTAAGTGTGAGGACCACATTGCCCCAGATGTGCTAGCATTTCCCTTGGGAAATAAAACCTTCCTCCAGCAGCTGGGTTAACAGACCCCCTATCTCATATGCAATACAGGGTCCAGTGAGTGATGACCACAATCTGCCTGGATCAGGTCCCCATCAGATGTTTGTGGAGGGGACAATATAAAGATACGGGTTTTAAAGCCAACACAACTGACAAGTCATAGTACTACCTATATTTCCCAGAGGAATGAAATCCAGGAACTCAGGAGGACGAGACACCCCAAAGGCTAGAGAAAAGAATATGGGAGCCCCATCAGTGGTAAAGTACAACTGAAGCCACAGTGACCTGCTTGGCCTCTTTCTGGGGGGCCTAAGAGGAGGATCACTGCTGAGTTAGATTTACTTTTTGATACTGGTCTGGTACATGCCCATCCGCTGTCCTCTGCGTAAGGTTCTTGATTCCTCTCACTCCTTTTAACTCTAGCCCCTATAAAATACATGTGTGACAAAGTGCCACATTGTCCTGCAAGTGATGTTTAATCTTGCTCTAATTAGCTTGGGCGAATGTAACTTCAGGCTAGGGAGTTGGAACTAAGGTCTATCAGTTGAATGGATAAATACGGGATAGGCTAGGTTGACTTTAAGGCTGGGTCGGCTTTAGTGGATTGAGTCCCTGAAACATCACATTCACAGGTTTGGAAATCATTATGTCGTGAAGTAACATCATTTCATGGAGAGCTATGAGAAATAACTGCAGGATATAAGCTTCTGCAGAAGTGACTGAAATCTGATATTATCCATATACATTTAACTTATCCTGTTCTCTTTTATTTTCCTTGTGGCATTATAATTTTAGAAGTGCTTTAAAATAAATTATCAACTTGTTTATGAGAAAAAGTATCTCTGATCAAAAAGAAATATTTACTTTATACTGTATTATGTTGTCCAACTTTTATTTGAGTTTAATTCTCAACCATTTGCATAGACATGGGTGCTGGCGTAAGTAGATAACTACAGGAGTTCTGTAAGAGGCATTTATATAACTGCCAATATTTTGCCATAAGCTGATTCTCTCTGAGTTTTTCAGTTTTAGTTATTAATGTTGGTTAATGATATAAAATGATTGCTTCCTCTCAAAAATTTTAAATTTTTAGCAGACAACAATGCCATTTAAATCTAACTGAAGTATCAGTTGTAGGTCAGGGAGTATCATTGTTTATGTCTATGACAACGATCATGTGGCAGTTAAAAAACTTATGTGCAGTACAGATAGTGGATCACTGGTGAATGGTTGCAGGAAAAATATCCTAAATGTGTGTATTTTTTCTTTAATGTGTGTATTTTTTTTTACACATTGGTGTGGCTTTTATTGTACTCATCACTTGTTATATTCCCAAAATCTGGCAGCAACAGCATTTTACAATTTTTTTTTAATCACCCTCAGACGATCACATCATAGTGACTTTGAGAAGCATAGCAGAGTTTTCTCTGTGCCTCCTGACTTATAGCATAAAGATAAACTGAAAATGTCTTTGGCCCAAAGAGAGAGACACAGGAGTCGGGTCGGGAGAGGCTATGATCTTAATCAGTGGTATCACGCAGAGTTTGCCTAGCATAATGTCACACCAAAATAACAGGCATTAGCAGTACAGAGTAGAAACAGCGTTGGAAACCAGAATTACCGGCAATGAAATGAAGGGTCTAGTCATGGATCCAACTAGTCTAGAATATTTGGAAAAACTGGCAAACAAGACTGAGTCATTTATTAAAAGCCACAAAAGACTCAGGAGTAAAGGACACTACCTATTAGGCTAAAAAAGCAAGATTGGACCAAACCTAGTAAGCACTCAGGAGCTAAGAGATTCAGAGGCAGCCGAGTTTACAATAAGGCAAGAGAAAGGATAATGAGTAAGACAAATCAAAGGAAGGCAAAAGAGCCACCACTTTCAAGAAGACCTTAAAATTAAGGCAACTTGTGCCTCAGAGATAAAGTTTTTATACATTTCCCACTGGGGTAGAAGCAGCCTTTTAGACTGCAATCAGTTTAAGGCTTCCAGCTGCGAGAAGGTGAGCAATGTCAGGAAGGAAGCATGTGGACTTGCCTGACTACGGAAGGAAATATTGCTTCTCCCCCACAAAAAAAAAGTAACTCAAGGGAAGTAGATTTATTAAAATTATGACATTTTTACAGCCCAGGAGTATTGATTCAAGATGGAAGACCCTATGGCTTTTGTGAACTATCATTTAGCAGCCCCATTCCCAGAGAACTATCATGACCCCCTCAGATGCACATGAGGTGGCGCTTACTGATAATAACAGATTTTATACAAACATGAAGTCTGTCTTGATGTTGATTACATTGCAGAAATCTTAATGACAGTCGTGTTTTATAGCTAACTTTGTTTTTGTTCTTTCACCAAAAAATCACTTCATGAAGTAGCATTATGATTAATAAATCTATGCTGTACAAAAAAGCTTTGTTTAAGGAGATACCAATTTAAAGCATGAGTATCAATTTTAGACACTTTGAGATGTTCTGAATGTCTTTCTTTCCTCATGTTATTTGCTATTTATGTTTTCTAGTTGGAGTGTTTTCTCTCCCTACTTGTTGTTACTGGGTGTATTCAGTTTTAAAAGTCTTCATAGATCAAGTTGCAAAATCAGTTATACCTAATGCATGTTAGTGACTCATCGGAGAGTAGCATACAGATTTTTTCTCTTATTTGTGAAACTTTTGGCTGTCTATCAAATGGATGGAGATCTCTATTGCCAGTTTTTGTTTATCAATTTTTTTTTCTTGACAACACCAGAAATCATATGGCAACATAGTAGGCATGTCATTCCTGTTTATCCTATAGCCGTGTTTTGCCGAATGTGGGAGAACTTGGTACGTGAAGGAAAAATTGAATCCCTTCACTTCTAGTGTCTGTTCTCTATTCCTCTATCCCATGTTCACTCTTGATTCTCCTTCTACATTCTATCACCTCAGTCTCAAACTTTTAGAGAACAGCCTTTCTATTTAGGAGATATAGGTATAGAGTCCCCATAGTATTCATTGCACTCCCAATCTCAAATACTTCTTCTCTACTTTTATTCATTTAACAAATATTTAGGATATCTACTATGTACCAAGAATTGTGTGAAAAGCTGAGAGTATAATAATGAGCAAAACCAGACATGTTTTCTGTTCTCAGGGATCTTTCCATTTAGTAGAGTAGACGTATATTGGACAAATAACCCCACAAACAATAAACTATAACTGGCATAGTAACCATGAAGTAGTGGTCCATGATACTTGAAAAGCATATAATGTGAAGTTTCTGGACTACTTGGAAGGGTCAAGGAAGGATTATATAAGGAAGTGATGTTAGATCTGATACCTGAAATATTGAGAGGATTTTTAACTAAGTGAAATGATTGGGGTGGGTTAGAGCATTCCAGGCAGTGGAAACAGCATGAGCAAAAGCCCTGTGGTTGAAACAAGGCATGTTGAAGGGCAAAAGAAGAATAGGGTGCTTAGAGCACACACATGTGGCACAAGATGGTGTTGGAGAGGAAAAAATAGACTGTATAAGAGCCCATAAGTCACACCTTGTTAAGCCTTTTGATCTTGTCCCAACAGCAACGGAAAGTTTAAAAGGTTTATCGTGTGTGTGTGTGTGTGTGTGTGTATGCATGTACATGTGTGCACAAGCCTGTGCATGTGTTTGGTGAGTGGCATGGTGACAATGGTGGGGTGATATGATTGTGTTTTCATTTTGAGAGAAGAGAATTAGAAGAGCATGAGAATGGACCTAAGAAGGCTGTCTGGAATAACCTTGCAGTTGTTCATGTAAAATATAATGGTGCTATGGTGAGCACTGTGAATTGTGTAAGACTGTTGAATCACAGACCTGTACCTCTGAAACAAATAATACATTATATGTTAAAAAAAAAAAAAAAAAGAAGATAGCAGGAAGGGAAAAATGAAGGGGGGGAAATCGGAGGAGGAGACGAACCATGAGAGACGATGGACTCTGAGAAACAAACTGAGGGTTCTAGAGGGGAGGGGGTGGGGGGATGGGTTAGCCTGGTGATGGGTATTAAAGAGGGCACATTCTGCATGGAGCACTGGGTGTTATGCACAAACAATGAATCATGGAACACTACATCAAAAACTAATGATGTAATGTATGATGATTAACATAACATAATAAAATAAAAAATATATATAATGGTGGTTTACAGCTTAGATTAGGGAAGTGATTGTAGAGAAAGAGAAATGGATATGCCATAGATAAGGAATATATCCAGCAGCATTTGAGGATGGGTTGGATATGGGTTTTGAGGGAAAAACAAATGGGAAGATGGTTCTTCGTTTTCTGTGGTGTGCAGATGGAGGAATTCTGGTATTATAAACTAAGACAGCTGTATTAGCTGATGTAACTGATGGTATGAGGTTGAAGTTGACTTTGTGATTGTCTGGATCTGGAAAAGCAGGTGATGTCCTCAGCATTCTCACTCTCTCTTACTTTCTCTTCTTTGTTCCATGGTGTAGTGGATGACTCATTCTTCCCCATGACAGATAAGCATTTTTAATCCATCTAATGACCTAGCCTCAGATAAATCTATGGTTCCTCATCCCAGTTCCCAGGGGATCTCCACCTTTCTACCCCTAGACCATTTACTGATATCTGTGGTTCTGGTATTTTCTGTATACTCTCTCTAATCCCCACTACTAAGCTCTTAGCAAAAACTTTCTTTTAAATGAATCCATCCTTACTTTAAACAATTAAAACACTTACCCATAAAGCATTTTGAATATTAAACATATCACGCTCTCATAGAGATGATGGATATAGGATAAAGTGAAATACAATTTTTCCAATATCTAGTAAATAAGGAATTATATTTTTGAGATGGCAACAATGCAAGGGTAGTTACTATGATATAGATATATCCCAAGAGAATAAATTCATAAAAGATTATAAAAATCGAGTTTGTTCACTTAGTGTGCCTTGTATTCTAAGACTTGTGCTAGCTCTTTCCACACATGGGATCACACCCACTCCTCAATCAACTTTGAGGGGGAAGATAAAACATTCTCCATATTTACAGACAAAGGACCTGAGGCTGGAGTGACTTGCTCCACATTGAATCCCCAGGGATTAATGTTACTATGGTACATGGTAGGTTCCATAAATAATTTTTGGACAGATTAATGAAGGTTTAAATGAATGAATAATAGGATTAAGTCTTCATACAAAATGTGCTGTGTGTGTGTGTGTGTGTGTGTGTGTGTGTCTGCGTGTGCCATTGGCAATGAGAAGATCCTGAGCAGAGTGGTTTATGAATATGACTCAGTATAGCAGTTCTTGGTTTTTTTGTAAGACTTATATTTCAAGTCATTTTGCTTCCCTCTAAAACCAATCTCAATACATTGTTCTGATTTTTTTGTCATCTTTCCACCTCAACCATGTTAGGTGTCATGTGTCTGATTTCTCCAGTTTGTGTCTTGAATCCATTCTAAATATGTTTATCCCGAGGTACATACTACTTATATATACATATTATTCATAATTCCCTGTGCCCTGGACAGGAGTCTATCTCCTTTTCAAATATTCTATCTTTGGAACTCAATAATCTTTTGCTGTTGTGTTAAGAATGAGCATTTTTTACATGTTACCATAGGAGTTCAGAGGATGAAAGAGATCAATATGGCTGACTCTGTTCCTTTTGCAAACTCGCTATCCTGTGGAAACAAGGCCACTCTCCAGGGATGAAAGGAGAGAAAGAAAATAAGCTGCCTCAGCCTGGCCTCCAGGAAATTAAGGACTTCATTTTCACCTGTTTCCATGCCCACTGCCTAATGGCATAGTTTTGGATTACAAATGCTCCCTGAATGTCGCCTCATATGTTATTTGAGAGCAGAGATGATACCTGCCATGCTGCTTGGCAGGCTCTGTCTGATATAAGGTCTAACTACTGTAATCCTCACCACAACTCTATGATGTATTTACTATTATTGTGCCCATTTTACAGATGGAAGAACCCAGAGACAGAAGGTGTAAGTAACGTGGCAGGGTCGCACACTAAGTAAATGACTGCCTCAGGATTCAAATCCTGGCCTCTGGCTCAAGAGTCTGTGCTCCTAACCTTGGGCACCACTGCCTCTCCAGAAAGAAAATTCCTGGCTTTACTAAGCACAGAAATTATTGATACATATCTTAATGATGCATCTCTCTTTGAAAATAGTGCTATTTATCGCTTCTCAGCTTTTTGGCTAAGATCAAGTGAAAATAGTGCTATTTGTGGAAGTAATGAAAGCTCCTCTGGATAATGAAAAGGCCAGTTTCCTCAAAATAACTGGTAAAAAAAATTTGAACGATCTTTATTTTTATGTGTTATTAATTTTTTCTGCATCCAAATTCAGTTTTAAAGGGAAACCCTAAAAGTTTTTTTTGTTTTTTTTTTTTTTTAATTTACGGACGTGATTAAAACATAGTGCAATTTTGCAGTCATGAATGTTAATTGTCAACGTCTGTTTTTATTTTAAGAAATCATTTTTTTCGTTGTTTAAATTTGACATCACCCCTCCCCTAAAGGAGACAATTGGTGGTATCAGGCATGAAGAAACTACTCCTGCTAGTTGGTGATTCCTCGGGAGCAGCTGAAGAGGGGTGAAGAACCCCCACAGAAGTGGCCAAGAGGGAATTCACCCCTTCTTCGAAGGGTGGAGAACACTGCATGGGCAGAGCGCCATCGAGCCCCATCGGTGGTTCTGCCCTTGCCTGCCATTCCACAGCCCTCCCCCTGTACAAAGGGTAGCTCATTAAGCCATCCAGCGGTGGGGAGTATTTTCATATAGCTGTTGCCCTTTCTAACAGCCCGGCCGTGAGTGACCGTAATAAATTATGTACTGCTCTGTGAGACTGTGACACAATGCACTGCCGGAACAGCGGGGGTGTTAGAAAATCCATTATTTGAAATTTTTGTTTCTTTTTCTTACTAGATTCCATGCTGTTCTTTTCCTGTCATCTTGTTCCTTTTTTTCCTATCTATTGTTTTGAGGGTTTTGTGTCTGACAGTTCTTTTCTGCTGCTGGTTTTGTCCTTTTTGTTACCTTGTTTCTGCCTTCGTGGGCTCCCCCACACCCCCCCCTTGGTCTTGTGTGTTGTGAGCCTCGTTCTCCTTTTCTGTCATGCAGTCATTTGCTTTACTTTTCTTTCTCTTTCTGCCTTATTGTCTCATATAATGCAGAAAAACAAATTCTCTTTTTGTCGGCATTCTTTTACATGGTGTTATGTGGTTGTCATTTTCCCTTCAGGATAGATGCACTTTACTGTATGTACTACTCATTTTGGTTCCAAGAATCCAAAACACATGTCCAGAGGAGTGCCAAGGCTGATGGCAATAAAAAACAATCAAAGCAACCAGTAGGATAGTTCTTTGGAAACGGCGCAGACCTATTTCTTCCCTGTAGATCAATTCACAGAATCTGTAAATTTTTGTTCCTAATTTTAGATTATTCAGTCTCTTTCTCTTTCTCCGAGTAGATCTAATCCAAAGTGGCAATTGTTTTGACACTATTTCTTGCAAATCTACCTACCTGCTATTTCCATAATTGTTTTTCCATTGATGAACACTGCCTGAAAAGATAGTTCTGGTAGTTGGAACACCCACCGATTCAGTTAATCCACTAGTTATTAATTGAGCAACTATAATGTGTCAGGAATGGTGCAGGTCTTTGGATATTGGACACCATCAGTTTTTTCTTTTTGCATTCTTTATTTGCTCATGTCCGTTACCCCTAACTTCTTTCTGTGGACACATCACATATTGTCATTTGTCATCCTGCCTTTCCCACTTTGTCTCCCTTGACTCCTTTGGACCTAGCATTCCTCGTTTTTATGTAGATTTATTTACAAAGAACTTGTGATTTTTCTACCTAAATTCACTGCTTTGGATTAGAAAGTTCAAATCTTCTTGGCGGTGAACACCTGAGAATGTGCCAGATTCTTCAAACCCATTTTTGGGTTGCAATTAAAAAATTAATAAACAGAAATGGTAACCTGACCTCTGGTGTGGCTATAGATTTTTATAATATTTGCAGTAGCTGAATTTAATTATGTCAATATGTATACTTATTAAATATCAATGAATTAAATAAACATCTACAATTAAACTCTTCCTTTCACAGTACCTAGTTCCTTGTTCCTTTTAAATGTTTTTCTCTGTATTTGCTTTTATTTGCTCGCTTATTTTCTCATTTTGTAAACATACTATCTTGTAACCCGTTTCTCCTGAATCGCCATGGATACTCGGTTTTTACCTCTGTTGTGTTTTTATATTTCCTCTGTTTTTTTACTATATTTTATTCCAGGGTTATTGCTGTTCTGACTTTTGTTGTAGTTGTTATTTGATTGATTGACTGATTTTTTTAGAGAAAGAGAGAGGGGCTGAGGGAGAGGGAGAGAGAGAGAATCTTAGGCAGGCTCCACTCCCAACACAGAGCCTGGCACGGGGCTTGATCTCAAGACCCTGAGATCATGACCTGAGCTGAAATCAAGAATCAGACAATTAACTGACTGGGCCACCGAGGCATCCTTGTAGTTGTTATTTTAAATAAGAATTGCTATGATAGCTCAAAAAAGTTAGCTTACTGTTTTTTACTGCTTAAATGATTTCTTCTGTCTCTGTACTGGTTTCCCTTTATAGTTTTAATCTCTTTACCCTTCCTCGAGTCTCCAAATTTCCAACTAAGTGTTTTCATGTTTTCTTTATTCTGTAATTTCTTTTTCTCTTTTCTTGCCACTTTGAATTCTGCCCCTTAACTTTTTCTATATCAGTTTTTTTTTCCCATTTTTTTTTAAGAAACACTAGTCCCTTTAACATCACTTTGCAAATGCATGGGGATGACTTCTCTTATTTTATTTTTACTAACTGGCCTTTCAGAGTAAACTCCCAAACATGTAATATAGTTCATTCTACGAACCCACAGGTCAGTTGTCCTGTCAGCTTCCAGATGCAGTGAAATGCTTATGTTAGAGTCTCATGTATTTCACATTTCCAATTTTTAATTATTTTCTTCTTAGTTGGGAGAAAGTAGAGGGAAGGATAGATATAGAGAGCTATGAAATAGTTGTAAAAGGCAAAGGGAGACAATAGACTGAAAGTCAATAAGTAAATTGGATATTTAGAACACTTGCATCCTTAAAGGATGTTACAGGGAAAATACTTTTGGTGACAGGATAGAAGATGAGAAGATCAGGAACCTCTCACAGATTTGTTCCTATGGGCCAGGGCTGTTAGAGCTGATTCCACCAAACAACCCTGGCTTTTGCACGAAGTGCATCCAGTTCACCCTGTAGAATTTCATCTGTGTCATTACTAAATGGCTCCGCCTTGACAAGGCACTGTTGCTAGTTTGCATGCTTTTGACACCGTGCCCTGATTTTTTTTTTTTTTTTTTTTGGTGCCCTGATTTTTAAAAATTAACAGTATTAGTCTCTTGTGAATCTGCTATTGCATTTTTATTAGCCAGATTCCACTCATGACATAAACACTTGAGTGGTAATATTTTGAAATCAGTATACAAAACAATATGAAATAATTATGTTATATATTTTTATTTTTATTCTGATTTTGTGACCTGTAGCATCATTAATAAGTGAAGCTCAGTTCTTCCTGGGCCTTGACTAGTCAGTGCCAATTTTAAAACAAAACCTGTCATCTTTAAAAACAACCTCTCTAAAAATAAGCTATTAATTTATCGGTTAATTTATTTCACTGACCCCTCTACCCAAAACTTTTATATAACCTTGGATTTGTCAGACGAGATATCTGCCTACTAAAGTAGCCCAGTTTTGTATATAGATGACCAAATATAAAGATGTTATGGGCAACCCACATTCCAGTATAGATTGTGAACATAAAAAGAGAGAAAGATCAATTTGGAGGACTAGATTATTAAATATATATATATATGTGTGTGTGTGTGTGTGTGTCTATGGTTGTATATAGTACTAATCTTCAAATTAGGAAGCTTTTAAGTCTGGCATTTTGGACTAAATCTAATGACTTGAGTATTTAATTCCTTCCTTCTCACCACCAACAGCCTAGCCAGTATTATATGGAATTTACTTTTACTTAGTTAAAAAGGTTTCAATATCCTCATGACTTTCTTTTTCTTTGGTCACCCTCCCAGTCATTCTTACCTCTCCCTCTCACAGCCCTCAATATGGGTGGTTTTCAGGTCTGAGACTCCTTTCATCTCACTGAATTTTAATTTTTCTTTTCATGTATAACTTTATCTTTCTATTTCTTCAATTATATTTTTCTTCTCTTTTTGTTTACCTGGAATTTTTCTTGTTTGAATCTGCCTTATGGTTTCTGATTCTCTTAGAATCATCACTACTGTTTTTGATAAGAATTTGTAAGGTTGGCTTACATTGCTAACAACAAATAGCTCTCATTCTTTGAGAGTTCATTATATGTGTTAGGTAGATTATATTATTTAATTCTCAACCAACCCTCTGCGCTACTACTAACATTATCCCTATTTTTGCAGATAAAGAAATCAAAGCCTAGAAAGGTTAGGTAATTTGTTCAAAATCCTGCAGGCCGGAAATGGCCAAGCCAGGACTCAGGGTCAGAGTATCTGAATGCAAGCTTGCACCCTTTTATCATTACTTCATAGCTCCTCTTGTAAAATGATGCTGGGGTACATTAATTTGCTTTTAATCTTGATGTAAGAATGGGTGATTTCCCTACTGTATCTTTATTCATCATTATTTTTAATGAGAGCAGATTTATAACTATAGTGGGGAGTGGGTGCGGCGGGCGAGGGGGCATTGAATCCTATAGTGTTAACATTTTGGTCCATATTCTCCTTGCCATACGTTCTTGGATTCCTTCTGCCCACCACCATGTGAGATTAGTTTACACATGAAAGTAATTCTTGTCCTATTTCCACTATTAGAGTAAACACTTGCTAAGGGCAAGGTCTGTATCATCTTCTTTTCCATATCCTTCGCATTTCCTTGTACATGAATAGTTTCCAGATAAAGGGCCACGATTATAAACCCTGGCAGATGAGCATTCTCAGGTGCTTCTGCTGTTCAGTGCTCCTGTTACATGTTTTTCCTCATACTACAGGAGGAAAAAGGCAAGGCATACTCATCTTTGGTGTAGGTCGAATAGAGACATGTTAAAGCCCTTCCCAAGTGGTCTGTTTTGCAAGAACTTCATTCAGTTTTACACTTTTTTATTTTCCTCATTCACTGGAATAGAGTACAAACAAAGAAGCAGAGTAACTTGGCTAAGCAGGTAACTGTTTATTTTGTAGAGTCCAATAATCACATATACTCGAAAAGGTTTTGTAGAATTTTTAATAAATACTTCGAAAGAGCTTATGTTTTTATTTTGAATTACAATTCGACAACATTTAATCCCTTGTTATTGCTTTGTCAGACTTTTAATTGAATTATTCAAAACATGAAACAAAAGGAAAGAATTGTAGATAGCACAGTAATATTAGCAGAATTACCGGAGTGCTGAGAATTATTAAAGAGGACATTATGTTTGTTAATCGGGCATTTAATTTTGCTTCTGTTTGTTGATGGAAAACATCCTCTTGGAAAGGATTTTTTCAAAAACCTTAATTGTGACAATGCTTTCTTAACATCCATGAATATACTGTACAGCAAAAGCTGTTTGAAACCTAATTAGTCAAAAAGATTCCTAATTTCCATTTTAACTCTAGGATGGCTGACCAGCATCCCAGTCAGATTGGTCATTAGTGCACAGGAAAAAGCAAATCTTCCAGAAGTGGCTTAAAAAATGAAAGGTGCTTGAGGGAAAGATTTTAAACTATTACAAACTGTAGCAAAAAAAGGAATACTATCTCGACTCATGTTATGAGGCAGACATAACCTGCGTATTGAAATGTCAGTGTTAGAAAGGAAATTGCAGGCTACTCTCACTCATAAACATTGATAGGAAACACCAAACAAAATATTAACATGTTGAGTCCAGCAATGCGTAAAAAAGGTGAACATGGCATGACCATGTGGGCTTACCTCAATAAAGCAAGTTTGGTTTAAACACCCCCCCCCAAATCAATTAATGTAAATCATCACATAAACAGGTAGATCTATATGTCTTAATCCAGGGAAATAAGTGAAAAACAAATTTCACATATATCAATGTGTGTTGTGTGTATACATACATATATAGAAGCAAACAGTTGAATTTTTGTTCAATAATAATATATAAGTATGTATAGTTATGCCTACATAAACATGGCTAGAGACTGAAAAGGATGCACATTAATGCTCCTAGTGGATAGAAACTCTAAGATTAGGAAGGGGGAATTTTATTTCTTATTTTGTACAATTGTCTAAATAGGAACGATTGTTAATTATTGTGTTTTAAAATATAACTATCTCAACAAGTCAGGTTTTAAAAGGACATTTTTATGTTTGAGTGCACAGGATGTGACTCTATAGTTAAAATAATTTCACTACCATTATTCTAATTAAGCTAGGAAATGCTATTATGTGGCATTAACTCAGGCCCAAATGTTGGTCTGTCTACCCAAAGAATAAATCGGGTGTATTTGAAATTATATTGCCCCATTTCCAAAATCCCTTAGAATAGTTATTAACAAGTAATAAGGTAAACTTTTGGGAAGAGTGTTGGGTTTTGTTTTTGTTTTTGTTTTTTGGGGCTTTTTTTTTTTAGAAATAATGACCCAAAATAAATTGTCCTAAACTCATTTACTCGATCTAGGATTCCTTCCTATGAAATAGTACAAAAATGGCTAGTTTCCATCTAATGAGAAGTATAATTTGATAGTGCTCTATAAATATTTAATGATAATATATTAATCAATAATTAAAATTATTGGAGTAATTTTTTAACGTAAGATGCTTGTTAAAAAATATTAACATTGGACACAGAACATGAAACTTTATTTACCATTTACCAAAAGGATAAATAGGTAGTGAATCATGATACAAATATAACCAAGTTGAAATTCTAAGGACTCATAGACTTTTTTTTAAATTTGGCACTGCTTTTGTAAAGATTTATAATATCTTACCAGCTATTATCTGCCTATTTATTATAGTAAAGGGATTTTGTTCTTTCATACCTGCCCATGAGAGAAAGCCGTTTGTAGCTTCAACACTCATATATTCAAGAAGTTGTATGCTTTCTTTTAAAATTTCTCATGGAAGACATAAACCTAATCAAACCTTTCTCCCCTCTAGCTGGTAACCTCTGCATGAACTAAAGGGTTGAAATATTGTTTAATCATGCTACATACCACTTTTTACAGTTATGAGAAACATTATTTTGCTGCAGTGGAAGCAACAAAACAAAATGTTTTTACTCTGTGCAAGGAGAAATATATTTTTAAGTTATTTATATTTTAAATGGCATGATTTCTTATGAAACTACATTTTCCTCTTCTATATTTCAAATATGACTTCTGGGAGAAAGGCACATTTTTAAAGTGATGATAATATATATGTAATCTGGGGAACACAGACCCTCATACTGACTTGTGACTCAGAGAGAAACAATGTGCTAATTTCAGTTGGCAATCTTTACTTGATTCCTTCAGTCTAAACTCAACTATTATTAACCTTTGTTTGTGACAATTGAAGAGAATAATGGTTGAATTTAGGGCCTTTAATGTCACATTGAAATCAATAGCTGTAAATGGTAGTTGCCACAGTTCTAACTGATCTGTCACATTCAAACAAAAGAAGGCCTTTCTCAGTTCATCAGTTCATAGAAGATAGCTGAGACAATTAAATACACAAACACACACAGGAATCTCAGAAGACCTTTATAACATTGAGGAAATGTACTGATTCTCAGGGTTTGTACCAGGTGTTTTTTTTTTTTTTTTTGCTTGTTTGTTTTAATAGTGTTTTTAAAAATACCTGAAACTGTAAGTCAACATAGGACAGTTAGCAGACTTCATCCAGACCTCAAAAACTGGTCTCTGTCATAAAAATAAATTGAATTGTCCCTCTTGGCATGGTGGTGATAGTGAGTGGTGGTGGTGGAGGTGGGGAACTGATGATAAGCCCCTTCACGAGCAGAAATTGCAAAGGCCACCGAATAAAAACAGCTTAAAACCCTTAGAGCCAGAGTTCTGTATGCTTCTGACAACCCTCTTATCATGACTTCAACTCCCACCACAAATCCATCTTTTAGACTTCTGCACATTCATCAGTGTTAAACTTTCAGTGCTCAGCCTTGACCTTGTCTTTACCTTTCTTATTTTTTTGGACATTTTGTGGATGCAAATTAAGAGATTTCAGCTCATGTTCCCACACATGACTTTGATAAGCGTATTTACCAGCTCTGAACCCGAAACTGGTTATAATCATCTGCACATTGATTAATTCTATTAAGAACATAAGTCCAATTCTGCTTAGCATTGTTAAGTTGTATGGAGTAATAAGAATGTTTCAGTGCTTTATCAGAAAGAAAAAGCTTTGGTAATTTTTTTCCCATATAATAATAACAGGTCTCCAAGTTTTATTAAGGCATACTATGAAAAATTCTTATTCGCTGAAATGCCATTCCAACCATCCTTTGAAAAATTAAATTAGTTGTTCTTGGAAGTAGAAACTAGAAAGATTTGATACTACAAGAATATAGGAGATTAAAAAGAGGAAAGTAGACAAGATCATGTTTTTAACTTGCCTGGGCAAAAGTACTATTTTTTTTTCTCTGCTTATAATTTTATAAGATGATTTTTTAGACTTAACATTCACTAAAATTATTAGTTTAAGGACTCCATGCATGACTTAAAAAAAATTCGACTTCTCAGAAATAAATTCATTTATTCAAGAGGAATATAATAAGTTTCTAATGGGCCTTTTTTTCTACGTTCTTTTCCTTCCACAAGACTATGAGATTCCAAACTTTGTCAAATCAACTCCCTGGACAAAATATCAGTAGTATGGTGGGTAAACTGGCTCTATGGGAAAACCAGCCTCTGATTTGTATGTAGCAATTGCTGGTTTCTGTGGTATAAATGCTCCACCATGAGCTGTTTTAAGCTACAACCTGATGTTACTAAACGTAGAGCCGTCTCCAGCCCACCACTGGAATAGTTAAGGTGAAGCCTAACTATTTAACTTCTGGGGCCACTCTTAGCGCTGCTAGAACACTGAGGACAGAAAAATGACATGTCAGTCTTCATGAAGGAGAGAAATGGAAAGTGATAATGGCTGACCAGCTGTTTGTATTAGATCATCAGGTTTATCTGCTTTGAGATAAAGGAAATAAGAACCATTAATTTTGTAGGTAAAACTGAAACATTCTTAAGGTAAATTTCACCTTTTTAAATGCTAAGCCAGAGAAGTCAAAATGTTCATCTTTAACGGGGTGGTCTATGTTCAGTGAAAGGATTTGGGAATTTGAAAATTCTGTGGGTTCCTTAGTATATCCTGAGTATATACTCAGCAGATCTTTTTTTCTTACATTATGCTATTCTGGAAAGAAAGAAGGGCTCACGAGAAAAATCTAACTTGTCAAGGCTTGTGCATAGATACATAAATCTCAGAATATATGCATCAATTTGGGGTCTTTGCAATTCAACATGAGATAATTGAAGGTGTCTGTATAAATTCAGTATACATGTCTGCATAAATATGTAGAGACAAAAAGAGAACAAGAATGTTGAGTTAGTTGGCTCTTTTTTTTTTTTTTCTTGGATGAAAACAAAAGGAAGATCAACTAGCTTATGCCAAATGAGGGAAATCGTTGACTCGAGCCAAACCACAGGTAGTGCAGCTGACTCAGGAAGGGTGAAGGGAACCCAGTGCCTCAGCACCTTTTCCATGTATTGAACCCGTTTTCTCTGTAACTCACCTTTATTATCACTGCCCTGCAAATATTAGCAGTGGATGAAGGAGTATGGTCGGTCCTCTCTTGGTGGTTAATGCATAGATTTATTGGATTCCAGTCAAGGAACCAATCGAATAAAACCACTCTGTGGGGGAAACTGCCGAGGTGTTCTTGTGGCCAGTTGTATGTCCAGAGTATTTATATGGGTATATGAGAAAAATACATGTTGTGTGTGTGCTATTTAGTTCTGCATTATCTATTAAGTCAAGCTTGTTAATGGGATCATTCAAATTATCTATATCCTTGCTTATTTTTCAGGCTGGTCAATTGGTCAGAATCTAAAAGAGCTCTTTTAAAATCTCCAATTATCACTGTTTTTATATATTTTCCCATTTGTGTCCTAGAGTTATAAGCCTTAGGCTAAACCTTAAAGTTATGTTATATACCTTATCTTGCTTGCTCTATAGTATATGCATATAGTTTTGGGAATCATACATGTTATCGTCATATAATAGCATTCTTTACCTTCATAATGCTTTTTGGTCTAGATTTGCACACTTAACATTAAATTACCTTCCCTCCATTTTTTTTCCCTGTTTTAGCTATTTGATTTTTTTAAACCAATCTAGATATTTTTTTTATTTTGATAGGCATTTCAGCCTATGCACACATACAGTGGTAATTGATCTGTGATTCATTATTTTATATCATTTTGTGTTTACTATTTATTTACTTTGTGGTTCCCCCCTTTATTTCTTGTCTTTGTTTTTGTTTTTCTTTTTACTCGAGTATGGAATTTTATTCTTCTGTTCACAATGATATATAAAGTAATATTTCTCAATTAGTATTTCAAGTTCAGTAATGATGAGGCCCTAATAAGACAGCCTACTAGCCCGTAACTCCTGAACCCTTCTTTCTCTACTTCTTTTAGATGCTTTTCGACAAATTCCCGCCATCCTCTCTCTACTTTCTTCCCTCCACAATTTCTGGGTTTTACTGAGTAGGTGAAAAGTTTTAGTTGTAGGTTTTTATTAAACTTTTATATATAGTTATATATATATTTAATTTTAAGACCTTGTATTAGAATTCATATTTTAAGCCTTAGTAATAGAACTGTCATCATATAAATTAAAACAAGTTGCTTAATACTGTGTATTGTACTGTTCTTCCCTCTTCTCAGAAAGGAGAGATTTGCTTCTTCTTTTTTTTTTTCTGATTGAATTTTCATGAGGTTGGGAGTACTTCCTTGAGTATTTTCTTCAGATAAGATATGAGTACATGGGTGGCATATTTTCTGAATCCTTGAATGTTGAAAACCATTGTGCTTTTCCCTTAACATTTGAGTATTATATTGGCTGGTATAAAGATTCTCGGATCATAGTCCTTTTCTTTTAATAGCATAGTCAGATAATCTTTCTTTTGTAAGAAAACTATTTTTTGTTCTGGGTAGAAGAAAGAATTTTTTCATTAGCATTGGAGGTCAGACATTTCCTCTGATTATGTCTAGGTGTGTGGCTTTTTTGTAAAATTAATCCTGTCTGAGTCTTAGTGAGCCCATTCAGTCAAAAGGCACAAGTCTTTCTTCAACTCAAAGAATTTTATTCTATTATTTCCTTGATTATTGCTTCTATTCCATGATCAATTTTTCCCCATCTGGAACTCCTCTTTTTTGCATACTATGTCACCTAAATCTTCCTCTAAATCTCTTATTTTATTGCTAATTTTCTTTTTTCCCCCCCTTTCATTTGATCATCCAGACAACTAATTCAGTTCTCAGCGGTGGCTACTCTATTTTTCCATTCCTCTATTTGATTTTAGAACTCTGAGAATCACTGTGTCCATTCAAGTAATTATTATTTTTATTTTCTAATTACATTTCCTTGAAAATACTCATTACATTTAAATTAACATTCTCCCTCTATCCCATTCATTAGTTCTTTCTTAATAGTAGCCACTTGTTCAACCTGACCTCCTTCCCACAATCTACTGAGTCCATGAAATAGGTAGTAATTTTTCTTTGACTTCCCTGTAATGTAGGTTTTGTCATACAAGAAGAACAGGTCAGGATTTGAGGTTCTCCTCAGCTATGGTACAACGGACGATTGTGGATGATACAGCAGTTTCATCTAGGAAGCTAGTGATGATCACATACCAACATAAATGAATCATTTTCACTGAGAAGGGTGTGAGACCAGCTGCTAAGACTCCATAAGTGCAAGTGGGAGAAAATCAGTTCCTCCCCAAATCTGAATACTTGGAACAATTTATCTTATCCATTCACCACCCTCCAACCCTTCCAGACTGTCTGCCTCAGCAGGATCAGGTAGCCTCCCAGCGAATCATGTGAAACATTTTTGCATGATTGGAGCACCACTGGCTTATGTTGGCTGAGCCCTCTCCAGTAGCCAAGGAGTCTGCTGTACTAACTTCAGACCTGATGGGAGCCCTGCTCTTCTCGCTGCCCCAAGGCTAATGAAGCCTCACACTTGCTCTCTTCTCTGGGGACCTCAAACCTTCAGAGGTACTAGTTGGCTTATTTAGATACTGAGTTATTCTGGCAACTTTCTATCTTCCCAGAATCCATTTACACAATTTTAAATATTGCCATCAAGTGTAAAGGTTTAATCTTATACAATTTTTCATTTTCACCTTTATTTTGTTTGGGTTATTTCTATCAAATCTAATTTTTCCCAGTGTCTCACTCAAAATATTTTGGGGTTAAAATGGCAGGTCAAAACAATGAGATTATAGTCTTCTGCTACTTCATCTAGAAAATGTTGTAACATATGGACTACATAATAATAGACATACTTAATAAACAATAATGAAGGAACCACCCATTTAGAAAAGGAGAAAGAGAGAATCAAGATACAGTTGCTGATGGTACTAAGCATAGAGCACATGCTGCTTGCAGGTTTAGTGGTAACTCCACTTCCCATGAAGTAGACCAAATTCTTGATTTAACCAATCTGGCAGCCACAGGTTCAGCTTCTGCTGCTGGGGGCTAGCTTTTGCCCAGTGTTGACACAGCCAAGCCTGTTAACATAGTTAAGTGGTGTTTAGATATTAAACAATCCCATGCCATCCTGCCAGACTTAGAGTTCTTTGGCAGTATAGCTTCTTTAAAATCCTACTGAGCTTCTTGCTAATTTCATTTGGGTACTGTCTTAGCTGGAAACCAATTACAAAAAATGTGTGAGTCATGATTCTTCAATTTAAACCTGCCTTAGTTGTCTCTTAGAAAAAGCCTAGGAGTTCAGCCCATCATCTAAGATGTCTTTTGAAGGTCTTTGTCTTGGAGCGGTGGGAGACAGTAGAGATCTGTCCTGGGAGACCTAAATGAATGGATACATTGTACTACAGAGTTGGGTTTGTGTGTGGTGATTGGGGTGGGGGTAATTAGTATTTTACTTTGGACAGGGAGTACAAAAGGGGGGATTGGTAGAGCCCTGAGGAATTCTGCTTCCTCATTGCTCCAACTCTCCTGGGAATATCTCTTTCTAGTGAGCAGTCTCTTTTAACCTCAGTATCAGAAGAGCCCCTCCTCCTTCCCAAGTCAACCCTTTCTGCTCACCCACTTAACCCCAGCCGTGTCTACTTCTTCAATGTCTTACTCTCTTTTCCATCTTACATAATTTTCATTTCTCTCTCTTTATGGTCCCTAACTGCCCTCCTACATGCCTGACAAAAGTCCTGTGATAAACCTTGCTCCGGTCCTACCGCCCTCTCCGTACACCTGTCCATTTTCCGTCATCCCTTCATTTCCACTCATGTAGAAACTGTCTTCACTTCTTCACCATTCATACCATCCAAACTTCTGTCTCACTTTTCTCCCAGCCTCATCAGAAATGTCACCAATAACATTTTCACAGTCTTCTGTCCTCTCATCTCCTGCCCAGAATTTGACCTTATTTACAATCTCTCCTTGAAATGATTTCCCATCTCTTTAAAAACTGTACTCTTCTGCTTCATTTCCCATTTCTCTGAGCGCTTCTTCCCCCCTTTTTCTGGTCCATTTTCATCTTGTTCCTGAGTTGGGACTAGAACTCAGGTTTCCTGACTCCTGGTTAAATTCTCTTTGCCTGATAATATTTAAATATGTTAGAACACTCATTCATTCTACAAATACTTTTTGAGCCCACTAGGTATAAACACCATCAGGTTTAATTACTGGTGGTTTTACTATACTTGGTTTTTTAAATAATTTGTGTGATTATTTTTAAAACACTGCTGCAAAATTTTCAAAATTTGATTTCAACTCATTGATACTGCTTCCACTTGTTCACCAGTAGGCTTTGAATAGTGATTCAAGAGGCTCTATGTAAAGGCTTAATTACTCAAATCTACCTTTCTACTATGTGCCACGATATCTGTATTATCCACCATTATTGAGTCATTCTGTGAGGTAGAGACATTGTTACATTGTTTTCTTTCTGGAGTTCTCTTTTAAAATGTGAATGGTCTTTATAATAAAAAATCATTAAGCTGTTTGTAACCTCATAACTTAAATTATGAAACCAGTTTCCTTGAAAACTGAGTCCATAAGATCTAGGACAGGACATACAACACTGAGAAAAGAAAATCGCCCGTGGGAATTAAAGGAGGTCTGGGTAGCCTTGGATCATGGTGATGAAGGTGGAGAAATGGAAGAATAAAGAAAGTTAGAGGAAACAGAGCTGTGTCTTTGTCTCAGAGGGCACATGGATTACTTTTAGGAGTGCAACAATTGTACTTTTGTATTCTCTGATGTTATTTTAAATGTAAGAAATTTAGAGTTATCCTTGGTCCTGCCTGTTGAGTTGGCCTAGTGGAGGAGGTAATGCTAAGGATTGTGGGGACCCAATGGAGTCATGGAGAGCTGTGGTAAATGGAACAGGCTCTTGGGTAGTGACATCTCTACAATTAATACAATTAATATGGTGACATATTCCCTTAATTTAAGGAGAAATGTACACTTATCCCAAGGAGAAACAAGGGTGCTGTCATATCTAAACAGGTAACTATCTTCAACCCATATTTTAAATAATTGCTAAGAAAGAATTGCTAAAACTTCTCCCTCAATCATTTCTGAAGATTGCAATCACCTGTGAAGGTCTTTTAAAGAGATACATAGACTCCCTTTCCCTGAGATTCTTCAGGAATTTGGGGCCCTGGGCATTTGTGTGCATGTGTGCGTGCCTCTGTGTGCGCATGTGTGTGTGTGTGTTTAACTCCACAAGTGATTCGGAGGCACAGCCAATGTTGAGAAGAACTAAACTGGAAATATGATGAGCTGAGCTTGATTAGATAAACTGCAACCATGGAAAGAAGAAGGGAGGCTCTGCTTACTTGTTAAGGAAGCATCTTCTAATTAAATTTAGGAAGCAGCCTCTACAAAAGCTGACAGCAAAGCTTCCTATACATGCTGCAAAGGACAGTGTGATGAAAAACAAAGGAGCTGCCCTCACTTCTATAGAGGCTTATCACAGAGACAGGCAACCTGCCTTTCTTTACAAACCTACAGTTAGCTCTGATTTCTTCCCACCCCTGCACAAAACCTTCATGTTAACAACATTTACATACTCTTCCTTTCCCCACTATACACGAGGCTTTCTTCTTCCCTGCAGTACCTTTGTTCATGGCACAGATTTCCTTCCAACATATGCCCAGTCAAGACTATTTGTTCTCCAAGGATGGGTTCAAATCTCTCTACTGATTGCTGCTGCCCAAAGTGACCTTTGCCTTCTCTAAGTTCTGCAGGAGCTTGTCCTGCTTATCTTGCCATTATAATGTATTGAGCTCCTACTACGTGCTAGCTACCTGTCATATAGCTGGTAAGTGACAGAGCCAGGAAAACATAAGTTTTCCTTACGCTGATCCCAATCCCATATTCTTTTCATTATGCTGTGCATGCTGCCTCCCCTACCCCATACTGCCCTGTTCTGTGATTGCTTGGGCCTTTGCTTCCCTCCTAGACTATAAGTTGGTTTTGGCCACAGATCATATACTATGCATGTTAAAAATTCCATAATGTCTGCCATAGTTTTTAAAAATGAGTCAAACAATGACCAAGCAGCAGGAATTAGCAGCAGCTGGGGGTATAACTTTAACCTTGGCCCATGCTAGCACTCAGACATCTGGAGAGGTTCCAGTTCTTAAAGCATCTTAAGTCCTAAGTGTCTAGTCATTATACAGGCAAATTTAGCAATAACTTGTAGGAAAACTCTGCATCTTAAAAAAAAAAAAAAAAAAGAGGAGGGGAGAGAGAGTTCCCTAATAAGCTGAATAAGCCAATTTTAGCAATTACTGAAGAATTAACAAGAAATTGTAGGGGAAAAGTAAATCTACAAGCACTGAGACTTAGATATTAATGAGGGATATGTCCCAAGACCTACTCAAATCCCTATGTATCACTATAATATATAATTTTCCTCATAAAAGGCGGTAAAGTATAACTGAAATATTTAAATGATCCCTGTAGACCCCTAATGATTCTATAGAAATGGAACTAAAGTCATTTATAATGCTATTAACATAAATTCTGAATTGAGCACTGGCTGAAACATTTTCAAACATCACTTTTTCTTGTTTCCCATATAGAGCATATGGTGTGCTCGTTTTTGTCTGAGTCACCACCAAATTTATCCAGAACTTCTATTTCCTAAGACGCATCAATTTTTAAAAGCTGTTTCACTTTTTCTTAATTTCCATCATGAGAATTAGCCATTACCTTTCTACAGGGGTCACTTTACACAGAAGTTTTTTGATCAGTTCAAAAAATTATTTTGTACTTCTAAGTAAAAAAAAAAAAAGAAAGAAAGAAAGTCAAGGCTTCATTGCAACGTAGGTGTTTGCTAGAAAAGCTCTTGAAAGCTCAGCTCATTCCTAGCCAAGTGACTCACTCACACCACCCTTACTTATATGATCCACATTTCTTATAAAATTACATATTAACACATGTTCTATGGGATCATTCACAAATTGTTGAAACTGCAAAAGTTTATTCTACAAATATAAGAAACTTACTATATTATGTAGTCTTCTTTAATTCTTCTTTTGTGTTTTTTAGTATATCCATCAATAATAAGGAGTTTACTTATTGACTGTGCCTTTACAGTTTATTTTCCCAGAGCTTGTAATTCGTGTTATTGCCTGTACAGTGCAAGGAACCCAATAAATGGTAAATATTTAGTCTCTGTCACGTGATGCAGCACCACCATCATCTGTTGATAACTATTCTGAATTGTGTTCATGCTCAAGCGTGAAGACAGAGTACTTGGCTTGGAACAAATGAGGCTGCCTTTAAGAAAGAGAACCAAGAAAAGTGGTCAGACTGTCAAAGACAGAATTCCTAGTTCAAAATGTGCCTATAGTGGTGCTATTTTTAGTCTTACTTTGATATTACTACTACCATTAATATATTAATATATTAACTAAGAGTGTGTGTACATATATGTACATACATACCTGTGTATGTGTATGTGTACATCTTCAGTAAAAACTGCATGTATGAGAAATATTAAATGATTTTATTTTGTATATGTCCATTTTTATTTAGCTGTTTTAATTTTTTTTGAAGCAATCTGGCCCTTTAAAGTAAATCAGTTAGAAAATGGAAACAGGACAACTGTCTCAAAGACCTCATGTATCAGGATGTGCCACCATTTTAAGGAGACAGCTCAGACCTCAGAGCTCCATATAGCAGAGCTAGGCAAGAGGGGTGTATGTCTCTGGATAGTTGATGTAGGCCCAGAAACACCAAATGTGTTCTCAGTCAGTGTTCCTAGGTACACAAAAAGAAGATAATTAACAGTGCTTATCTCGGAAGCATCTCAGATGTAAAAAAAAAGGACCTGGAAATATAAAACTAGAAGATGAGAGAAATAAAGCATTCTTTCTGCTAATGTAAAAGTTCCTAAATAATAGATAGATAGTAACAAGCATAGTCCATTAGTACCGTGGAGTTGTATTTCTCTGAATTCTTGCTCTAGCATAAGCATTTTATAGCTTTAAGTAGAAATTTAATCAAAGTTATTTTCTTAATGAAAGCACAGACATTCAATTAATCTTATATTATCCTATATCTCTGTCTGAAAAAGAAAAACTACCCGTTATTCTTAAGCCACTCTAAACAGATGGCGCTATTATTTAATTTGTAACAAAAACCAAATGCCATAGTGCTTTGGAGGAGTTAATTCAATTTCTTTAGTCTTCTTTAGCCTGCCTGCCTGCCTTCCTTCCTTCCCTCCTTTGTGAAGAAACTCTGACTAGCTAGCTACAACCCACTAGAACATGAGTGCAGACATTTGCAGTTTTAACTATTGGTGAATGACCTCATCTAAAAATTTAGCAATACACGGTTCTGCAAGAAATTTGAATCATGCAATGTGGTTGGTGTAAGTGAATTGCCTGGTTAAGAATTAGCCTAACTTTTACAAGATTTCTACCAGTTTCTTGCATCTCACTTTCCTATTAGTGGGTTATATATAAAACTGGGTAATAGAAACAGGTAATGATCATATAAAACGTATCATCATAGCATTTTCTTTGGAGTCACATCTCATCTAAAGCAATAAATACTTAGTCAATGTTTAATATGTCTATTGCGCCTCTTGTGTACTGGTATTATGCTTGCCTCTATGGATGGTATTGCATGATGAAAAAAAGTATATGGCCCCTGTCTTTGAACAACTCAAAATCTAGGAGCAAAGAAAAAACTTAACTACATGAAATGAAAATAATTTTAAGCCATTATAAAAGCAAAGTGATGTGTGTTGGTCAAAGAATTTACATAGAGTTAAATGTGACTTCCTCAGGGTTCACTTAAGCAACCAGTCTCCAGTGTACTATACCCACACCCCAGTCACCCTTTCTTTCTTTCTCCTCTTACACTGCTGTATATTTTTTATTACCTACTTGAAATTGTATTACATATTTATTCATTTTTCCTTATTGTATTTTCTGCTCGAATGAGAACAGTAACTTTTTCTTATTTATTGTTAAAACTCCAGCAACTAAGGGAGTAGTTGAATAAATATTTGTTGAATGAATGAATGAATAAGTGAGTATCATCAAATAAGGAAAAAATCATTGAGGACAGGTTGTACAACATGCGACCCGCTACTTATGCAAATAAGACGAATATGGCTGATGATGCCCTATTGCTTATGATGGCACAGATTTTAATTATTATACAAATTCAGATCTTTATTAAGCAACAACTATAACAATGAACAAGAATAAAATGATATAAAAGAAAATAGACTGATATTTTTACAGTTTCTTCAGAGCTGCTGCTAACTCATTGACATGGAACTCACCCTGATTTCTTTTATCGCCAGGAAAATCAGCATTTATTTTTATGGCTTTGTTTTATATTGCATCAAGATGAATTACAGGATATTTAATTTCAAACAGTTGTCCATTCCCTAATTAAGAAGAAACATAAATAAAATGTTCTTTGTATATTAAGATTTTATATGCATAAATAATAATAAAAATTATACTGAAGTTTGGATTTGAAATTTGAAACATACATTGTATGTTTTTGGTATTGTAGAAGTTACGGGAACTATCATAGAAATAAAAATATCAAAACTCACAAATATGGTATAAGATATTCTTGGAGTTATTCTTTTTTTGTGTTATTTTTGTTTTAAATGTAGAGTAAGATATTTATCTAGTGTGCCATTCATGCATGGTGACTCAAAAATATTTCATAACCCTACCCTTTAGTAGCCAGCAGAATGCTCATCAAGGATCACTTTAAGCCAGGATTAAATACTGGACATAAACAAGGTTAAGAATGTACATTTGTAACCCTGATTACATCCAAAGAGAAATACACTTGATTTTGAATGTGCTTATAATATAAATGACTCTTAACCACTCTAATATGGATAATTCAAGTTACTGGGATAATCATAAAAATGAACTTATGCAGGATTCAAGTTGGTAGCAGTTCCATATCCTAAAATATATTTTGGTTAATGCTCATTCCTATTCATGCAATCTTAACAAAATTCACATTTACAACTATTCTTCTTCTTTAATAACTGTTTTAGGCTATTAAGTTCATCCAACCAAATTGCCCCCAAATCTAGGAAGTAACGTTTAGAAGTTGTCTTTATTCACCTTGGGAAACATTTTCTTTAATTTATCACACTTTAAAACAAATTGCTAACTTTAACTAAATGTGAAATAAAACAAACACAAAAAGCCCCTTGGTATGAAAAACAGATACAATAAAATTAACTTAAAATTCACAAATGATAACTTTTTCCTACAATGATTGTGACATAATCACAGTAAAATTTCAGCAAACTTTAAATGAATTTAATTGTATAAAATAAATATATAATTCTCAGATGATTAGCAAGAAATTACATTAAGGATGCTTTACAAAAGCAAACGTGTATTTTATGTAGTCTGGCCTTTTTTTTTTCTACTTAGTAGTATGTAAGTTGTGTTATCTTTTCTAACTAATGTGTCTTTGGAAATGCATAACCCTACTGATATTTTTCAAAAATTTGTATCCTGTGATCCAGTTATATAACAGATAATATCCACTTATTCACCTATTTAGTAAGTTTCTATGGAACAATGAAAACAGAAATATATATAAAGTCTTAAGGAAAGTTAAATGAGCAAATCATTTCTCTCAAGGGCTGGAGCAAGTGTGTATGATTTGAGTGGGGAAGGATATTGTGGGTGAAGGGAATAATATTAATAAATTCTGGTATAACAGTTACACATAAGTGGGCTAGTATGACTGTTCTAACATTCTATAGTGACTGATTTTGACTGCATATCATGGTTTATATGTATAATATAGGTTATTGTCTATTTCTTAATTATTTAGAAACAACTGTATGGCTACAGTGTAATAGCATTATCATTTTATCCCTTATTAGGGATCTCTATAGTGTAGAAGGTTCAGGAAAATCCCATTTTGAATAATATTGGCTTAAGTTAAACCTCTTATACATGTGCTATCTGAGGGGAGATCTTATCTATGAGTGAGGCTCATGATCTTACCTATGCTCTATGCTCTGGAGTGAGAGGAGGGATGTTAAAGGCTGACTGTTGGATAGGAAATGGGCTCTGGTCTATTTTGTGTCAACTGACAGACTCAATTCTGTCTCTTTCACCAGTTGCCCCCATGATAACATACAGCAGCAGAAGTTTCCACTAGTGCCAGACCCAGGCTATTGACTACCAAGGTAGTTGTATCTTCTTAATGCCAGTTTTTGTTGGTTTGCTTTAAAAAAAAAAAAAATTACATTTTACCCATGAACACAGCACCTAGCAACAATAGCAAGGGCATTATGAGCACCAATCACCAGAAGAGATTTAGCCCAACGTTATTTATAATAAAACCTGGAAATAATTTCAAAGTGAAAAAATTGGGAAATAAGTAAAACAATACATATCTATATAATAAAATACTTTATAAATATTAAAATGGCATTTTTAAAGAAGTCTAATGACATTGGGAATGCACATGATATAATGTAAAAATGAAGGATATATAAAACTGTAAAAAAAAGAATCAAATTTTGAGGAAAGTGTGTGCTTACTCAAAGAAAATATACCTTTTTAATAGTGCTGTTGTTTGGTTGTTTTATTATGAGTAATTTTAATTTTTCTTCTTTATTCAGTAATTTTGCTGAATGATTTATTGAAAAGTATTCCATAATAATTATGATATCTTTTTATAATCAGGAAAAAAATTCTTAAAAATAACATTTGAAGAAAGATTTATTGCAAGGATATTATATAAATTATATAACATGGTGTTTCTTTTTCTCTTTCAAGGTAGGACAAAAATATCTGATTTTAATCTGTACCAGGATGGGAAAGAGACTTGTGTGATTTTGTTGATTTCAAATACTGTGAGAAGCAGGGTCTACTGTATCTTTCACTAGGGATAATTTGTTTTTTTCTTTTTTTCTTCTTTTTTTAAATTTAAGTTCGATTAATTAACATATAATGTATTATTGGTTTCAGAGGTACAGGTCTGTGATTCATCAGTCTTATATAATACCCAGTGCTTATCACATCACATACCTTCCTTAATGTCCATCACCCAGTTACCCCATCCCTCCACCCACCCCCCCCGCCCCCATCAACCCTCAGTTTGTTTCCTATGATTAAGAGTCTCTTATGGTTTGCCTCCCTCTCTGGTTTCATCTTGTTTTATTTTTTCCTGTCTTGCCCTATGATCCTCTGTTTTGTTTCTTAAATTTCACGTATCAGTGAGATCTTATGATAATTGTCTTTCTCTGATTGACTTATTTCACTTAGCATAATACCCTCTAGTTCCACCCACATCATTGCAAATGGCAAGATTTCATTTTTTTATGGCTGAGTAATATTACCTTGTATATATATATATATATATACCACATCTTTATATATATGGTGGTATATATATATACACCACATCTTTATTCATTCACCTGTTGATGGACATCTGGGCTCTTTCCGTCGTTTTGATATTGTGGACATTGCTGCTATAAACATTGGGGTGTGTGTGCCCCTTCAAATCACTGTGTTTGTATCCTTTGGATAAATACCTTGTAGTACAATGCTGGGTCATAGGGTAGCTCTATTTTTAACTTTTTGAGGAACCGCCATACTGTTTTCCAGAGTGGCTGCACCAGCTTGCATTCCCACCAACAGTGTAGGAGGGTTCCCCTTCCTTCACTACGGACAATTTGACATAAAATAAAAAGCTAGAATAATTTAAGCACAATTAAGTTAGTATTGTGAGAGCACTTGGTAAATCATTGAGTATGTGTTAGTATGTTTATATGACCTAAAAACTTCTTTGGGTCCTGTCTTCTGTGCTTGTAATTTCAATTGTAGATTTATTTAACAAAGTTCATTCTTTAGGCCTCTGATTGTTATTGACTCCACATTGTAAGAATTTAGAAATATTGTTTAGGCTACAACCAATTCCTTTAAAAATTTCAGTCTCTTTACTGTCACATATAGGCATTGCCTCATAAAATAGCAAATAATCTCTTTCACTGTCAATTAGTTGTAATTGTGGTAACTATAAAATGATAATTAATTGACATATATTTGTTGCATACACCTTGTTATGTCAAGCAGAGTTCTAAGTTCTGGTAGTTCCAGTTAATTTTATTGTTTATTTTCTTTGGCTCTATGTCTCTGTAAATATTAACTTCTTAATCCATTACAATCTGCCTTCCATTCCTATTATGTCTGCCTATATGTACTCATATATTGCCAGTGACTCTAAGTAGTATAAACTATTGCCTACATTTTAGTTCTCATCCTATTTGATTTCTTGGTGGTATTTTATATCAAGATCTACATCCACATCTCTTTTATTTGAGTTTCTGTTTTCCCTTGTATTTTTCCTGATTGGTCTCTTCTTTCTTTGACCATTTCAAAGATTTCTACACCTTAGTATGAATGATCTCAAGATTTAAGTCCTTTGCTTTCTATCCTCTCATCCATTCACAAGACTCCAACCACTATCTGCATGTAAACAACTCCTAAAATATACTTCTAAAATTCCTCCTAAGATCCAAATTCCTGTTAGCTCTCGACTAGATTCTTTCAGCTAGATGTGCTAAAGGAACCTCAAACTCAATGTATCTGAAGTTCATTCATTTCTCCAAAAACCAGCTTCTCTTGCATTTCCTCACTTGGTTGATGAAATTGCTATCCCTCAACAATGTCAAAACACAAAATTATTCTTGATTTTCATTCCCCAACTCCAATCTTGAAAATTTTTAATATTCCATCTTGAAATGATATTCCAGTCGCCTTGAAGTTCTTGATTTATACTTGCACTCCTTACTTTAGGCCCTTCTCTTTCAGACCGGTCTCCTTGCTTGCACTTCCTTATCCTACTTACCCCCACAGACATATATGGAATTATGTTTCTAAAACATAGATCTAAACATATGGCCTTCCATGTTTTCTTTTGCCTAAAGGATAAGGCACAGAATTTTTAGGAAGCTGATCCAAAACTCTAACTGAACCATTTAGCCATGTCTCCTGCCTGCTCTCTTCATAGGTAATAATTTTTTTCTATTTTCCTTCATGACATGCAGTCCCATTTTTTAGAGTCTTTTCCTATGTATTCCTTATTCACATATTGTTTCACAGGACCTACTCTAGCCAGTGTCATTTTGAGAATCCTTTAAGATTTCAAACTATAATTATCTTCACTATTGTTTCCTCCCTCCTACATAGACACAAGCACACACACACTTTAGAAGTAAGTAAAAGTAATCACGCCACCATTAAGTTCCCATTCACTTTGTACACATTTCAAGTAAAGCAAATTGTTTGAGGTTGTTTTTATATCTGTTTCTTGTACCAAAATGAAACTATTCATAAAGCCTTCATGGTTAGTTGCAGGATGATTGCAAATGTTCAGTTAACGACATCGGTCCAGATTCAATAGCTTTTGGTAGTCCCACAAATCCCTTACTTATCAGAGAAAGGATAAAGTAATAAGGAATATGTATGTCATGTTTGTGGTAACAGATGTTGCATGTTAAAATCTGGGTACACTAGTAACTGAAAAGGTATGAGTAAAGTCATCTTTGTAATGCTGGACACTGCCTTTGCCCAACCATCTAAAAACCTAATTAGGTGCTGCATCTAGTTGTTAATTACATAACCCAGTAAAGGTCACCCTAGAATGCTTGTTTCTAAGTGAAAAAAAAAAAAGGCAAATTTTAAACTATCTAAATTTAGCAGTCCTTTGGGTACTTTACATTTGTTGAATATTGCAAAAGTAAATACCCATCTGTTTTTAGTACTAATATGATTTTGTATATCAGGCAGTTTGAAGATTTTTCCCCCATGCAAGCTTCATCAGCTGTTTTATCAACAGTGTAGGCTTCAGGCACTTTTGTAAAGTTGAGTTTGGATAAATGAAAGATCCTTGTCGAATTGGTAATCATGCAGGTATTCAGAGGGAAAGGGAGATCATATTTTAATTTAATTTCAGTGCCTCAAGATATTTTTCCTTATGGGCTGTTACCATTCTCTGTTTACATATCCATCTTTTAAGAAATCATAGCTACTCTTAATACATTTCAAATCAAGCTTTCCTGGATCTGGGCGATATATATCACTTCGTTCTGCAAGGGTCTCTTGAATTATATGAGAGCTTGCTCATTGTGTCAGATTCAAATGCTGAATGATTTATAGAGGAATAAAGACATGAGACATATTGTAATCCCAAAGCTGTTTATATATTCTATTGAATCTGACAAATTTTAGTGCCCTAAGTGGTTATAACTTGATTGTAAGTTCTTTGAGGACAAAGTTGATGCCTTACTCTTCTGTAATTCCCACATTTCATGGAAAGCTTCAGGTTAATGCTTAGGTGCTAAATAAAAACTGGCATTTTCTTACTAAACATATAAAGGGCCTGTCATCCTTTTCTAACTGACTGAGCCACCCAGGTGCCCCTGTCATCCTTTTCTAAAGGAAAGTGGCCAGAAGCAGCATATTGTATACAAGTTGCCACAAAAGCATGTGTCCTGGCTACCTTAACCACAATTCATTGGATCAGATATATCCTGAGCAAAAAAAAGTGACCACCGAGGCGAAATAAAAGGACGTCAGCAGCCGTCAGGAAATGTGGTGCTCTCACTCAAGCCATAAGGTCACTCTGTAGTGGACAGTGGCTGACTGTATAATTTAGCACTCTTAATTGCAAGCAACAGAGACATACTGGCTATCAGAAGTGAAAAGATGATTTATCAGCAAGATATAAGATGTCTTAGATAATCAGGGAAGGCAGGAAAAGTAGGCTTTGAAAAGGGGCTTAAACCAAAGGGGGGGTGCAGGCAACGGGGAACTAGAATTGTCCAGCTTAAATGCAGCCTCTACCAGTGCTGACATCTCCCACTACCGCCGTTGTCGGATACTGTCAGGAGACACGGTACCGTATATCACCACAAGTCAACCTTAACCCCTTTTCTGAGTGTCAGATTAAAATGTTTGGCGGGAGCTTCAGCTGGCCACACTGAGATCATGTACCTGTTTTTTGGTTGCCAGAGAGTAAAGAGAGGAAAACTGTCTCTTCAATGGATTACATAGTGAGGATAGTTTCTGTGTCCCACCAATACTTCATACAGTGGGAATTTCCCACAAAATAGAAAGGGTATGAAATAGGAAGGAGAGCCAAAAAAAATAAAGAATTATTCTGTTTGTATTGCTTCTTCTCTTCTGTGGGCTTGATTTTGAAACGTATAGATTCTATAGTAGATGTTAGAAGAATTGAATTGGAGAACCAAAAAGGCTATATATATATATATATACACACACACATATATGTATGTGTATATATATATATGTGTGTGTGTATATGCGTGTGTGTGTGTGTGTGTGTGTGTATACATAAAAGAAGAAAGTGATTAGGAGTAGAAATGGAGGGGCGCCTGGGTGGCTCAGTAGGTTAAGCATCCCACTCTTGATTTTGGCTCAGGTCATGATCTCGGGTCATGGGATGGAAGCCTGGCATGGAATCCAAACCCCCACCCCCCCAGTGGCTCCGAGCTCAGCAGGGAGTCTGTTTGAGATTCTTTCCCTCTGCCCCTCACCCCACTCACTCGCTGTGCAGGTGTTGAGCACCCACACACTCTCTCTCTCTCTCAAATAAATAAATAAATCTTTTTAAAAAATAAGTAGAAATGGAAACCTGCTGAGAAGTAAGAGCAGATTTATTCATATCAAAGAGTTTCTAATCCTTAAAGCAACTCTTAAAGGAACAACAAGAAAGTAAGAGCTGCTCTTTGTCACTGGCTTCTCTGATGAGTCACCAGAGCTGCTGAATGAAAGGCATCCCAGACCCTAAAAAACTGGCTCTTCCTTTACCCAAAACACTTCACTTACCTTCTGACATCTCCCTGTACATTTGTCATAACCCCCTGACAATGGGGGGTTTACCTCATCATGGTTCCTTTCCTCAACACCAGAAAAACTTTAAAATAAAGAATCCCCCTTAAAAACACACACACACACATCTTATGATATATACTCTTATAAACCATGTACTCATAAATAAATAAGTTGGTACTGATTAAGTTAGGTTCAGATTGCTCAAAATTTTGAGTAAAATCCAGCATCCCTGAACTTTATATTAAGAGTTTATAGGGGCGCCTGGGTGGCTCAGTTGGTTAAGCCACTGCCTTCGGCTCAGGTCATGATCCTGGAGTCCCAGGATCGAGTCCCGCATCGGGCTCCCTGCTCAGCAGGGAGTCTGCTTCTCCCTCTGACCCTCCCCCTCTCATGTGCTCTCTCTCTCATTCTCTCTCTCAAATAAATAAATAAAATCTTTAAAAAAAATAAAAAAAATAAAAAAAAAAAAAAGAGTTTATAAATATCACACTTGCAAAAGGTCATGTTTAATATCGTCCCCATCCGTAGTTTCACACAAAGACTTTTCAATAAAGTCACCCACTTTTAGTATCTCCAAATCCTTTTCAGCTCAAAGAGGGAAATCAGTCCACAGAGCTGGCAAAACAAAGACCTAGATATATCTTTCTAGCTCTTATAGCAGCTGTAGGAAGAAATCCCTTAAGGAACTGTACCAACTTGTTATGGATGAGTTCCCCTTAGCTGAAACCATTCATTGCCAAGGGATTGAGGTTTTCTCTGCTACATTATTTAAAATTGCCTCAGCAGTAATTCCTTCTTGCTTAGATTTCATAAAGTTCCCAGGACAGAAACCTGACTTCCCTCGACTCTCTTCATCCTAAATGTATCAGCGTTGTGGGTGCTTCAGGGCAGAAGGCTGTTTTACACTAGCCTCCTCCCTGTGTCAGTTAATCATTCACACCAATATGGGATTATAAAGATAGTGAGGCTTTGTGCTTGTGGTTGTTTTCCAACTCTAGCACTGGAAAACATAGGCTAAGCGAATAGACCAACAGATGTATAAAATATCAATTGTTAACACTGTTTACACTAATGCTTTGCATTAAGAAAACAAATGACAAGCTGCCCGAAGTCTGCAAAGAATAAAAACTCCTTGTTATAGACTTAAATACTCACTTGCCCTTATCTAAAATGAATCCATACACAGTATTGCAAGCAACTGCCTGCACTTCATTACCCACTGAAGTCTTTTTAGTGTGTTCTGAGCAGTGATTGGGAAGCCTGCTGAGTTTCCGTTTGGTTCAGCTGGTCCACAATTTTGAACCCCTACCGGTGGTATCAGCAAAGCATGTGCGTAGCCTATTTCTCCATATATTAAGATTTTCCAGGTTACACTGTATAACCTCATTAATAAACTATGATCAACATTTTTTGCGTGATAGATAATACTAGCCTTTGAATTCACAGATAAATAGCAACTCACATATAAGGAAAGATCAAGCTTCTGCGGGGAGCTTAGTATAAATAATTCTAAAAAGAATAAGCTATTTACAACTATATTTTAAGGATTTTTAGTAAATAATGTTTAATAAAGAGGATCTTAAAGTATCTTAATTTCTTTATACTAGGGCCAGTGTATGGTTATCAAAAAGCATTTGTTTGCCTATGAAGATAGACCTATAGAGTCTGTGTCAATCTTGATTTTGGGGGAAAAGAGCATAATAAAAACTAAGACAAGGGAAATAGAGATGGAAATGTCCAGCAGAAGCAAAGGAAAATCATTATGAAGCCTCTATATGATCAGCAAGTCATGGATCAAGTATGGATGCAAACAGGGCAACTGCAGGTCAGTTCAGACAGGTTGTCAAGACTCAAAGGGGTCTACTATGGAAAGAAATTTGCAAGGGATAAAATACAGAAATACAAGAATTCAGGCAAACAGGATGGATTATGAAAGCAAAAGCATACTTTAGAATACTGTATTAGAGACTCAACACACCTAGATGAAATTTCCAGATGACCTCTTCATGTTGTTATTAAGGAGGTTGTCATTAATTGGCTTTATCAACAAGAAACATGGGACTGGGGTAGGGATTAGGATATACACTGATTTCCCTGGCCATATTCCCTTGCTGAGTAGACCTGGTTTTCAGACACAAAGGTATAATCTTCTTTATCCATGGACTTCTGCACAATCATTTTCAATGGTCCATATCAGAGTGGTGACTCAGCAGGTTCGGAAAGTAGATGTTTAAACTCTTTAAGATTATTCTGAACTGTCTCTACACAGAGGACACCCATCATTGTCCCCTACCATGTCCTTTAAAGCAGTCTTTTTCTAGGAGAAAAAATTAGACCTGCTTCTTGGCCTTGTTGGCTGGACTAGGCTTGACTCTTTCAAGGACCTTAAGAGATTTGTTTGGATTCAGCTTAACTTTCTTAATTATATCTCAATGAGATACCCTGGGGTATTTGGACAAATTAATTTTTCTTCCATGACTTCCTCAGAATTTAGCCTAATCCTATCACAGGGAGACTTCCAGATCCAAGTAGGGAGTTGCTGTATCAGTTGAAGCCTCCAGTAATCAGAGACATAGAGTTGGAGTGTAAAAGGTTTATTGAGGAACAATGCCTATGAAAGGAAAGGGGAGGAAATAGGAGTGGGCAAGGGGAACAGACAGACCCTGGTGGAGACATGAGAAAAATCTTTGCCAGCCCAGTGGGGGCTCAAGGGCAAAGATCGCTGTTAGAGGAATCTTGCATTGGATAGAAATGGCTGAACCTTGTACCACAACTTTGCTGTCACTGGCTAGGGACTCCTCAAGAGGAGTCTGACCTCAGCTTAAAAACTGAGGCTGACCTGAAGGTGTAAGCAGGTCAAGGATGTCAGCTCACCACACTGTTGTGGCGGGGCTTGAGTCTTCTCCTGAAAGAGGATCTGAGCGGTGCATGTCTGTGTCTGCCTGCTTCTGCATGTATTTGGTAAGAACACTTCAGATCCCAGTTAAGTCACCTGAGCATATCCACACATCAGTTTTGGCAAAAGGTTATATGAATATAACTCAAAAAGTTAACCCCTTAACTTAATCTGAGCTCAGCTTCTTCTTCCTCTCATCCCCCTCCCCCTTCCCTTCCTTCATCTCCTCTTCCGCCTCCTCCTCCTCTTCCTTTTTCTTCTTCTTTCCCTAGTATAATATGGGATTCCTGAAAGAGAGACATGAGACATTTATACAATAGGACAGTAATAGTGCTGTGAGGAAGTCTCCCTTTGATGCTCACTGCTAGACTAGTACATGGAACTGGGCAGGAGATGTTCACTGACCCATTTTTTGGGGCAAGTATATCTTATCCAACTTCATTACCATGTCAGGTAAGACAGTGGATTTCTAGTTTGAATTAGCTAGTAGGATCAAGATAATCGAGGACATCTGAATCTGATTCTGTGCGGACACATTGTGGAGGGGAAGGTTTGAAATTTGAAAAGTTTAAAGAAGTGACCTCCACTATTAGCACTATTAATGAGCTTGTGGAAAGAACCAGAGGGTCATCAGAGAGGACAAAAAGAATGACTCAAAGAGTATCTGGCCATCAAGTATTATCTAAACAGTGCATGACAATTCTTGTCCATTTGTTTCTGAGACTAAGTGTGTGGTAATAAGAACTCTGACACTAGGAATGTCAGAGGAATGGTACACCAAGGAAATGCTGTCTGAAAGGAGGAAAAACAGCATAAACTATGTCACAGGAAATGTTATTTAAAGGAATAAGAAAGGAATGCAGTTTCCCTTTAGCTGGCAAAAATATGAGCCTATTCTCCCACCAGGCCCCAGGGACCAAGGACTGGGAGCTGAGGTAGGGTTAGTGGTGCAAACTCTAGAGAAGCCTCAATATCCTAAGGATTCAGACAGAAAGGGCCCTGGGCAGCCTGGGACCTCAGGGAGGTCTTCATGAATTGCCAGGCCACAGGAGGGGACAGTTGCCCTCTAAAAACACTTCAACCAGTGAGAGAGGGCATCAGAAGACTTTCCAAACGCCACTGGCTGGTGGGGCAAGAACTACTAATATCTCCAGCTTGTTGTGGCTCCGTGGAAGAGAAGAGGCAAATGTTTTCTTGGTCATTGTGGAAAGCTGATACACATCTAGGAATTCTTCATTTTTTTTTTTTTTAATTTAACACAGTATTTATTATCTTTAGTGTCTCCGACACTGTGTTAGGGGATCAGGGTACAAGTGTAGGATGCATCCCTTAAAAGACTGATAGTCTAGCCGAGAGGGAAAAAACAAAACCATAAATGGGTGGTGATTAAATATTGTGATAAATGAAGGAATAAGGAAATGTTATGGAAGTGTTTAAAAGGCAGTCCTTAACTCATCCATCCTGTGCTGAGGTAGGATGGGAGGGTTGGTCATGGAGGGCTGCCTTGAGGGTGTTCATTCAAGGGACAAGAGGTGAAGGACATTCTGGGCGAGGAGACAGGAAGAAAGAGAGGCTGAAGTGAGAAACAGAATGCAGAAGGCTGTAGTGCCTGGGGAGGAGAGAACACACAAGCAGTTCCATGTCATCTTCAACTTAAGGCACAAGGGAAGTGGAGAAGAAAGAATATATAACATAAAATATTTTATACACACATCCATTGCATATATATATACTTAAAACATTTTATTTTTTCGCACTTTATGTTTGTTATATGTACTATCCCCCTGGATTATGAAGTTTGTTTTGTTTTTAAGAATAGGGATAGTGTATTATACATTTTTAAATCACCATTGTCTAACGTAAGGTGTAATGCCTAAAACAGTTGTTTATTAGGTTATCCTGGACCCAGTAATTTTATATTCTATTTTCTTCTGAGAAAATTGAAATAAGAAAGCCCGTGTTAATTTATGCAATGTGAGCTTTATCAATTCAGCAGTATTTGTTGAGAGCCTACTATGTGCCAAACCCTTGCTATATGCTCTGAAATAATCTGAAATGAGAGAGCATTATTAAGATCTCCTTTTTTATATTTAACATCCAACATGTATTTCACGTATGTATCTGACTTCTATTTTCTAGTAGACTCTGCCTTCCTTGTTCCACTCATCTTAGTCTCCAGCACAAACGAGTTCAATGCCTTGTGGAATATTTGTTGAAAAAACAGAATCCACACTGCCTAGAATGCCACCAGCTTTCATTTTTTTTTAATTTATATTTAAAAACCCTTAGAATTGTTTCTTTTTATATATTTTACAAGAAATCTGTGGCTGTATAATTTACCTATAATAAAAAGAACACATTTAGGTGTAGAGTTTGATGTGTTTCGGCAGTTGTCTACACCTGTGTAAACATTACTACAATCCAGTTGTAGAATGTTTCCATTAGACTCAAAAATTCCCTTTGGCCTCTTCCCACTTAATCACTCCCCCACACCCCAGCCCTAATCCTAGCAACTACTGCTCTGCTTTCTATTAGCATAGTTTGTGTGTGTGTGGAATTTCATAGAAATGTGAACATACAGCATTTAAACTCTTGTGTATTTCTTTAGGTGAACATAATTTTTTTTATTAATCCCGAATTGTTGCAACACCCAGTAGATTCGTTTCTCTTTATCACCGAATAACATTCTGGTGTGTGGATATGTTACTATTTGTTTATTCATTCACATATTAATGAATATTTGCGTCATTTCCAGTTTGGAGCTTTTTTGAAAGAGTTGCTATGAACGTTCACGTGCAAGTCTTTGTGTGGATATATGTTTTCATGTCTCTTGGATATATAATTAAAAGTGAGATTGGTGGGTGGATTGGTTTGTGAATGTTTACCTTTTTAGGAAACTACCAGATGATTTTCCAAGGTGACTGTATCATTGTTAGCATTCTTAAATCAGGAAAACCAATTTAAAAAGAGCACATGCTAAAGCATAAGTTAATTTAAAACATTCCCATTCTAGTGCACAATCTTTGCATTTACTAGTAATTCGACCTGGAGTAGTTAACTCTTTCTGTTCTATTTCATTGACATGGAAGGATAAATACATCACATTTGCCTATTACTCTGAAGCTACATTTAGTCTTAGAAGTATAAATGAAGTACAAGCCTCTATGGTTCTGCTTTACAATTGATGGCTGAATTTCACTTTAGGGAGCAATTTTGCTAAAGAAGATGATGGTTTAGGACATGATAATGGGAAAGAAAATTAAGAAGGTGAAATAGGTACTCAGATGGATCTTCTGGGCCCTAGTTCTCTCTGTCAGAGAAGTGGACATAATAAAAATGCGAGCTACTTCCTGGCATTCATGTGAATTAAGACTTAGGAGTTCCTTAGTGGAAAACATTTATAACTGGTAAAATTTTTCAGTGGATTCATTGAAATGCCACCTTCTAAGAAAGCCATTTTGAAAAGATTGTACAGAGTGAAAATTACCAGGTAAATTGGAGAGAAATGTTTCTTAAAGTCAAAAATTTCACTTGTAATTTAGCTTATCAAGAAATTCTCACAGCCTCATTCTCTAATGCTTGTTCTTTTGCACAGGGCATGAAACCAATGAGATTTGATGCCCTAGGAAATTGGTGGAAATGCCTGCCGTACAATGGAGAGGTCATCTTAGGGGTCTCAGATGAGGCAGGGTGTATCATTTATAGAACCCCTTTAATATGTAACTAGAGACACACTAGTTACTAGATTAAAAATTATTATCTTACAACCCAGATAGAAAAGAAAGCTTTAAAAAAAAATTTAAGTTTTAAACTTCCTAGAGTTAGAAATTATTATCTTATGGCCCAGATAGAAAAGAAAGCTTTAAAAACAGTTTTGGGCGGTGGAAACTACTGTAGCAAACAGTCTACTCAGAGCTACATTTTCTAGTTTTTGTTGTTGTTGTTTGGTTTTCAAAGGGATCGATTCCAGAGTGTATTAATTGCAGGCAGACCCAGGGAGGCTCCCCATTAAAGTTGTTGAAGAGACCAAAATTGTCTCTTAGCTTGCTTTCATCTTTTTGTCAGCAGGTCTGGTCTGGTACCTTCGCCTCAATGCAGTACCCTCAAGACCACCAGGTGCTTCCCCAGCCCCACCACTCATGCCTTTAAGGGCTTCAGCAATTTCTTGCTTATCTTATCACATACCTCTGTCCCAGAAAAGCTCATTCTGTGGCAAAAATGGACAGGGAAAGAAAAACAAATGTTGGAGAGGTTGTGGAGAAAGGGGAACCCTCTTACACTGTTGGTGGGAATGCAAGTTGGAACAGCCACTTTGGAAACAGTGTGGAGGTTCCTCAAGATGTTAAAAATAGAGCTACCCTATGACCCAGCAATTGCACTACTGGGTATTTACCCCAAAGACACAGATGTAGTGAAAAGAAGGGCCATATGCACCCCAATGTTCATAGCAGCAATGTCCGCAATAGCCAAACTGTGGAAAGAGCCGAGATGCCCTTCAACAGATGAATGGATAAAGAAGATGTGGTCCATATATACAATGGAATATTACTCAGCCATCAGAAAGGATGAATACCCAACTTTTACATCAACATGGATGGGACTGGAGATTATGCTAAGTGAAATAAGTCAAGCAGAGAAAGTCAATTATCATATGGTTTCACTTATTTGTGGAACATAAGGAATAGCATGGAGGACATTAGGAGAAGGAAGGGAAAAATGGGCGGGGGGAATTGGAGGGAGAGATGAACCATGAGAGACTATGGACTCTGAGAAGCAAACAGGGTTTTAGAGGGGAGGGGGGAGGGGGGATTGGTTAGCCCGGTGATGGGTATTAAGGAGGGCACATACTGCATGGAGCACTGGGTGTTATACGAAAACAATGGTTCGTGGATCACCACATCAAAAACCAATGATGTATTGTATGGTGACTAACATAACATAATAAAATTAAAAAAAAAAAAAAAAAGAAAAGCTCATTCTGTTGCCTCAGAGCATTCTTTGGTGATCACATGAATAACAAAAAGCTTAACAGGTGCTAAAGAAGTATATACACACCTACACACATACAGTTGCTGTGGGAGAGATTGCCAGTCATGGTCAGGGATAGGCATTATTAATACCTGTAGGAAGAGCCAATAAAGACTTCAAGATCTAGGTAGATTTTTTGTGGATTAGACACTTTAAAAGTCTTGTTAAGTTTTTTTTTTCCCCCATCATTATCCACTCTTTTTTTTTTTTTCCTAATTATCCCAGATTTGTAAGGAAGTCTTGGATTTCATGCTTTTAGAAATTATTTATCATAAAATATACCCAGGTTTTGGGAGTGGTGGGTGGCTGGGTGGCTTAGTCTGTTAAGCCTCTACCTTCAGCTCAGGTCATGATCGCAGGGTCCTGGGATGGGGTCTTGGGTCAGGCTCCCTGCTCAGTGAGGAGTCTGCTTCTCCCTCTGCCCCTCCCCCCTGCTCATGATATCTCCCTCTCTCTCTCTCTCTCTCAAATAAATAAATGAAATCTTTAAAAAATATATATATATATATACTCAGGTTTTTTAAAACCTAGGCATAGTCTATATTTTGATGGATCTATAAAGAAATCAATTGAAAATATTCTGAGTATTTATTTATTTTTCTTTCTTTGACAACACTGCTTTTTGAGTATCTACAATGCTTTGTGCCTAGAAATAGAAAAGCAGTCCAGAATTGTTTGGTTTTATTTACTTTTTGTTGGTGTGGATAATGTTAAAGTTTCAATTTGTCAGAAATAGTAATACCTTTGTGTGTTTCCTATCTTGAAGATTTGGAAGGGGGGGCATTAGAAATTGTCTAAAATCTGTTTCAATAAGATTTTAAAAACTGGCTTTAGTGGGTGACACCATCTGATGCTATCACTGGAAAACTGAGAAGGTCAAGTTGCAGAAACACTATTAATTGCTTTTAGATCTCAAACATTAATATCAAAAGTGTGAGGAAACCAGGAAAGTGTGAATAGTTACAGTGTGTCCTTTAATTTCCCAAAGTATACAGATTCATTTTATCATGTTATTAGCCTCACCACATTTCTAGTTGTATCAGAATATTCCCTATTATTTGTCAAGCAAAACTTTACAATTTAAAGAACAGTCACTAATTTTTACAGTAATATTAGTCAGAAGTTGTTTTTAAAATTCCCAGGTAATCAAATTCTGTTTCAGCTGGGTATGAAGATTAGTTAGCTAGTGGCTTGGCTGAGTATGAAGATGAGAAAAAATATTATCTGAACACCAGGAACCTTACTTATAGAAGTATAGGATGGTCAAATTATGGTATCTCAAAATAGAGACAGATGATTCGAGTAAGTAATGGTACCAAGGGACCGTATTTTTTTTTTTTTACAAAAACTGAAAAACTTTGAGCAAATTCCAAATTGTTAAACAGTGTGTAAAAGGCATTCACTTCAAGTACTCAACTGGTGAGAATGAACAGAAAAAAAGTGTAACAAATGTTCAAAGTAAATTATTAAGACATGGTGGTCAATAATATTGAAAGCCACTTAGAAGCCTATATCAGATTATTAGTGTTTACTCTATTGGAACCAAATACTATTTTATATTTGTTTCAGTAATTCTTATCAGGCTACCTTCCACGTATTATGCAATTCAAGTGATCTTTAAATTATTGTCAAATTCTATCTTAAAGAGAGCTTTCACAAAGGACATGCAATTCATATCATCTAGAGTTACTGTCATTTCTAGGCTAAGTCCCATGGAAATTCATAACTTAAAAATGAAAGTCAGAAAGATGCAACTGCCTTCATAATGCCAATGCAGCGGTTATAAATATTTCATGAACATTGCATGGGCAGGGGCAGATCTCCATTTTCATGAGTTAGAATTTGTACAGCTAAGTCTCCAGATTTTACTATTCATAATGCACAGTATGCCCTGTAGAGCATTCCATATAGTGCTTTTTTAATATTTATGTTTAATGAAGAAATTACTGTTCTAAAAAGAGAACAAACCGAATCAAAGATTTTTTTGTTAAAATTATGAGTTTTGCTCAATAGAGACGGTAACAACCAACAGAAATTACCTCACTGCTGTATCTTAGCACATAAACGCCTAACTTTTAGAGTAATACAAGATGACAGATCAAGACACAGTAAACGTAAGTGAAAAGGTTCTTTCTAAAGGTTATAACATTAGAAATCTCATCTTAAAAGAATTTGAAAGGTTAAAATGCAAAGAGCAACTTTCTTACATATAAAAATATTAATTACAAATGATATACTGGCCTGCTGTTTCATAGTTTAAATATATGTCTATATTTTTCTGGGTTTTTCTTTTATTCAAAAAACATTTTAACTTGCTAAGATAATATTACCAAGTTCAATAATGAATTGCTATTGCATATTTTAAGGTAATTTATCAAAGTGCATTATCAGTACCTGTCAGAATAAATTTTGCACTAAAAGTAATAAAAAAAAAAGGACTATTGTATGTGTTGAAATCAAAGAACATTGCTACAGCTAAGTTATTTTCAATGGAAAGGATAGGTGATTGCCCTCTAAATGATACTTGTCCCATGAGAAAATAGAAGCCTGAAAATCACAGGAAACAGGCATAGGAAAATGTCTGTTCCTTGCTTTTAAAAATGAGCATTTTTTTATTTTATTTTATTTCATTTTCGTCATTTTGATCAATTCTTTCAAGTAGATGAATGTTAAAAAGTGCTTCACGGATCTTGGTAACATTTACAAAAGTAAACTAAGTTACTGATCAGCTCATGTATAGTCCAAGGCTGAATTATTCCATATTAGCATACACTATATATCATAATTAGATTGGTTAGGAAGTCATGGATTTTCTTTTGAATATACTTCATCAAGACTAAGTCTTCTAATAATGGAAACAACAGACTTCAGCTATAATATCATCCACCCAGGAATCAGCAGCTTAAGTATTTTTTATTAGGTTTAAGCCAATGAGGTCTCTGGAAATTCTGTAATATTTACTGAATATACCACCAAAAGTTTATGTTTTACTCCTGGTATTATTTAACTGGTAGTGGAAAACACTTTCTTCCATTTGGTTCTTCGTAATTTTATTTTCCAAAGGCTCCCTTGAGGAATTTAACCTTTATGTGATGAATTTGCAGTTCACTGGAAGTGTGTTAACCTTAGTTCCCTAATGAGTCTAGGTGTAATACTGAGGCGGAATTGAGAAATAGATCATGTAGCTCATTGTCAAGTTGGATTTGTCTTGCACATATCCAGCTTTGCTGTTGTTCCAGTACACATTTTGATCACAATTCTTTAATTATGTTCTATATTTAACTGACCTATTTGAACAGGATCCAGAGCTGGTACGGAACATCTGTCGCTGGGTGAGGCAAGCTGTTCAGATTCCTTTTTTTGCCAAGTTGACCCCAAATGTCACTGATATCGTAAGCATCGCAAGAGCTGCAAAGGAAGGTAAGAACTAGACTTGTGTCACTTGTCTAGTTCTGGAAGTATGGGCCTGAAGTATGTGCCATTCCAAAGTATATCTTTATCCACAAATATATGTGTGTATCTTTGTTTAGAGTTTAAGAAAAATACTAAAGTGAGCACTTGATCTCCCAAATGCAGTAGGTTCACACCTGGACTCAAGCTAGTAAATGGACTCTAAACAAGGACATTTATAATCTTTCTTGATAAACACCTGCTTCACGCACAAAGAATTATGAAACAAAATCATGATCACAGTGAACCACTCCAAAATAAATGACCTTGTAATGTAACAATCCAGCAGTAGCATTTGAACCTTTAGTGAAGTACAAAACAAAAAGATACCAGCTTCCACAATATGAAATTTCTTGTGAGTTCCCTTTATATTTGATAGGGCCTAGTATACTGCCTTAAACATATGTCCAATAAATATCTGTTGAACACATAAATCATGCAGGCAGTGAATGATTTTATAAATCATATATGCCATGCCCTATCCAATGGAAATTGCATCTTGATTTGCAAAGGTATTGTAAACTACCTGGGAAATAACACCAATTACAAAACATTTGAAATCTATCAATCTGTATAATAAATGGAAAATGAATTGATGGGAATTAAAAATTTTTATGTCTAGCATTTTAATAAGCATAATGGTAGGAGTGAAGTTAGTAAAGTCATTGAGGGAAGGAAATGTTCTCAAGAGAAAGAGTGTTCATGTTCCCGGGTTGTGTGGGTTTGAATGGCTTTCAACCATCGTCCCTTTAAAAAATCCCAGGTAAATGATAACGTGTTTTCTATAGGTGGTGCAGATGGCGTTACAGCGACCAACACTGTCTCAGGTCTAATGGGATTAAAAGCTGATGGCACACCTTGGCCAGCAGTGGGCTTTGGGAAGCGGACTACATACGGAGGAGTGTCTGGTAGGTGTTGCCCTCTGCTTGCATTTTGCTTCCTTGAAGGTTGCTGAAAAATCAGAGGTCATGTTACAAGCAAGTATATCATGTCTTATATGATCCCAAATTCTGATAACTCATTGCTGGTCAAAATTCCTAATAGTTATGACAGATGGAACATATTGAGTGTGAAGGCTCAAGTGACTGATAGCAAAAGATGAGAGAATACCAAGATAGGGTTGTGTGTGAATTCGATTCTCTCGTGGTCTACGCTCTTCTCAGAATTTCTCATTGTCACGAATGTCTTGTCACTTACTAGTAAGGGCTGATACCAGTGCTGTCGCAGAGAAAACATAAGAACCCTGATGATAATATCTTTTTCAGAGTCTGAATCTGTTTCACTTTTCCTAGAATTTTGAAATCTACCTTCTTCAAAAAATCTTGCTTTCATAACTGTCCCCAGCGAATTCTTAAAACTGCATTTATGGCGGCAGCTGAGAGGACATTTCAGACCTCACACCTTTGCGTATCTTTCCTCATCATCATACACTTGCATTTAAAACAGAAACAGAAGTTTTAATCCCAATGTGTCGTTCAGTATCTTTGCCCTGTGCACTCTGTTGCTGTGACAACATGAACTTGGTCTTGCAAAGACAATGCTGTAAGGTTCTTGAGTGTACTGGTATGGGGATTAGTCTCCTTGGTGATAGAGACAGTGGTAAATATACATAATATAGCAGTGTCCCACTGTTCGAGAAAAGCATTGCTGAATCAGACCAAAATATGCTTTTGGAAGAGGCTGGGTAGACACAAATAAAGCACTATCCATGCCGAGGTATTATATTTTGAGAGCATGAAGTGTGTCTATGAGCCACGATTTTTAAAAAATTATATTCCGCTTTTAATTGAATGCCATTCGTATTCCCGCAATGTCAGAAAGAGGAAAGCTGACGAGAAGCACCTGCTCAGGGTCCAGACACAAACTCTCCTTTATCAGGAGCTATCAAACAGAGCCTTAAATATTATTGTAATGCAGAATAACGTGGACCGCGTTAGCATGTGCCGCAGAAAGAGAGTCAAGAGACTCCAGAGTTGGGCTGTAACGTGCACTATGTTTTCTGTCAGCCCATTTCAATTTTTCCAGCCTGCCATGTTGACAGCAAGAGAATAAAGGAGGTCACAGAGGGTGCTGAACATTAAAAATTAATAAAAGAACTATTGCAGTAGTATTTTATATAAGTAACACCATTCACGTTTTCTCATTTAAGCTGCAATTTCTGAATATTCTCCCATACTATAACTCAGTCTAATAAAACTACAAAATTACAGCATTAGAAAAAGTCTTTTGTGTTGTAGTCTTTAAGCATACACACACTGGAAATTATAGTGCTACCTGAAAACAAGTTCAGCTATACCTCAGGGCCTGTTAACATTTCCATGAAACTCTATTTCTAAGATTTATAAATTCATATATAAATATTCACTTGGGCTATAAGCTCAGCTAAGCCTGGGTGGAACTTTCATTTTAAACCACAAAAAGTCCCTAACATTTTTAAGGGCTTGTACCTCATTTCTAATAGGTTCTATATTAAGTCCCTTCACATTAAACAGTCTGTTTTGAAAATAGCCTTTCTCCATATTGACAAAATTGATAGAATTTCTCTCCTTTAAAGCAGTGTTGGCTTTAATTTAAAGGTAATAGAATCTGAAAAGCAGTTTAAACAGGCAATAATAATATATTTGAGGACAGAAGCAAGTACTATAACAGAGTACCTTCAGAGTGAGTTATAACAAAACCTAGCCTACCAAAACTGTGTTAAATAATAATGGCTTCAAATTTTAGGAATGATGGAAATATCAAAATGGCTAAATACCATTCCTACTTTTATCAAGTATGGCTGTCGAGACTTCAAATGCTGCTCCAATGTAGAATATCATACAAAATATGCCAGACATTTTTCTAAGATTAAAAAAATTACCACAGCACAGTGCTAATACTTTCCCGAGTATTCTCAAGCACTGGAGTGTCTGCTTTTAGAAGAACAGCTTGAATCGCAGATTCTTTTTTTAAGTGAAAGCTGAAAAATATTCAATTTTGGATAGCCACCTGAAATACAACACATACTTTCCATTGCCAGGGAGGAGTGTTTTTCCCCTTCAATATTCTCCAGCTCTCTATTCAGTCTTTATTATTTTTTTTCAGAATAAGATTGCTGCTATTTGACATGAAGGTTTTATTTTGTTTAAATGGGAAATAATGAGGTACTTGGGGTACTGTACATGCTATAGAAAAATGGTCACATTCTGTAATGTCTTTCTAAAGCACACTAGCTAATAAGGGGCAGTGACTAGCATTGGGAAGACAGAACCTCAGCCAACAAATGTCAGTTGGATTATTTCAAACATGATTAGTCTGGATGCTAGAGTACTTTAAAGCAATGTTTTCCAAACTTTGGTTCCCAACTCATGAGTGTACAATGGAACCAAGTTAAAGACCTATAATCAACATTTAAAAAAAATCAAATAGAACAGAAAAAAATGTCAGAATGCTTGGCACACAGATGGGATAAACATTGGTCAAACATCTTTTTCAGTTATACATGTAATATACACACACGTGTGTGTGTGTGTATGTATATATGTGTTTATTTCTATCCTAGGTCATGATGTAAAATGAGTTTTTTATTATGATTAACTTCAAAAATTCGGAAAGCTACTGACTAGAGGGAGGTCTCTTTATTTAATAAAAGAAGTCATTAAGCCTCTAGAAGTCATTAAACAAGGTTACTTCTATTTGTTGCAGTTTAAAATTTTTTATCAAGAGCAATAGTTAGATTCCAAGATCTCATCCTCAGCTTTGTTATTTTAGAAACTGCGTTTTTCCAACTCATCTATAGGTGATTAGAATCTGGGGGTGGGGGCTGGAGGAGGCAAAACATATGAAGCAAATCCATAATGGAATGATTTATAAACCTGAATTTCAATTGGAGATACATGTGGCAAGATTCATGCTCCATGAGTCCATTAAAGGTTGAATTATAAAATTAAAAGTGATTTCATAGTGAGAACAGTATCAAAAGAAAGCTTAGTTGGTATTCATAAGGAAGATTTTCATGAAACTAAGATGGCTAATTCAGCTCTCCACCATACAAATACTCCGGTCTAAATTACCGACTCTTAATTCCTTGCCTTTCTTTGGGCAGTAGAGACTTTACACTGCAAGTTGTTACCATCTAACTTTCCTTTTTCTGGAATCCGTGCAGAAATCTTTTTTTTTTTTTTTTTTAAATATCAAACAACAGTTAGTTCATATGTCACCAAACAGTTGAGCAGATTATTTTGTTTTGTTTCTGGGGGATTCCGTGCCTTTATTTATTTCATTGGAAGAACCACTGATCTCATCAGTAACATTATTTATGAACCCTGTCCTTGAGTGAATTACTGATTATTTTTCCTAGTTTTAGTTTACTTATTTTTTTCTTGTTTTAGTTTCAAATTTTGACCTTTTTCCTGGCCTTATCCACAAATAATGAAAGAATGTTAAGATAGCCCTTAACTCAGTGATTACTATCACCTGGGTAAATGTGTCGTCCAACTGTGGTGTGACATTTTCACAGTCAGTCTTCCCTGTGGAAAAGATTCTTTTAGACATGGTTAAGAATGAGTCCTGCATGGAAAAAAAAAAAAAGGGAGCCTGGGTGGCTCAGTGGTTAAGCGTCTGCCTTCAGCTCAGGTCATGATCCCAGGGTCCTGGGATCGAGTCCCACATCGGGCTCCCTGCTCAGCAGGAAGCCTACTTCTCCCTCTCCCACTCCCCCTGCTTGTGTTCCCTCTCTCGCTGTCTCTCTCTCTCTGTGGAAAAATAAATAAAATCTTTAAAAAAAAAAAAAAAGAATGAGTCCTGCATGACATAACCACAGATACATCTGACTTGCAACTGACTTTGTGAGGATGGTATTTATTAATTTCTAGCTGCTTTAGGAGAAACAGTAATCAAGGATCTTTCAGTGGGGTAAACTCATTTGAAGGAATTATCCCTTGTTGTGTTTTAAGTACTTCTTTCTATTGATGGGGGATGGGCATATTTTTTAGGTTTGTTATGTAATTCCATTATCCTGTATATATTCTGTTTGTTATACATACATACACCCACATAGGGAAAAGATATGAAATTTCTCTGCAGAAGGCACTTTGAAACGATGATGGATGCTTTAGGTTCAATTAATTCACTTCCTAGAAGCTTGGAAAATTAAGTCATTGTTTTACATTATTTTATTTACCACATTTGTTCTATTTACCCAAAAAAGGAAATTCTTGTTCTCAATTTCAATATTGGATGGCTTTTTGAAATTATTGTCTGTACCAACCTGCTCAGTTAAAACAATAGAACACATTTTATTTAATAGTAATACCTATAAATTCTAATACTGATTTCTGAATAATTCATCAGAAATGGCCTTCAAGATTTGATCTCTATTTCAGGAGCCCAAATTTTCTAATTACATATAGGATATTACAGATTTAAGAGATGATTGTGTATTTCTTAACAAATGACAATGGCATACTCCATAAATGCCCTTACATTCTCAAATAAATAATGAACGATTTGAAATCCAGCTATTAGGCACTGAACTCTGAGTTCTTATAGTTCTAAGCCTCCTAAAGGTGTTTTCATTGTAAAACCAACCAGGGAAACACCCATAAAAGAAGGTACAAGTTAGAAATTTGCTCATATTTTGTAACTCTGTGCCAGCGTACGGGCTAGAAGTGGGTACAAAGTGTGTAGCTCAAAAAACTTGCACAAACATGAATCAGCATAATAGCTTAAAAATTATCTTAACTCTATACTGCATATTTTACGTTCATGTTTAAAAAGTTACTTAGGCGTGATTGTTGGGACCATACAGTGACTTAGCTGTGTTGAACTCAGGTACTGAGCATTATGTAAATGCAAATGCAATGTAACCCATTCCAGTCAGGAACTTAAACTTATTTTGATCTATTTATTAGTGTATTTTTGTAAAATGAGGAAGATGACAAAACACACAGTAGATTGAAAACCCAAAAGTTACAATTTGCTTTGAATAGCTATTTACACACACACAAGCAACTGAAGATTTTGGCAAGATTACTTTAAGTTCTTGCACCATACATTACAATTATATCATAAAGTGCAGTATTGGTATTTTTTTATGGGAAGTAGTTGTTAATGGGCTGGACTTTTTTTATTGTCAATCACATAATTACTGATGCATAAAATCCTTTTAGAAAAACACGCCTACTCACTGTCATAAAATTTCAACTATCTATTGTAACCAGCTTTATCAATAAGAGCTTAGATTTTAATACTGAAATGTCTAAAATAACCTGAAAGATAAAGGTAACATTTAAATGAATAAAAAAAGCACTGATAAATTATGCCAAAAAGAATAATTAAAAGGAGAACCTTTCACTTTATACTCACTCATCTCTTTTCTTTTTTGTGTGTGTGTACAAAATTGCAAAAAATATGGTCTATTCACATAAATATTCTTAGGGCATCACAAGTTTAACTGATCAAATTATTAAAGACCTTGTTATATAAATATATGTACTATATTTGCAGAACAGTCAAAGTAGGCATATCAAATAAAGATGCTGAATTACAATTTTCATTATAAATTACCAGTTTGGTTGAGAGAAGCTCACCATTAGAACTATTCTCATTTAAATCATGCTCATTTGAATATATTCATGTACAGATTGACAAAGAATCCCCTTTTGCATTATATTGCCTTTCCTGGAGCCCGAATTTCACACTGTTTGGCTGTCGTTGGTCTGTGCAGGAGATCAGAGCCCTAATAATAGATTTTTGACGGTGAGCTCGCCTGCTACCTGCCCTACACAAATCCTCACTGTTCATGTTTGCTTCATGGCAACAAAGCAGACAGAAGGAAAATGCCAAGTGCTGAGTTTGAGGTACAGCCTTGCCTTGGCTTGACATTTCAGCAGAATAGCAGTTTATGAGATGCATAATTTTTCATCTGGGACTCAGCTGCCATATTCATAGATGCTTACAGCTCATTGATGGACTGGAGCAAGGGCAAAGGTTTAAAGCGTAGATCAAGGTCTACATCCTTTCCGTACGTATTTTAAAATAACTATTGTCCTGCAGATAAATGGTAAAATCAAAAAGTATTTAAGAGCCAACAAATTCATGGCCATGTGGATATTATATATGTTTTCTTTTATTCAAAATTAGGAAAATAAATTAATGTCTATATCACCTCCTAAGAAAATATTCGATAGACTTTGTAAACCAAAGGACTCTGACAAGCATATTAAGAAAACTTACCTTTGCAGCAATGGTAATGAATTATTAAATTTCTTTCCTCTGTGTGTGTGTGTCTGTGTGTGTGTTTTCCATAAAGAATGACTTCAAGCTTGAAATTAATCAAAAAATGTTCTATTATGAAAGTAAAACTAAGGAGTATCGTGTCACTGTTTGAGCTTGAATTTAAATATTCACAGATTCATGCATATCTACTGTACTAAAAAATCAGTGTAGGTACACGTCAGTGACTGTTTAATTTAGAACTACACATCTCTGTAAGCTTCAGAAACAGTTCACCATGTCACAGTCTCATACAGAACAATGGTACAGTACATTGGATTAATTAAAGAAGCCTTGCAGAGAACTGAGTTCTCAGTATGTCAAGATTTCAGTTTTATGTTAAATATTTTCTAAAGGCCAGACCCTTAAATCTCAGGGGCTGTACCAAGCAGTGAGCTGTGAATTTAACCATAGGCTAACTGCTAATGATAAGGAAAAGAGTCCTAGTTGAGGCAGCTGTAATACAGTCATTGGATTAGGCTATCAATCACTCAGCTCCCTAAGGAAAAGGGGAAGAAGACCAAACAGTGAAAAGGGAAATTAGGAAAGGAGGGCATGACTAGAATGAGATTCCTCACCATCCTTATCCATTCGTCGGCTTAAATCCCTAAGCATTAGACCAAATTCTCCAGCATTGCTCAAACTATAAAGCCAACACATTTATCCCTAACATCGAGAGAACTATCAAAATGTCATTGGCTTTCAGTAGCTGAAGATCTTAAAACCTGCTAGAAGCAAATGCCTGATTACATAATCAAAATTAGATTAACCCTTAATTTTTGCACTTAAGATTTATATGTATGATTATTCTATGTATAAGGATTTATGTACATCAGCAAGGGAGATATTCTTATTTAACTTCTAATTTGGAGCCAGTTTTAACTCATGGAAGCCCTGTTGTGAGGTGAGATTCCAGTAGATCAGTGGTTCTCAGTGTGCCCCAGACCCTGAGGACTCATTAGAATACAGATTGCTGGGCTCCTCCCTGAGCGGTGTGGGAGGGCCTGAGAATCCACACTGAACAGTAGGTGAAGAAAGGTTAGTGTCGTTGAGCATTTTTATTTAAGATCTTATCTCCAAAATAGTGTCAAAGGCTTTAATCGGTGGTAAAATTCAAGAATCATGGTATTCCATACATAAATTTAGAATCTCTGCCCACAGCCAAGTATCTGAAACAAATTGTAGTAAATAGGATCAGAATTCATTCTTAAGAAAAGTAGTAGAAGAGGTGCCTGGGTGGCTCAGTTGGTTAAGTGTCTGCCTTTGGCTCAAGTCATGATCCCATATCTACTGTACTAAAAAATCAGTGTAGGTACACGTCAGTGACTGTTTAATTTAGAACTACACATCTCTGTAAGCTTCAGAAACAGTTCACCATGTCACAGTCTCATACAGAACAATGGTACAGTACATTGGATTAATTAAAGAAGCCTTGCTTCTTGATCCCATGATCGAGCCCCACGTCAGGCTTCCTGCTCAGCAGGCAGCCTGCTTCTCCCTCTCCCTCTGCTGCTCCCCCTGCTTGTCCTCTCTCACTCTCTCTCCGACAAATAAATAAATAAAATCTTTAAAAAAAAAAAAGAGAGACAGAAAAGTAGTAGAAAATAGTATTCGAGGGCTCAGAATAGAAAGAATATGCCACTCCATTTAAAATTAAATGTTTCCAGTTATAAATTATTTTATAAGTCACGGAGATGAAAAGTACAGCATAGGGAATATATTCAATAATATTGTAATAACACTGTATGGTGACAGATGGGGACTACACTTACGGTGGTGAGCATTGAGTAATGCATAGAATTGTCAAATCACTATGTTGTACATCTGAAACTAATGTAACATTGCATATCAACTATACTTCAATAATAAAAAAATTTTAAGGATTAAATGTTGACTGCAAACCATTGTTATGCAAAGAGAATCCATTCTAAGTGCCACTAAGTAGTCCTTTGGAAAGGAAACAGGTGTCAGAGGCAGACAAGGGTAAACTTAAGCTCCTGATTGTGAAATACCATGTTTTTCTTTTTGACTTTGTGCAGACACTAACATACTGAATAGTAACAGTTCTCTCCTGGGACAAGCATGTACATATCAATGAACATAGTTATTTCCTCAGACTCAAACTGTAGGAGACAACAGTATTGGTAGCCTCCTGCTTTTCTCTCTCCCTTTATGTTTTGCCCATCATCCCCATACAATTGCATCCTTTTTATCAGTAGAAGGGAAGGGATAACCAATGTTGTGGGGACAAGCTGTTTCAATGCAGTGTCCCTGCCATTAGCCTAGTTATACTATGCACGAGAGTCTTCCAAAGTCATGTTTATAGACTGTTGGTGATACAGTTTGTCAATCATGGAAGCTTCCAGGTTTTCCTGGATGAAGGAGTGTTCTGGTGTGCAGCCCCAATAATTTAGTACCATCTGAATCCCTGATAGCAAATTATACCCCCAATTCTAAAAGGTCCTTACGTGTGGGGCATAGTGCATCCTCAAGAGACCCACACAGTGTCTGATGCTCAAAGGTACAGACTGCCCAGATGATAAAGGAAGGATCATAATAGAGAAGGTAAAGGAATCTGGTCAGGCCAGGTTAACTTCACTCACTATGCTTTTGTAGAGTCTAATACTTTGATTCAATGTGTGTAAGGATTTTACACTCATTATTTTAGTTTTCTTCAAATTTTTATGCCCACAAATACCCCACATTAAAAAATATATAAACTATGTACTCCTCACCCATTTTAAGTCAATCTTACAAATTTTAGCCATAAGTTTAAGTGATAATAAAGGACATAGTCTCCCACGTTCTGCAAATATTAATTCTTAAGATGAAATGGCTACATCATTCTTTTAAATAAACTTAATAGAGTCTTAATAGCACAGTGATTTTATACTCATCATGACTCATTTAAAAATACATAACAGGCTTGAAATAATAGTTGAAAGTTTTACATAATTTTTTCCCTTGAACTAGTATTTCCAGTCAACTTCCTCACCAAATTTTATCCTGTTTTTGTTTATTTTTAAGTTTGAACATCTCTTATGGATTGCTATAGAATTTCTCTTTAACAAACTATATGCCTATAATACGACATTTATATTTTTTAAATTTCTGGGTTAAGGTTTTAATGATAATTTTTCTTCTATATTGTTCTAATTGACAGTTAATACTTTATCATAATAATATAAATATATTATAACTAGTGATAATTATTCACCATAAAAGTAAATTTTATTGGAAATACACTTCTTAATGAGGAAAATATGGCTTCTTAAAAAATAATTAGATCATATATTTATTATTGATGCACATTTTTCCTAAAAATGTCAGGGTTGACATTATTCTATTCTACTATTATTTTTTAGATATGAATATAGAAAATCCTTGTTCATCTAAATAATTAAAGGGGACTGCAAAGAGCTTTATTATAGTCACTTAACCCAAATCTTTGAACACCTTCCGCATTACAAGCTAAAAGTTACTTAGTAATCTTCACCAAACATGATTAGGCAATTTGATGAGCTACTCTTTTAGTTTTGTTGAAGAAGTAACTTGGAACTCACCTGACTTTCAAAAATATTTGTTACCCAATCATAAATCACTTCTTTAAAATGAATACCAATAGTTTGAATTAGCATTTTGTTTGATACCCCAGCATTTTTACTGTTGAGCAATATGTCATTATAATATTTGAGATCATTGAGAGATAAGCTTTTTTCCAAGGTAGAATGGACTGTTAAGACATAAGAGTTGGGAAAGAGCCCCGCATCGGGCTTCCTGCTCAGCGGGGAGCCTGCTTCTCCCTCTCGCTCTGCCTCTCTCCCTGCTCATGCTCTCTCCCTCTCTCCCTCTCTCTCTGTATCTCTGTTTCAAAAATAAAAAAAAAAAAAAAAAAAAAAAGAGTTGGGAAAGAACCAGCATGATATTTTGACTGCACTCTTTCTCAGGCATATAAAATTTAAGATACAACACCTATGGAAATCAAGGATCTAGAAAATGAGTCCCTAAGATCAGTTCACCCATGGGATACATACTTCCATAAGAAGGGCAACACTGGGTATACATCCTTCTTTGAGAAGATCACTAGCTCATTTCATCTAATCTTCACACAACTTTATAACAAAGCAATACCTTGGTTTTCATTTTCATATCAATTTGACTACGTTTCTTAAAATAGCACCAGCAATTTTAAGAAAATTTTCATGCATGGGCTAATAAATCTCAGTATATAAGTTAATATGTGCTAGTGGTCGCATTTGAAATTTTATACTTCCAGACTTTTGTGTTACTGGCAAAATCAGTCAGCATTTCTGCACTCCTCAGCACTGGCTATTCAGGCAATGAGTAGCAGCTACATGGGAATATCAAGGCCTTTGAATAATATGATCTTTATTTGCCCAGCACCATATTGAACACTTTATATGCATTCTTATATAAATAACTCTATGATGCAGACATCACTGGCCCCATTTTGTAGCTTTAGGAACTCAAACTCCAGATGGTTAAGCAACTTGCCAAAGTTTAGATAGCCAGAACGTGTCATAGTTTGGATTCAAACTCAGATCTGTCTCCAAAGATGAAGTGCTAGGCATTTTCATGAATGTCTTAATCCAATAGCTGCCATGACAAGTCTCTGTCTACATATAATATACTCATTAAATTCTAATAGGCTATGAATGTCATTTACTAATGCAACATTTATTCTATCTGGATTTGAAAATCTGTGAACGTACTCTTCTGTGACCATTGTCAAAATCACGGCCTTATTATCTGTATCACTCCATCACTATATTGGAAAATTGAGCAAGTAGGTGAATTAGGGAAAAATTCTTTAATTCCTTCCAAAGAACAACAACAACAAAAATGACAGGAAGCATTCAGGCATTTTTCTTAAAGTGTAAACATGCAGCGTTTGCTTGAAGTGAAGCTGTCATCAATATAGCAATAAATAACCTTATTTCTTACTGACTTAGATAAACTGTATGAGGGCTTGGTCTAACTGTGATACTGAGAAAAAACTTTGGGTGTCCTTTTTAATTTCTTCTTTCTAATCTTCAGTCAGTTACAAATGACCATGTGTTCCTGCAACTGTCTCACCTTCTTTTTGGACAGATCCATCTTTTTCCCCAGCGGCAGTATCATCTCCTTTATAATTTCAACTGAGCTTGCAAAAAGCACCACTAAGTAATTCAGGGATGCTACTTTTTCATTAGGTGGGGAGAGAGAGAAGGACATTTTGAAGGTGGTGAGGTGAAGAAGAAATTGGACCAAAAAACCTTGCTAAGCCCCTTCTGAAAGGGAAAAAAAAAAAAAAAGGAAACTGAACCATTTCTCACTTTCCCTTGTATAAAACAAAACAAGATAAAATATAAATAAAATAAAATAAGATGAAACTGTTTTAGCACACATCTGGCATGATATGATATGAGAAATTTAATCGGTATAAATTAATTTGAAAAGTATATAGATCAAAAATCAAGAGTTCAAGGAATGCTTCTAAATTGCTCTCAGTTCATTTAACACATCTGGTTAAGGACAGACCTGTTTGGATTATAAGCTTCATAAAAGCAGGAGCCATTCCTGTTTCTTCATGATCTCCTCCAAAGCCTAGGAAAGGCATAGGCACATTGTAGACATGAAAGACACACCATTTGATCCTTAATATTCAGCTGTGTATAACTAAGAGGGTTTTGGGAATGAGACTGCCTCTTAATCTCTGACATCCATCTTGACTTGCTGGTGAGCTTTTGGTAACTGAGTAAGAAATTTTAACTAACAGAATATAGGCCATCTTATGATACATTCAAAGTGCTGAAAGGAAAAAATCTGCAGCCAAGAATACTCTATCCAGCAAGGCTATCATTCAGAATAAGAGAGAGAAAGAGTTTCCCAGACAAACAAAAGTTAAAGGAATTTATGGCCACTAAACCAGCCCTACAAGAAATGTTAAAGGGGACTCTTAGTGAAAAGGAAAGACCATAAGCAAGAGTAAGGAAAGTAGGAAGCCCAAAAGCAGTAAAAATAAGTATATCTGTAAAAATCAGTCGAGGGACTCACAAAATAAAGCGATGTAAAGTATGACACCATATACCCAAAACGTCAGGGGGAGAGGAGTAAAGAATGGGTTCAGATTTAAGCAACCATCAACTTAATATAGACTGCTCTATACGGAAGATGTTATATACAAACCGGGTAGTAGCCACAAATCAAAAACCAATAATAGATATGCAAAAAAAAGGGAAAGGAATCTAAATATATCACTAAAGAAAGCTAACTAAGCATGAGAGAAGAGAGCAAAAGAAGAAAAATGGAGAAAAACTACAAAAACAACCATAAAACAAGTAACAAAATGGCAATAAATACATATCCATCAATAATAATCTTGAATGTAAATGGACTGAGTGCTCCAATCAAAAACATAGGATGACAGAATGGGTAAAAAAATAAGACCTATCTCTATGCTGCCTATAAGAGACTCATTTCAGACCTAAAGACACAGGAAGATTGAAAGTGAATGGATGGAAAAGCATTTAGTATGCAAATGAATATGAAAAGAAAGGGTAGCAACACTTATATTGGACATAATAGACTTTAAACAAAGACTGTAACAAGAGACAAAGAAGGACACTATATCATTAAGGGGACAGTCCAAAAGAAGATATAACAATTGTAAATATTTATGCACCCCACATAGGAGCACTCAGTTACATAAAACAGTTAATAATAAACATAAAGGAAGTAATCAATAGTAATACAATGATAGTAGGGACTTCAACACCCCACTCACATTGATGGACAGATCATCCAAACAGAAAATCCACAAGGAAACAGTGGCTTTGAATGACACACGAGAACAGATAGATTTAACAGATAGATTCAGAACATTCCACCCCAAAACAGCAGAATACACACCCTTTTAAAGTGCCCGTGGAACATTCTCCAGAATAGATCACATATTATGCCACAAAATAAGTCTCAACAGATTAAAAAAATTGAAGTCATACGTGCATCTTTTCTGACTGTAGTGCTATGAAACTAGAAATCAACCGCAAAGAAAAAATATGGAAAGAGATTAAATAACATGCTACTAAAGAATGAATGGGTCAGCCAGGAAATCAAAGAGGAAATCAAAAAGTACATGGAGACAAATGAAAATGAAAGGACAACAGTTCAAAATCTTTACAGTGCAGCAAAAGTAGTTTAAAGAGGGAAGTTTATAGCAATACAGGCCTACCTCAAGAAGCAGGAAAAATCTCAAATAAACAACCTAATCTTACACCTAAAGGAGCTAAAAAAAGAACAAACAAAACCCAAAACCAATAGAAGGAAAGATATAATAAAGATTAGGCCAGAAATAAGTGAAATAGAAACTAAAACAAAAACAATAGAACAGATCAATGAAACCAGGAGCTGGTTCTCTAAAAAGATCAACAAAATTGTTAAACCTTTAGCTAGACTCTCAAGAAGAGCGAGAGAGAGAGGGAGAGAGAGAAATGACTCAAATGAAATTGGAAATGAAAGAAGAGAAATAATAATCAACACCACAGAAATACAAACAATTATAAGAGAATATTTTGAAAAATTGTATGTGAACATATTGAACAACCTAAACGAAATGGATAAATTCCTAGAAACATATAACCTCCCAAAACTGAGTCGGGAAGAAATAGAAAATCTGAACAGACCAATTACTAGCAATGAAATTGAAGCAGTCATCAAAAACATCATTCACCGAAGTCAAGTGGGGTTTATTCCCAGGATGCAAGGGTATTTCAGTATTCACAAATCAATCAATGTGATACAGCACATCAATATGAGAAAGGATAAAAGCCATATGATCATTTCAGTAGACACAGAAAAAGCATTTGAAAAAGTACAACATCCATTCATGATGAAAGCCATCAACAAAGTAGGTTTAGAGGGAACAAAACTCAACATAATAAAGGCCATAGATGATAAACCCACAGCTAATATCATCCTGATATTCCCCCTCAAGTCAGGAACAAGATAAGGGTGCCCACTCTCACCACTTATATCCAATGTAGTACTGGAAGTCCTAGTCACAGCAATCAGAGAAGAAAAAGGAATAAAAGCCATCCACATTGGCTTTCACTATTCACAGATGACATGATAGAAAAGCCTAACAATTCCACTAAAAACCTACTAGAACTGATAAGTGAACTTAATAAGATTGCAGGATACAAAATTAAAATACAGAGATACATTTCATTTCTATACACTAATAATGGAGCAATGGAAAGATAAATTAGGAAAGCAATCTCATTTATAATTACACCAAAAATAGTAAAATACCTAGGAATAAACTAACCAAAGAGGTGAAAGACCTGTACTCTGAAAATTATAAAACATCGATGAAAGAAATTGAAGACAATGTCTACAAATGGAAATATATTCCATGCTCATGGATTGGAAGAACAAAAATTGTTAAAATGTCCATACTACCCAAAGCAATCTTCAGATTTAATGAAATCCCTATTAGAATACCAACAACATTTTTCACAGAACTAGAACAGACAATCCTAAAATTTATATGGAATCACAAAGACCCTGAATAGTCAAAAGTTTAATCTTGAAAATGAAAAACAAAGCTTGAGATATCACACTCCAGATTTCAAGTTGTACTACAAAGCTGTAGTAATCAAAACAGTATGGTACTGGCACAAAAAGAGACACATAGATCAATGGAACACAATAGAAAACCCAGAAATAAACAATTAATCTTTGACAAAGGAGGAAAGAATAAGCCATGGGAAAAAGACAGTGTCTTCAACAAATGGTGTTGGGAAAACTATATGGCTACATGCAAAAGAATGAAACTGGACCACTTTCGTACACCATACACAAAAATAAATTCAAAGTGGATTAAAGACCTAAATGTGAGACCTGAAACCATAAAATCCTAGAAGAGATCATAGGTAGTAATGTCTCTGACATTGGCCTTAGCAACGTTTTTCTAGATACGTCTCCTGAGGCAAGGTAAATAAAGGCAAAAATAAACTATTGGGACTACATCAAAGTAAAAAGCTTCTGCACAGCAGAGGAAACAATCAACAAAACTAAAAGACAACCTACTGAATGGGAGAAAATATTTGCAAATGACATATCCGATTAAGGGTTAGTATCCAAAATATATAAAGAACTTACCAAACTCAACACCCCAAAAACAAATAATCCAATTAAAAAATGCACAGAAGACATGAACAGACATTTCTCCAAAGAAGACATACAGATGGCCAACAGACACATGAAAAGATGTTCAACATCACTCATCATCAGGGAAATGGAAATCAAAACTATAATGAGATATCACTTCACACCTGTCAGAATGGCTATAATCAAAAACACAAGGAACAACAAGTGTTGGCAAGGATGTGGAGAGAAAGGAACCCTCTTCACTGTTGGTGGGAATGCAAACTGGTGCAGCCACTATGGAAAACAGTATGGAGATTCCTCAAAAAATTAAAAATAGAACTACCCTATGATCCAGTAGTCACACTACTAGATATTTACCCAATGAATACAAAAACATGAATTCAAATGGATACATGCACCCCCATGTTTATTGCAGCATTATTTACAATAGCCAAACTATGGAAGCAGCCCAAGTGTCCATCAATAGATGAAAGGATACAGAAGATGTGGTATATGTGTATATGTATATATATGTGTGTGTATATACACACAAAATGGAATATTATTCAGCCATAAAAAGAATGAAATCTTGCCATTTGCAACAACAGGAATAGAGCTAGAGAGTATAATGCCAAGCAAAATAAGTCAGTCAGAGAAAGACAAATACCATATGATTTCACTCATATGTGGAATTTAAGAAACAAAACATATGAACAAAGGGGGAAAAAAAGAGATAGATAAACCAAAAATCAGGCTCTTACTATAGAGAATAGATAGAGAACGAATAGATGGTTTCCAGAGGGGAGGTGGGTGGGAAGATGGGTGAAATAGGTGATGGGGATTAAGAGTACACTTGTCATGATGGAGTAATGTAGAATTGTTGAATCACTACATTGTATACCTAGAATTAATATAAATAACATTTTATGTTCACTATACTGGAATTAAAATTAAATATTTAATAAAAAAAGAATATAGGCCATCTTACTAGGTACTAGATGCTAAGAATTTTTCATGTGTTATGTTATTTAATCATTACAACAACCTAGTCATGTGGTCATATTTATTTACCTGTTTTAGTGAAAAAGAAACTGAGGTACAGAGAAGTCAAGTAAATTCTGTAATGTCACACAGTTTGTATACACATATATTGGGATTCTTGCTATCTGGATCTTAATATTATGAATTTAACCATTATGTTACAGTTACTTCCCCACCCCTCTTCACTCTGTATTAATTTACTCTATTATGCTTTTGTAATATTCTCAACATACTGTAGGATGAAAATATCTAGAGACCCACTTTTGTATTTCTTCAACAAAAAATATTAGACTGAAAATAATCTATGAATATAGCACTAAGATTAATCACTGTTTAAAAAAAATTCACAGGAATGACCGGTCACAATTACACTGTAAGTGGTCTAGTAAACCTCTCAGTATTCCTATTAACCTCAGGGTTTCATGCATTTCTCATATTAATATACTAAGAAATAGCACAAAGAAACATATGTACTTTTCAAGGCAGATGCCAAAGGTTTAATGGATCAAATTATTTCTGTGCTGGATTTTCATTCACTAGTTCCAAATGTTTGGTCTTTTACTTTAGTTTAATCCAATATTAAAATGGAATTATAAATTTCTCCATTAAATAGTATAAAATAAAAACATAATAGAAATGAATTGGGCTGACAATAATAGTTTGAATGGTTGAACTATCTTTTGCCTTAGCCATTCTAGCTCCCCAAAGCCTTGTTTTAATAGCAAGGTTATACTAGATGAGAATATGGTAACTTTTTTGTAGAAATTATGTGTATGTGTATATGTGTGTATTTATGTTTGTTCCTTGTACATTACTGTAAATCATTCCCAAAGGCTTTTGTTTAGTTTTACCATTTTTATAGGTTTATAATACAGTAGGGATCACCAAGGTCTTTAGTGTGATAATAGTCACCTAAGGATATTATTAAGTAAGCTGATCCTGGGCTCAGAGAGTATCTAATTCAGTAGATCTGAGATGAGACCAGGATTGTATATGGTGTTTTTTCCTTAAGAATTTCAGAGGATTCTGATACTTACTGATCTTCAATCTTCAGTTCCCATCTTAAGTGGGAGGGGGGGAATTCTAATATGGGGAATGCCACCATTATAAGATATAATAATCTTATATAATAAAAATTTGAGATGTTTGTTTTTTGAGAACGAACCAATTTATCTTTTATAGGTTAAATGTAGTCAATGATCATTTTCATTTTAGTAATTGAAATGTAGTAACCTAGATTTTAAATGAGTAGCCCCTCAGGTGGACTCTCTAAAATCCTCACTAAAATATATTTGTCAAAAATGCAAAGAAACAATAAAATGTTTACTTCACATTTAGTTGGTTGTCATAATTGTCAAGGAATTTTCACTAACTTTCTATTTGGTGAACTTTATTGATGGGTATTAAACTTTGGGTGATGGGATATATCATTAAAAGCCCTTCTTGGGGCGCCTGGATGGCTCAGTCGGTTGAGCACTGGACTCTTGATTTTGACTCAGGTCATGATCTCAGGGTCCTGGGATCGGCCCCGCTTCGGGCTCCATGCTCAGTGGGAAGTCTACTGGAGATTCTCTTTCTTCCTCTCCCTCTACCCCTCCTCTCTCTCTCTCTCTCTCAAATAAATAATCTTTAAAAAAAAAAAAAAAAAGCCCTTCTTTGCCATTCCTAGTTCCTGACCAGGTATTTTTGAGAATGTGTATATGATTGGATGTATCAAAAGAGCTGTTATTATAAGAATATTTTCGATAAGTGGTCCAGTTTTTTTTTCCTAAACCAGGAGTAGATAAAAACAGAGCCAAGAAGCACTTACACACTTTTATATCTGTTTTAAGGCAAGCAGGATTGCTGTTGTTCCAGTGCCATAGGATAGACTCTAGAATGAATGAAGATTTTATATCTTTCTCCCTCTGTGAGGGTTAGCAAGAGGTAGCTAGAGGCAGTGCCTAATGTTTAAGAGCTCTAATCCTCATAAGCTAAGATCTTCAAGTAGAATTAGAGACTCCAAGATTCCTAGTATCCGTTCCCTGGGAATTATGTAGTTTTACATGTATTCCATCTGTACAGAGTGTCAAATCAAAGCAAGGAGAAAAAGATAAAACTTTCCCACTTTAATCTCACAAAGTCCCATGGTCTGCTAAATTCCGCCAATTTGGCTTTGAAATGTGAACATGAACGTTATGTCTACCTTTTGTCCTGAAGAGGGGATTTGCCCAACCAAGCAGACAATAAAAGCAAGGAGCAATTCACACTGGACTGAGATAAGAAGATACAGAATGGATAGGGAAATAGTAAGAAAAAAAAGAAGAAAGAAAAAGAAAAGAAAAAAGAAAAACAGGAAAGAAGCAAAAATACAGTAGCACAAATAAAATCCACATTGTTATGACAGAGCAAAATTGAAACCATGGAAACTTGAATCAGTGTTGCGAAAGATAGCCTTAGGAATCTCTCGAAAAATATACAGAAACAGGACAGAGCAATTAAAATCATGAAAGGGAAACTGATGGACATATACAGACAACCCAAAAAGGAATTCATGATGAAGGTAGCAGGATGGGAGTGGGACAGCAGATAATAAAAGAAAAAATAGTAATACTTAGCATTTACTGAGCACTTGCCATGTTATCAGTCACTATTTTAGCTCACTTCCTATATCTTAACTGCTTTAATAGGCATTTTCCATAAGTTAACTAATAATGAAAGATATACATTTTAGAACATTTTTTAACTTTCCTGAATTAAAATGAAATTCAATTAGAAAGAAGTCACTGATTTACCAGAACAGCACAGAGACCTTTACCTAGCACATTCTACAAAATATTTTTAATTACAAGATTATGTAGAAAAACTAGGCTAGCCGCAGATACAGTCTCAGCAACACTAAATTCCAGAAGGAAACAGAGTGGTATGTATTTTTAGGAGAAAGGGTAATCACACATCCAAGTTGATAATTAATGTGCCAATTCAGGACAAAAATTCTCAGATATACAAGGGCTCAGAAAATACAACATATTCTTTAAAAATATTATTGAAGATATATGTACTAAATAACTGAGTAATAAATTACAACAGTGGTTTTCAAATTATGGTTTCTGGACCAGCAGCAAGCATCACCTGGGAACTTATTAGAAGCACAAATTTTTCAGGGCCAACCCCAGACTTACTAAATCAGAAGCTCTGTATTGTGGGGCCCAGCAGTCTGTTTTAACAAGCCCTCCAGGTGATTCTGATGCATGCTAAAGTATGAGAACCAGTGAATTAATGAATTCAAGAATTAGAAGGCATTCCATAAATGTTAAGCTTTTTAAAAAATTAACCTTATATCTAGGCCAAAATTATTATTAGAAATTGAGTTTTAAAACCAAACGCCTGTGGGCGCCTGGATGGCTCAGTCGGTTAAGCGTCTGCCTTCGGCTAAGGTCATGGTCCCAGGGTCCTGGGATCAAGCCCCGCATCGGGCTCCATGCTCGGCGGGAGGCCTGCTTCTCCCTCTCCCACTCCCCCTACTTGTGTTCCCTCTCTCCTGTCTCTCTCTCTGTCAAATAAATAAATTAAATCTTTAAAAAACAAAAACAAAAACAAAACAAACACCTGTGTCAGAAATTAATCCTGAAAAAGAAGCTACAAATATTAACAAAATTTTAAAATGGAGTAACTTAGATTTAAATCCTAGATTCTTTTAATAAAGAGCAATTTATGAGAAACAACAAAAGTAGGTGGGTAGAGGATTCAGATGTGCAAAATCTCTTATCCTAAATAGGAGATTTTTTTCTAAAGTCTCACTTTTGACTTAGATAATTTTCAAAAATATAGGTTGAAACAGCCTTTTGAAGAACTTAAGATAACTATTATTTGAAAGAGTAAAAATTGTAAAAGGATATATACTATATACTTATTTATAATTATCTTTTTAATGTCTTAAGATCTATAATTATGACCCTCTTTCATTTCTGATACTGGTAATTGCTGCATTCTTTTTTCCTTGATTGGTCTAGTTAAAAGTTATTAATTTTATTGATCTTTTCAAAGAACCACTTTTTGGCTTTCTGATGTTCTCTGGCTTTTGTTCCTTTTCTTTTTTCATTTCTTACCTCTGCTTGTTTCCTTTTTCTACTTGTTTTGGACTTAATTTGCTCCTCTTTCTAGATTCTTAGGGTAGAAAGTGGACATATAGAAAATTGACTTAGGCCTTTCCTTTCCTTTTTACTTTTTTTTTCTTTTTCAATTTGGAAGTAGTCATTTATTAACTGACCAGATTACAAAAATAATCATGGCAGATACCTTGTTCATCCTTCTAATAAGCCTATCGATCTGGTCTTCCCTGTTGCCACCATCTTCACCTTCTACAAAATAGGTGGTCTTTCTCTTCATTCCCCCTCATGGAGAAGATAATTTGAAGAGCCATAGAAGTTCTTTCTTAATATAGATATATAAAGCTGTAAATTTCCATCCAAGCATTGCTTTAAACAAAACCTACAAATCAATTACTTATTTATTATGTTTATGACCTGCTACTACTCACTCAAATGTAAACTTCCCAAGAACAGAGTTGTTTTGCTCTTTTACTCGTTGTTATGTCTTCTGTTGCTAGAATAGTAGCGGGCACATAATAGGTACTCAATAAACATTGCTGAATGAATGAATTTTCAAAACTGGGGCCTAACATAAAGAATGGTTGTCTCGTAATACAATGAGGAAATAATCTTTTTGAAAGTTGTGGTAAGTAGGATAGGTGGTTCAATGCATAGACCTGTGAATTAATACATTTTGAGACTGGAAAACTTAACATTTGTCTGCCTGAGTTTTCTCATCTGTATAACAGGAATATGAATAACACCTACTTCAGAGGGCTTTTGCAATGTTTAAGCTAAATGACACATAGAAAATATGGGGAATAGTTATGTAGTGCTTCCTCTTTGCCCATAATACAAAAATAGTCCTAGAATATTTCTATAATGGAAAAGTCATGAAGTTAGCCCACTGAAAGTTGATTTTTTAAAAAGCACCAAATAGGGGCGCCTGGATGGCTCAGTCATTAAGCGTCTGCCTTCCGCTCAGGTCATGGTCCCAGGATCCTGGGATTGAGCCCCACATCGGGCTCCCTGCTCAGCGGGAAGCCTGCTTCTCTCTCTCCCACTCCCCTGATTGTGTTCCCTCTCTCGTTGTGTCTCTGTCAAATAAATAAATAAAATCTTTTAAAAAAATTTAAAAAAAAAGCACCAAATAAAAGTTTTGGATCAATTTAATTTACGAATCTGAATGTCTATTAACTGCTAAGAAATTAAATTCAATAATATATGAAAATCATTGTCTAACTTGGCCGAAGATGGGTACTCCAGGAATGCGAGGATGACTTAATATTAAGAATATTATTCACATAGTATCATCAGCATTGTTATTTAATATTATTCTGGAAGTCATGTATAACAGATGTAACATAAAAGAAAAGGCCTAAGTTTTTGGAAAATATACTTAGTTATCTGGAGATGCTCTGCTTATAGACCTAAGAAATACAAAACAAAATATTAAATCTCAGAATTAAATAAAAAGTATAGGATAGTGTAATGACAGAGGTGGTACTAAGGTCTCATAACAGCTACTTCCTGTTAAAGGGCCCCTGAGTACCAGGCACTGAGCTAAGCAACCTTTACAAGAATCATTTCGTAAATGAGGAGAATTGTCTCATCCTCTTCATGCAGCAGTGCGCGCACTATGCAGCAAACATATGAACATAAGTGCTTTCCTATACATCAGCACTCACACTAGCAACAACAACAAAAAGCACAAATATCCATCCTTAACAAACAGTATATGGGGCTGACAGGAACAACCTCACTGCAGCATAGCAAAGCAGATTTGAATAAATGACAAAACATAGTATGTTCTTAAAGACTCATTATTATAAATATGACATTTATTTCAAACTAAGTTGTAGGTTTAATGCAATTACAAAATTACAATAAGCTTTCTTCCCCAAGACATACAAAACCATTTTAAAGTTTAGAAGCAAGAACAAACAGGAAAAAAAAAAACTACTAAGTAGTTTTTTCAACCAGAAGGTGAAAAAAGATATATACAACCAACAATTCAAAGTAATTTCAAAATTATTTGCTGGTACACAAATCAACAGACAAACCAAGGAACAGAACAGAGAACCCTGAAATAAACTCTGTATTCCAAAGAACATAACCTATTACAAAAGAAGACTCTAGTCAATTGGGAAAAGATATTATATGAATGAATAGATAATATTAGCTGTTTGGGCAAAAAAAAAATCTAAGTGTAGCCTTTCCCCATAATGTACAACAAAATAAACTTAGATTAGAAACTTAAAGAACTACTGTACTAAACTATTAAAAAAAGAAAGATGGATATTTATCCTATTTGAAAATGGAAAAGATAAGCTTCGTAAAGTTGAAAGAAATGGAAAAATATCACAGTGAAGACGTTCAATGTATTTGCATGTAACTTTTAAGTTTCTATATATAAAAAAATGAACAAAATTGAAAGGTGAATGTAAAACTGTTTTCATAAGATAATAATGCAGTTGCTTCAGAATCAAGGTACATGCCTTCTCATTATGAAAATACCATATAACATACTACTTATATCCTCAACAAGCGATTCACAACAGCATACTAACACCACTGAGTTTGCTTTCTTATGATATCCTTCAATTAATTCCACAAGTCAATAAAAACATCTCTTTGCTGGTCTGGCTTAACCTAGAGGTAGATTTTTAAAGCTCTTTGAGCAAAGGGTGGAAAATGAACAATAACTACAAGGAAAAAGCTCTTAAAACTGCAGAGACATGTAAAATAAAGCAGAAGTAAGCTTTGTTTTGAGCATCAAATTGGTAAAATATTTTAAAAGTTATATTTAATTCAAAAGATGGTAGTGAAATAGATTTTTATACTCTATTGGTAGAATTATAATTTGATCTACATTAAAAAAAAAAAAAAGTATGCCCTCTTTTAGGGATGTCCCTTGTTGTCATTTAGGGATGTCCCTTGATTTACTGCTTTGGTTGGATTCTCTATTTCTGGATCCCATATATTCTTTATTCTTAGTATATCCTTCTGATCCTAGCTTGAGAACATCCTGAGATATTCTAAGCATTCTGAGAAGTGGCAGTAAAATTTTCAGTTCATGCATACTTGAAAATATCTTTATTCTATCTTCATATTTAATAATTTGGGTATAAAATTGTACATTAAAGTTGTTTTTAAAAAACATTTTAGGTCATTTTCTAATTTATTCTTTGAAGATTTCTTAAATTTCTTAGAAATTTGCTCTTAATTGGTATCTGCTAAAGAGTTATATTTATACATATTTATACATATTTTTCCCCTATAGGTCCTTTTAGTAGTATCTACTATATTCTTGGCGATCTAGTTTTCAAAACAAGGATTTCCTTTAATTGATTTTTGAGTTCTCAGACCTTTTATATCTGGAAATTTTTACCTTTAAGAAATTTTCTGATGTTATTTTGTTTGGTATAATTTTTCTTCTTCATTTTCTCTGTTCTTTTTTTTTTTTAAAGATTTTATCTATTTATTTGAGAATGAGAGAGAGAGCACATGAGAGGGGGGAGGGTCAGAGGGAGAAGCAGACTTCCTGCCGAGCAGGGAGCCCGATGCGGGACTCGATCCAAGGACTCCAGGATTGTGACCTGAGCCGAAGGCAGTTGCTTAACCAACTGAGCCACCCAGGTGCCCTTTTCCATTCTTTTTAAAAGTTATTCTTTGCTCTAATTTTTTTTTTTTCTTCTATTTGAATCTTATTGTTCTGTACTTTGGGAGATTTATTGTTGTTTCTTTTGAGAGATTTTTTTTGATATCATGTTCAGCCCTCCAACTTATTTCTTAATTGGTTGTTATATTTTCTTTTTTTTTTTCTTAAGATTTATTCACTTTAGAGAGAGAGTGCGTGTGAGTGGAGGGAGGGGCAGAATGACACAATGTCAGGCAGACTCCCCACTCTCAAGACCCATGAGATCTTGACCGGAGCTGAAATCAAGAGTCGGACACCTAACCGACTGAGCCACTCAGGCGCCCTGTTTGTTACATTTTCTTACAGTTCTGTCTTGTTTTCCAATAGTTTCTTTTTGATGGCATCATGATCCTTTAAATGCAATTCCTTCTCTTACACTTTCTAAAGCTATTAACTGTTTTTGTTCTCTTCTTTCAGTTTTCCTTCTTTTTTATTTGTTCTCCATTTCCTCTGACTTATTTATTTTGATGATTTAGTTTGGGTTCTCTGCTTCATGTAGGAGACTTTCCAAAACGTCTGGGGCTTTGGGGCTCTTCGTCTCCGTTCAGTTTCAAATGTGAGACACAAAGAAGCTGATTGGAAGCTCTGCGTATGTGAGTGCAGTTTATCAGCTAAAGATTTTAAACGTAGGGTGATTAAATGGTAAGCTATACTTTTTCCCAGGCTCACAAATTTGAGTATTGAAATCTTTTCTCTGGGAGTAAGTAGTTTCTCAGAAGAATCATCAGGTCTGCTATCATGCAAGCACATGTCTTCCTATGTAAAAGGGAAGGGGGGTGAGTGGTGGTCTCAATGTTAATATGCAGACTTTCATTTCATGTCTCTACTTTTCATCATCATCTCAAACACAGGCTTCCACTAGTTTTGGTATCTGGCGTATCTCTGGTATATTTCCTTCATGAAATTAAGTCTCTGGTCTTCAGTGAACCACTAGAAACCTGACTGCAGAGTGAGAGAAGAGACCTATGGGTCCAGTTGACTCCACATACCGATCGTCAAACAATGTTCCCATTTTTAGCCCCTTGTGATCCCTGCCTTCCACCAGCCTGCTGTGTTCCAAGGTCCTTTACCTTTCTGGGAGTTCTGCATGGTGAATATTCATAGGTTTCTGCTAAGTCAGTTACTACTTCTCAATCCACTTTCCATCTTCCAAAGTTTCTCATCTGCTGCTAATGCCTTCCTCATCCCCTTTGTCTTCAGGCATCTATGCTTATTTTCTTTTAACATTTACTTACTATCTGTCATCCAAGTGGAGTTTTCAGGAAGGAGTGTATAGGTGTGATAAATCTGCAATATGTAACCAAAATATGTGTTACATTTAGTATAAATGAAAAACAATACTTTGAAACATTTCAATGTGAGAGCCTTGATATTTTAGAGATTCAACATGTTACATATTATTTTAAGAGTAAGTTCTTGCTATTCATAAATTCAAGTTCAGTGTCTACCAAGAACTATGAAAAAAAGTATTTTTATGAAATACCATTGCCTTAGTAAGGGTGTAATACAAATCTATGTATATGTGTGTGTTTGTGTGCTGTGTGTACACATGCACACACAATTAAAAATGATAAGCTACATCTCCTTGTGCAAGGAAAATATTTTCTGCACTATCAGAGTTCAGGATTTTAGATTTCTCTATCCCTTTGCATCATTGCCACATGACAGGAAACAGTGTTTCTTTCTTAAATGATGCCTTCTTTCCAATTATACACATCAAGTTAACTTCATTTGGTTGTCCTCATTTTCCTCTACACACTTTTGAACTTTTTGAAGGGAGCCATAGCAGGAAGTCTGCTTGGGGGTTAGTGATACCACCAGGTAATTCAGCCTAATTGGAGCATTCGTCTGTGACTTTTTAAATCTAGGCATTGAGTTAAGAACACTGAGGAACATTTAACTAGCACAGCTTAGTCATGGGCTAGCATATTTTCAACAACAATTGCATATCTCTTGCCCTGTCCACTCACATTCTTGAGTTTCTGGCTGTCCTGCTCTAAATTGTAGTTTCATAAAGGACAGTCAGGTAGTAAATATAACTTAAATTTTGGAGCCTCAAAGAACACTTCTCTGTCATAGACTGACACATTACTTTTGGCTTTTCTCGTGCTTTCTTATCAGAGATGAAGTCCCCATAAACATGGCAAGTGCTCAGTAAATGCTAAGTATTACTATTTTTTCTTTTATTTCATTAAAAATTTATCAATTGAGGGAGGCCTGGGTGGCTCACCCCTCAAGCGACAGGCTCATGATTTTGGCTCAGTCATGATCTCAGGGTCCTGGGATCGAGCCCCACATCAGGCTCCATGCTCAGTGGGGAGTCTGCTTGAGATTCTCTCTCTCTCTCTCCCTCTACCCTTTCCCCTGTTCTTACACACACACACTCTCTCTAAATGAATAAATAGATCTTTACAAAATACATATTTATCAGTTGACTACTCAGTAAGTATTAAGTCTTTGCTATTTTCAATTGCTCAGGAATATAGGACTGAACAAGGTAGATCAGCACTCTGCCATTATGGAGGGAAATGTTCTAATAGAGGAGATGGCTATTAAATAACTAAATAGGTATCTAATACAATATAGTAATAAGTTCTATAAAGAAAAGGTTGGGTAAGGGACAAGGGAGGAATATGATCACTGTTTTAGAAAATATAGGCAAGAAAATCCCGAATGAAGTGTGGGCACAAGTCATGTCTGTCCCTGCAGAAGGAAGACCCACATGGGCTCTGTGATGGCAGAATGCTCAGGAGCAGCGATGAGGGGGTGTGATGTGAAGTAAGATGAACAGAAAAGAGAGTGGTTGATCATGAGATTAGAAGGGTAACCAGAGATCACATAGGTCCTGTATGGATTTTGGATTTTATTCTAATTTTTAAAATAGCTATAGGATCTGACTTCTGGTTTTAAGTAAAAGGTCACAATGGTTGTTGTGAGGCAGACAGATTATAAGGCATGGGAATGGAGGCAGGGAGATCCTTTTGAAGGCAAATGTGGGAATCCAGGCAATAAATGAGGGTGGCTTTGGCAGTGTTGTAGCATGCAGGCAGGGGAGGGGTGTGAATGTTGTATTCAGAGTGTGTTTTGTAAGTAACTCAATGGGATTGGCTGATGGATTGAATGTTGGAAATGAGAAGAAGGGAAATTACAGAAATTACAGCAAGTAGTTTGGGCCAAGCATCTGAATGAACAATGGTGCCCTTTAAAGTGATCGGGAACCCTGGAGAAGAAGAACTTTGGGGCAGGGGAGTCAGAGCAAGATCAGTAGTTCATTTTTGGATGTGTTGAGTTCTCTCTCTATTAGACCTAGAAGTGAAGATGTGCAGTCACTGGCTGGATATTTGCTTCTGAAGCTCAGGGGAAAGGAATTGCTTAATACATAAATCAAGCATCTGGGGACACCTGGGTGGCTCAGTCAGTTAAGCATCTGCCTTCAGCTCAGGTCATGATCCCAGGGTCCTGGGATCGAGTCCCATGTCGGGCTCCCTGCTCGGCTGGGAGCCTGCTTCTCCCTCTGCCTCTGCTGCTTCCCCTGCTTATGCGTGCTCTCTCGGACAAATAAATAAATAAAATCTTTAAAAAAAAAATCAAGCATCTGTACAGTAAACAGTGCATGATATTTAAAAGTGAGATAAACTGGGCATTATATACAGATAAAGAAAAGAAGAGATCCAAAGATTATTTCAACATTTTGTGATCACGAAGAGTAGGAGGATCCAGCAAAGGAAGCTGAGGAGGAAGATCAGGAGATGGCCTAATATGGAAAGTACATTGCAGTAGCAATGCCCATGTCTGTGAGCTGAGGAGAGGAGAAACTAACTCACCATGGAGACTAAGTGAAGGTTTCCTGGGAGAAGTAATGATTGAGATAAATCTTCAAAGTTTTAGGCTTATAAATAATTGGCAAACTATACTATCCACCTATCTAAAGTCCAGATCTTGCCCTTCTTGGATAGTGTAACTTCTTGTAGGAAATATGTGACATATACTCAAATAACTCAAGTAATACTTCCAAATTTCCCCGTATTCTTCTGAATACTTTCTTGCCTGTCTTCCTTAGACTGTGAACTTCAGGAGAGAAGGGACTTGCCTGGCATATAATTGGTGCTATTCCCACATACTAGGATATAGTGGTCATCTGATCACTCCTTTCCCCCATGGAGTTTTTTAGTGTAGCAGCACTTAGTAAATGCTCAGTGAATCTTTTCTGCTATTATTATTGCTATCGTTGTTAATGAGTACATATACTTTGGTTCATACTGCTCTAAATTCCTTGTACTTAGATGTATGTATTTGAGCTAATGTTTATTTAAAGTTTATTCTTTATTTTATTCTTTAAAGTATAAGCTTCTAAAGTAAAGATTACTTTAACTTTCTGGTGTATAAAGTATCCTGTGGGCAAAATGGGCATCAAATAATAATTCACAGGCTGTGATGATGATAATTTAGAGTCTTGTGCTTCCTTGAAATTGATACGTTCTTCAACTTTACCCCGAAAATTCAACAGGAAAATTGAAAGGTGGCTTGTGAACTTGTTATTGTATATATGTTTCATTAGACATTATCTTATCCCCGGAATATTATTACTAAATAATTTTGTTCCTGAATTGTACAGACACCGAGAAATTTGGGGGCTGCAGGTTTCAAATAATGCAAATGACATATATCAGACAAGCAAGACACCTGCATTTTAAAATGTGTAAATTCATGCAAGAAAGAGAATAGGATTGAGAGAGCTGGATAAATGTCTTACAAAAAAGCAATAAACACAGAAATCCTCCAGGAAAACTAGTACGGTAATTTAATCATGTACCGACAATATCTATATTCCTAGATAAATGCAAAAGACCTTCCAATTTATAAATAGTTTACCACCTTCTCCAGCCCTCTCTGGCACTTTTGAAAGCTTTGGCTTTCAAGCGAAGATTTACACCTTAAAGATTTAACTACTATTTTGCAGTCACCATGTAGGTAAATGGTACCATATTGAAAGTGATAACTTACGAGAGGGTAATTCAGTTAGAGTATAGATGAATATCAGTGTTGTCCCTTTAGCATAGTTTATAAATTTTTGCATTGCTTTTTTTTTTTTTTCTTGGAAAGATTTTAGGGGTTAGAACAGTTTTACCTTGGGCCTTGTTGGGCCCATTGCAAACTGTATTTTGAAAGCCTTGAACAGATTAGAAAATGCCACTTCTAAAATTCATCTCTTTGCTGGAGACTGTTAGCTGATTTGCCTTAAAACTGAATTTAATTCTGAAAATTGTACATCAGGAATTGAAAATATAGTCACCTACAGGTTGTTTCTTGAAATAACTATTTCGTGTTTATTGAAAGGAAATATCTCCGTCTTTCTGTCTCTTTGATTTTGTGATACCACATGTAAAGTGCCCTTTATTTCTTATTCTCCCAAGTAACTTTGGGGTTGAGAGTTTTGCACATTGATTTCAGCTGAAATATAATTTTTCAGTTAATTGCCACTCTCCTCTAAAACCCTCGAGGAAAGTGCAGTTTGTTTATTTTAACACAACTGAAAATAAAGACCAATGATAAAGCCACATGCTACTTATTTGATTTCAGAGACACTTTATAATCAGAAAATTCAAGGTGCTGGTTGTTAAATATTTTAGAGAAATTATCCCCGTAAGTCTGGTCAGGGAGATAGCTTGTAGTATCTTTTCCTCAGTCAAAAAAAGGTTGAAACGGGTAAAGATCACTATGTCATTAATCTACTTAAAGATTAACCTTTTAAACAGCCAAGATTTGTAACATGCTTGCTCTTATTCAAAGCTCACTTGTGTTCAGCACCATGGAAAGTTTTATGATTGAATATATGTAATTATAGTATATGAAGATTTAAAAATAACTCAAGGGATTGAACAAAGTTTTCCAGTAATTAATCATTAATGAAGATCTTAAATCTGTACTTTAAATACAGACAAAACTAGTTATAATGATCTCATTAGTGCCTTATTAAGGTTATCTATTTTAGTATTTGTCAGGAGAATTCAGATGGAAATGAACTCCTTAACATATTTAGAAAGGGTTGTTGATCATTTACTCAGATAAAAGACATACCATAGCTGATTAATTGTTGTGTAAATAAAGATTCCAGCTAGAAGCAACAGAATAGCTTCTAGCTAAATGTAGCCCTCCCAAAAAATAAGCTTCCTTGCCTGTGCTTGCAACCATGTTTTTGTTTGTTTTTACTAATTTAACCAAGAAATAATTTTAAAATATAGTGAAAGTGGGAGAAAAAGTAGAGAAAAAAGTAAACATGACTGTGAGTCGTGATTTCCTAGGAACTGGCTGAGTGTCAAATCGAATGGAGACCTTTCACAGGTGTTCAAAACTTGAGTTTTTAAAAGAGAAAAATGTGTTTGTTTGCCTTTGACAAAATCTGTTGCCCTAAGTTCAAATTGCAGGAAAAAAAAATTTTTTTTTTTTTTAAAGATGCTCACAATTATCTCAGGGTACTGGGTTGCTCTTAAAAAGGAACACTGTGATATAAGGGCAAATGAAGCTAAGGTTATTGATATAAATATACTTCAGAGAGAAGAACACAGTGAATGTTAAATCATAAGGGAGCATGCTCGAGATCAATTATTCAAAGTGTGGAAGTCTTTCCATTCAAATACTGTGATTCAGTGGTTCACCCAGTGGGAGAATGGAGAATACAGCTATTTTGGGATGTGGTGAGCGGACAATAAATTGAAAATGGTCTGTATATTTATGCCCTAGTAACTAGTTCTGTACACTGTTTTAATCTGAACTAATATAATTGATGCTTTTGTAGGGCTTTCAAAATATGGTATCAGCAGAGTATGGATAAGATGCAGATTTCTTGAAAAACATTGAATTTGAAATGACAGTCTCTTTGATTTGTATTACAATTTAACCTTCAATATACATTACCTCTTCTAAGACCATAAGGGGAAGCTATGATAAGTATTACCAGATCCGACTGATCTTGAAAGCCTAAAAAACCTGCTTGCCTGATGCTTCTCTGAGCTGGTCTTTTTCTTCTGACCCCCTATTTTATTTCTGACTGGGAACATTGAAATAAACTCCTACCTGATTTTTTACTTCATTTCTCTCCCATCTCCTGTCTATTCTCTACACTATACCCAATTTTCTTTAATTTTCAAACTCCTTATGTGCACAGATTCACCCGAAGCACCTTTCCAGCTGTGTTCCCTGCCTGCCCTCCTTCGCAGACCCCGTTGAACTCCAGTCTGAGGGAACCAGTCTCCGCTGTGCACCGGGCTTCTTCTCTCTGGCTTTTCCTTGTCTGGGGAAATCCCAGTTTTCCTTCCATGTACAAACACATCTTCTCTGTGAACTCTCTAGATAAATTAGATGTTCCCTTCAAGGGCTTCCACACACTCTCAGTGTGTTTCTGTCAAAGACTTGCCATTTGTGTGGTTATTATTTGTTTACATGTCTGCCTCTTACGAGTCTGAAAGTTCTTTCAGCCCAGAAATGCTCTGTTAGTCATTTCAAAAAAAAAAAAAAAAACCCATTAGCAAAGTCCCTGGTATATAGTAGTAGGTGCTTAAAAAATGCTTGGGGGCATCAACACAAGAGGAAGAACAGAAATCTTCTTGACTAAAGTTGCTCAAAATATGTAAAAGAGTTTATGACAGAACTTCGATAACTAACTTGCTTTAAAAATATTCAGCAAAGGCGGGGCTGGCTCTTGAAGAACTGAACTAGACAAAATTTATCTTTCTTTGTCCCTTGCACTTTTACGTCCTCTTAGAGGACAGATTCCAAGAGTCGTACTGCCTTTCTGCGGTTGAACCAAACATTTATTGCCCAAGCCCTACCTTAAGGTAGTGATGGCTTGTATTCCGACTATTTTTTGGCCTCACACTCACAGCAGAATTTACCTGTTCTATGTTTTACCTCCTTACAGCCTTCATAGTCCAAGTCCATGTGAATGAGAACTGGTGTACATGGCTTAGCTGATTAACTTCCACAGATACTGTATATATTTTTTAATTAGATTCTTCTGGAGATCTATGATATAACCCAACAGGAGTAGTTCGAATATGAGGAATGTCAGCACTTGGGTCAGATATGCAAGAAGGCAGATTTGGGGACGAAGAAGGGTCAAGGAATACAGGATTTACAGACATTATCCTGCAGTGCTGATGCCTTTCAACACCACAGATCCTTTCTTCAGGAAAGCTAAAGCCATTCTCCCATTGTTTATGAATTCAGACTGGCTAACGGGAGATTGTTAGGTTGTTTAGTGATTCTGTTGTCTCCCTTCTTACTTTTCTCCCCCACTTCTTTCCCTTAGCAAATATTGAGTGTCCAAATATGTATGCCAGGCAGTCTGCTGGAGTGTGGTGGTGAAGAAACATATATGGCTCCAGGCCTTGAAGGTGCTTATAACCTAGTAAAGGAATAACTCTTTTTTTTTTTTTTTAAAGATTTTATTTATTTATTTGACAGAGAGAGACACAGTGAGAGAGGGAACACAAGCAGGGGGAGTGGGAGAGGGAGAAGCAGGCTTCCTGCAGAGCAGAGAGCCCGATGCGGGGCTCGATCCCAGGACCCTGGGATCATGACCTGAGCCGAAGGCAGACGCTTAACGACTGAGCCACCCAGGCGCCCCAAAGGAATAACTCTTAAACAGTTGGTAGATAAAAGCAACTGTGCTAAGTGGTATGAAGAGAACTACCAATTAGATGAGCATTTATCTCCAGTACTTCAATGTAATATCCACAGAGTTAGTGTTAAACACTAGTTTATAGGTACTTCACACACTACAATTTTTGTGGATTGAGTGTCAGATAATGGCAGTTCATGTCTAAATACAAGGTGCCTTTGGTTATAAGACAATCCTTCATTTTCCAGTGAGAAGATTGAGAAAAAACACAGTTTTCAGCCAATTTGAATGAATAAATGTTATAAATGTGAAGGCAGTTTTCAAATACCTATTAATAATATTTACTATCTTAATTTCTTTTATTTATTTATTATTCATTTATTTTTATTTAAATTCCATTTAATTAACATACAGTGCATTATTAGTTTCAGAAGTAGAACTTAGTGATTCATCAGTTGCATATAACACCCAGGGCTCATTATATCACGTGCCCTCCTTAATGTCCATCACCCAGTTACCCATCCCCCCACCAACCTCCCCTCCAGCAACCCTCAGTTTGTTTCCTATAGTTAAGAGTCTCTTATGGTTTGTCTCCCTCTCTGTTTTTGTCTTATTTTTCTTACCCTTCCCCTCTGTTCATCTGTTTTGTTTCTTAAATTCCACATATGAGTGAAATCATATGATATTTGTCTTTCTCTGACTGACTTTTTTCGCTTAGCCTAATATCCTCTAGTTCCATCCGTGTTGTTGCAAATGGCAAGATTTCATTCTTTTTGATGGCTGAGTAATATTCCAGTGTGTGTGTGTGTGTGTGTGTGTGTGTGTGTGTGTGTGTGTACCATACATATATACCATATATATATATACACCACATCTTTTTTACCTATTCATCTGTTGATGGACATCTGGGCTCTTTCCATATTTTGGCTATTGTGGACATTGCTACTATAAACATTGGGGTACATGTGCCCCTCCGAATCACTGTGTTTGTATCCTTTGGATAAATACCCAGTAGTGCAATTGCTGGGTTGTAGGGTAGTTCTATTTTTAACTTTCTGAGGAAACTCCATACTGTTTTCCAGAGTGGCTGCACCAGTTTGCATTCCCATCAACAGTGTAAGAGGGTTCCCCTTTCTCTGCATCCTTGCCAATATCTGTTGTTTCCTGAGTTGTCAATTTTATTTGAGATAAACCAATTTATGAAATCATATATGATTCTGTCAGTGACAATTTTATATCACTACAAAGGCCAATTCACCTCAGTTTTGGACTTTTTTTCCTTATTAATCATATAAGGATATATTCATGATTTTGACAACTTTTAAATTTTAAATGAAGTTTTATTCTAATATCCAGCCTTTTCAGTCGTGAGTTCATTCCCCATTATGCAGGAATAATGATTAAATCAGTTTTAGATTTATTTACCTGATTATTTAAAAGAATTCTATCAGATAATTACCTAAATATCCAATATATCATATGAGGTAGTTTTATTTAAAATATAAGTTTATTGGGAGAATACACATGATTGAAAGATTTTAAGATCTTGAATATAAGGTGACTCTCTTTTCAGAGGGATAATTTTTAGGAGTTACAGTTAATCTTAAGTATGAGTATTTATAGCTCATTTTAAGTGAATTATTCAGCTACAGACTGAATTATGTCTGCCCCAAAATTCATATGATGAAGCCCTAACCCCCAGTTCATTTGGAGATAGGGCCTATGAGGAGGTAATAAAAGTTAAATGAGGTCATAAGGGTGGTGCTCTTCTAAGAAGAAGAAGAGACATTAGAGCTCTCTCTCCTCCATGTTAGGACACAGTTAAAAGACTTCTGACTGAAAGCCAAAGAGAGAGCCCTCCTAAGGAACTGAATCACCTGGCACCTTGATCTGGAATTTCTCAGACTCCAGAGCTATGAGAAATAAATTCCTATTGTTTAGGCCTATTGAGACCACCCAGTCCATGGCATTTTCTTTTTCATGGCATTTTGTTATGGCAGCCCAAGCTGTTTAATGCTATAAATAAGTACTCATTACAGCAGGCAAGCATTCATGGTAAAAGGCAAGCATCAGGGAAAAGACATAAAATGTTCCTCCTTTCTCTGCATAGGTATAGTACCTTTGGATGGCAGAAATTACATTCACACATTGGTCCCAGTTGGGTTGGGAAAAGGGAAGAGACCCAGGCAGTGCCACCAGTAATATAACAAGTAGCCCTCATACCACATTTTCCCACATTATAACAATCTCAAACTCAATGGACTTGACACATCTAAATTATTATCAAAACAAATTATTATTGAAAATTTTTATCTGGATAATAGAGAAACCTAAAAAAGAAGATAAAAATCACCAATAAGTCTATCATCTGGATCTAATCCCTATTCACCTTTAGTATATGTGTGCATGCATATACAGGCAATTTATATTTTATCGTCATAGAAAAACACTGTATATTCATTTTTATTCTCATTCTTTTTCACTTAAAATTATGCCATCGTAAGTATTTTGTCATGCCATTAGAAATTCTTCATGATTGTCAATTATAATAGTTGTATAATATGCCTAAGTTTCCTAGAATATTTTTAAGGAGCACACAAATTAAAAGTTATCATTAGGCATTGAGAGATCTAGCCTTTGGAGCAAGTTGGGGTGGGGAGCAGCTGGAGCTGTTGACAAGTATATTCTTCTTGAGGGGCTAATGGTGGCTATTCCCAAGGAAAGGTGACTGCTGAGTCAGGTCTCTGCTTGGTGTCATCTTTGCCCCAGGTATAAATTTCAAGATAAGAGAACCAAGATTCAGAGAAGAGAGATGATTGTCCACGTATGCTCACTTAATGAGGGTCAGAATAAAAGGACTCTGGTGTGATGTTAAGTACAATACTCTCTAACTAACAATAGAGCTTCTCCTCAGTGGCTTAGCAGAAAGCACACAGCTGAAAAAAGAATATACCACCTGATCTTTCAGACTAGCTATGGAGTTTTGTGAAGTTGGATTCTAACTCTACACTTCCTCAAAACTGACAGACACGAAATCAGATCTTAAGCCTTCTTATCCTCACCAAAATTGAAGAATGATCTGGAATATAATCCTCAGCAACCTACAACTTCAGGGTGCCTTGAAGGCTTATCCAAGATCAAAGAGAAAAAATTGTGTTCCCAACTCCCGTACTCTCTTTTTAAATCAGCATTTGGGCTAAGATGCTGAGCTCTTCAGGAACTTTCTGTTGTGGGTCAGATAAATTACTCTGACCTAAATAAGACTCTTGTTTCTCACTAGTCTGCTAAAGGGAGGAACAGAACTAGATGATGTAGCATTCATTTGAAATATTCATGTAAGATATGAAGAAAATTACAAATCCACAAGAGGTCACTTGACAAGGTATAATGGAGTATTGAACTGAATTGCATGGGAAGACCAAAGATCCAGTTACCCTGATCTGCAGGCCACAGTAATATTATTTCTGTGGGTATTGGGTGGCCCTCTTAGATTCTGCCTTCATGCTCACTATGCACTCTCTCTTTGGTGCATAGCGTTCTTCTCCTAACAGCTGAGCATTCTAAGCAGAACTACACTATTTTTCATTCCCTGGCTGGTATTCTCCCTTGACATGCTAAGCCAAGTGGATGTTGCTGCCTAGGGACATTTATTAATACCTTTCTGAACTCAGAGGGACGACTCATACAGATTTTATAGCACAGTATTTCTCTGAAATTCATATTCTATTAAAATTATTATGAGCTGATACTTGGGAAACTTAGATTAAGTTCTTTATTTCTGGATATCTCCATCTTTTTATCTAAAAAATCTGGTAATTGGTAATAACTTTATTCAATAGTACTATTTGTCTAAATTCATAGGACTTAAAAGTAACTTTTACTTTTACTCAAAGCACAATATATTACTTTTCCTCAATAAAAATGTTGTAGAATACATTTGATATGGAATGTTTAATTTATAAAATTCTCAATAGAGGAATCAAATTTATACTACAATAAAGAAATGGGGTTTTCTTAGAAAATTGATCATTTAAGGGGAGATTAACAAAATGTTCTGACTTCTGAGTAGATAGGTTCTGTGTTTGAAATTGAGCAAGTCAGTAGGAGACCTAGAATAATTAAAGAAAAATTATGTTTAAAAGTTTAATGAGAAGGTTAAATATCATGTTTATCTCATAATAGTATTGATATAAAAAACCTACACTACATAACAGAAAATAGACAATGAGGTTGTTTATATATCACAGTGACCAAAATTCTGCTACATTCAAATCCCCAGAGATAGGTTTGAGAAAGGCAAACGTTATTCTTAAAACAATTTTGGTAGGATATATTATATCTGGATATTAAAGAGAATGATTCAATTATTTATCCATTAAAAACATACTTATAAGAGAGCCTACCATATGCCAAGTACTGTTCTAGACTCTGAGCATAGAGCAATGAGCAGGATAGGAGGTGAGGGCAGGGAGACAAGGAATAAACAATAATAAGGATAATCTCAGATACTTCTAACTGCTATGAAAGTAGCAAAACTAGGTGATAGCATTGTGATAGAGGAAAAAAGGGGTGGAACTTTAGATTGGGGCTCAGGGTAAATGTTTTGGAGAAATGACATTTGAGCTGAGACTTGTATGATAAAAAGGTGCCAGGCATGCAATAATATGGGTACTTAGAGCACCAGAGAGAGGGAAAGGGCATGCGAAGGACCTACTACCATGATATGGGAATTTTAGCAACTTTACATTCTAGTGAGGCAAGAGTGTGATGAACAATGGCAAGAGTAGGATAATGTAACTTATAATTAGGAGTCCCAGCATCCAATAAGGTAGTGTAAGGCTAGAAGGGATAATGAATAAAAACTGATTGTCCCATTATTATCTATTGTGGGGAAATTGACATGGTTTTCTAAGAATAGACAAGGCAAAATATAACTGAAAACTATGGATTTGTCTTTTCCATTACTAATCTTTGACATATGCTGGAGAGTAACATTTCTCTAAAAATAGAAATATTTTTAGGTCCAGAAGTGTCAGCATGTTTGTATATAGGCTTTGCCTTGATCAGGAAATCTCTGATGTGTTGATAAAGACAGAGCACCAAGGTTGTTATCAGCAGACCCAGGTTCAAGTCCTGGTTTAAATATTTGTTAGCTTTCTGGTGTTGCATTGTGCTCGCTTGATCCATCTGAGCCCTGTTTCTTATATATAAAATATGATTATTTTCATATTGTGAGGGTCAGCTGACATTTAGGAAGCTTAAGTTAGGGACAATGACAGGAAAATTTCTCACTACATAGAAGTTTAAATAGAATTTAAGAACATACCTTGTACATTTGTCTTACCTTAGTAAAACAAGTATGATAAATCAAAACTGGTACCGTTTCAATGAATCACTGACGTTTTCAATTCAGAAATGTATAGACTGAAGAGAGAAATTTGCCATTGATGTATTAAAAATCAGAATTGCCAGTCACAGCTATCTAGCTAACCAAAAATAGGTGGCTCATGGTCTGGTTCTTCTGGCTGTTTCAGCCCGATCTCATTGTTTCAGTGTCAATCTAATTCCATCTTTAGCCATTATTTTGGATAAAAAACTAAGGTTGGTAATATCAAGGGCATGTTCAGTCATGTTATAAGGTCTTGAGATGTATGAAAATTTTGATCACCAAATGAAAGGGATAATTTTTCAATTATGAGATACGTGTTTAACATTTTGTTTTTGTTTTTATTTTTGTCATAATCTTCATCATACCCAATCTCATAGAATGCTTTGTCAGGCTCAATAGAAAGGTAGATGTACATTTCTAATCCATATCTATTAAGCAAGAAAAGACAGACGGCAACGAGAAATGTATTAATTTAGACAAAAAATATTATTTTTCATATCATTTTATTCTTAGTCAGCATTGAGTGTGTGGGTTTTCTTCATCATAAAATTGGTCCTCACTGCATTTTCTTACGTGTAAAGAACAGTGGTTACAGATACTTTTAATGAAAACTCAGAGCATCATTGTAGCAGAAGATTCTAAGTGTAAAGTTATTAAAATTGAAGACTATTTGTTTTTAAGTTTATGGAAATCATTACCAATCATCTCATCCGTATTACATTTGTTTCTGAATACAGATTAACATTTTTTCCAACTTTTTTTCAATATTGAAATCATTGTGAAGAAATGGTTATTTCAAACCTCCGATAAAAGCCTTACAGAGATTTCATGTGACAGAATTTTATCTGGGTTTCAAGAAATCCTAATAACGGCATTTACAATTCTACTATGTAATTTCTCCTCTTCTTGTTACTGTAGAAGTATGGAAAACACGTTCCTGCTTTAAAAAGCTAAAAGAAAAAAAATCAGCAGTTTAATCTCAGTGTTAGGAATAGGATCACAAATCCTGCTATGGTATTTTGTATTTAAGCTAGTTTCTATAAAGGCCCCTGACATGCCCCCTGGGAGCTAAATATTGACAAGCATGCTTTGGCAATCAAGATCAAGCTTGTTGAATTAACACAGCTCAAGTCTTGCATTGCCACTATAACCCAAGATTGAGAACTCTTATCTTACCCCATTTATTTTGGCTTTATAGGTGATACTGTACACTTGAATTAGGGATTTTCACTGTATCTTAAATGCTGCAACTGTGGATTAATTTGATTTCAGAATATACTACTCCTTATCATGTTCACAGTGGAAATTATAAATGAAGTGTAACATTCATTGTTTTCTTTACCAGCATGGATCCAGAATAAAACTGACTATATACCTGAGTCTGATATTATCTTTTCTACCAGAGAATGTCTTATAATTTCCACCTCCTGAAAGGCAAAGAGAAATAAGAAAAATGATATTGTCCTTTTTTATGTATTTTCCAGGTAAAAGTAAATGTATCCCCAAATTGCTAGTTCTTTAGAGGCTTTGATCAAAAGTTAAGATGAAATATAAATCATAAAAGAAATAAAGATTATTTTTTGTCATGACTCCTGAAACTCACATGGCAATCTTCCAATGACAATAGTATTTTTAAAACTTAAAATTAATTGGGTTTAAGTTTTAGAGCAAAATATAACCCTTTTCAGTCTATCAGGAAGTTGAGGGATGAATTCTATAAGTAACTGGAAATAAGGATAAGGGGTGGTAGTGGTGGTAAGAAGTAGCATTCATTAAAGGCATACAGCCTCTATGTGGAGCATTTTCATGCAGTTTCTTGTTCAACTCTGCGAGGTAGGTAATTTCATTGTCCCGGTTTAACATAAAAAGAAACAGGCTCGAGAAAGCTTTAGGAACTTGTCTGCCCATGCCCAGTGTTTCCTAAAGCTTGCTCTGGCTTTCTTTCCTGTGGCTATACCCACAGTCATGGTAGTACCTAGATATTTCCTCCACCTTTACAGAGCTCAAACCACAGAAGAAGAGGCATGCATGTATTTTTATCATTCAAGGTGATTTTCTCCTAGTACTAGAGGGAGCAAAAAGGAAGGAATGTGGTGTTGAGGATGATCTGGAAGGGCCCCCAAAGGTTGTAATATTTTGTATGGGCCTTAAAGGATGAATAGGAGAAGAAGGTGAAGAACATTTCAGACCGTGGGAATAGAAAGAGCAGTGACACAGACGTGTGAATACATGTGATCTCAAGAAACTGCCAAAAGTTCAGTGTTTCAGGTTACTGGGTGGAGGCCAAATTTACTGAGTTTAAAGATCAGAACTATACTTACCAGCTGATGACCTCTGTATCTTCACTGTGAACTGAAGATAATACCCCAAATCAGATCTCCCAGAGCTATTATGAAGGATCAAGGAGATAATGCATGCCAAATGTCCCGTCTGGTCCTGCTTCTCAATTCTAAGAACACCATTTTATCTTCTCAAGTAAATTCATACCCATTGTGACCTTCAGAAGTAACTCTGGGACTACCTTATGGAACTAATTTGTTTAAATAAAGTAGCCATTTGGGACAATTTCCCTTCTAATTTTCCTCTTTCCTGTGGCAAGATAGGGGAGAGATGCAAATTGGCTCTTTGTTGATACATATGTTCTTTTATCTCTTTCTCAAAGAGGGTTGTCATTACTTCATCCCCACTAGCAAGTGTCATTTGGTGCTAAATCTTCCCATATTTGTGCAGTTGGATTTCTAAAATAATTTTGAACTGGGATTTCAAATACACATATAAATAATAAAGTATAATCAGAAGGATGACATACATAAAGTCAAAGTTGTCTATCACAGTGCCCAGCATGTAGAAGCACCCTATTAGTACCCCTTCCCTTTGTCTCCCTTCGCCTTTCTATTAAAATCCCCTTCAAAATCTGCTGGGTGCTACACAGGAAGAAAGCGCTGTGCATTTTGCCAAGGGCCTGTTTGTTAAACTTCAGTCATTCTAGACTAACTCTCCACAATCTAGCAACAACCATCTACATTTAATCCATCCTGCATCTCAGTAACTGTTTCATAGATTGTCTACTCAAGGTGAAGACTTTTCTCCTTGTTCCATAAAATCAGTATATGTGTTCTTGCTTACAAGCCTTCTTTCAAAACATTCTGAAGTTGGGAATGCCTGAGGTCCACTTACCAGATTTTGTTCTTTGGATGATCACCTTCTTCAAGTACGTCCTGAAACTCACCCACTCCCTGAAACTCCTCTGTAACTGTCCACTGTTTCTTGGGCTTTTAGATATGTTACATGATATAGTTATATGTAGTCTACAGACCCTCTCTCCAGCAAAATATAACTCCATTTGGGTTAGGGACCTAATTTCTCTATGTATTTGACACAAAATGAAGTTTTGCTTTTGAAAATGAAAAGCATCATGGTTTTTTGTTTTACCAAAATGCACACAAATAAAGTATGTGTATGTGTGTGTGTGTGTGTATACATATATATATATTCACATAGCTATTTCATAACTTGCTTAAACATTTTAACTTCAGGGTAATTTTAAGATGTATCACAAATATTTTTACTTCGAGTTCATATTTTTGCGAATTAAACTAAATGCAATTAAAATGCTCTCAAACGACACTTTTAGTAATTCTTTAAATGGGGGTACTCTTCACATTATATGACTTAGGCCACCACACCTATCCAAAATACCTTCATATAGTTTTTTAAATATATTTCTATATCTTATTTCTTATGTCAGTAGAGAACACTGCTGTGTAAGTTTCATCACAAAAGAAATACAGAAATCTTAAAAACCAAATATTTAGAAACTGATGTAACTAGTTATAAAACCATAATTATATAAGAGAATGTTCTTTTCTAACAAGAAGTCTTCACATCTGTCATCCAGTGTTTTAATGCCTATAGTACTTATTAGCTATTTCTGTTATTACCATTCTACAAGCAACTGCCATTCTTGAAACTGATTGATGTTTAGGAATAAAGCACATTTATTACATGTTGCCAACTTCAGAGGAGCAGTCTTATAAACTACAGCGCTTTTTGAGAAGTGATGATACTTTGTATTTCTGGAACTAATCACTGCTAAAGAAAGTAAAAGGGTGAAAACATATTTTTTTTTCCCCGTGAAGATCTTTCATTGCATTATATGCCATTTAACTATAAAATGATTATAGTGTTTTATTTGCCAAGAATGACAGTGGTGAAAGGTAACTTTATATATATGTAGAAATATGTGTACATTCCTATCTATCTGTATATGCCAGGGTCTATATCATTTCCCTATTTGAGTCTGGCTAGCCTGCCTTGAACAGGGATGAGAGACAGAGGAGGACAGAAAATAAGAAAATTCTTGTTGACTTTTAATGTGAGCAAAAATGAATGATGTGAATATAATGGTTTTACTATTTCACTATTTCTTCCAAATTATTGTTACATAGTCGTCAATCACTATTCTTTGTAGTTCTTGCCTTCATTTTACCACCTTGGCTTTTTGCACCGACTTTGCCTCAGTTACACCACCTGATATCATCTACTGACCTTAAGTCACTACCCTCCCTTGATTGAATACTTTGGTCCTTGGTTCACTGGTCTTTCTACCACTCAGCTTCTGTCGTCATCATTAAGAGATAATTGCAGAAATATTTAAAGATCTAGCTAGCACATAGTAAGATCATAAATGTTAGCTTTTGTCATTACCGTCATCCTCATCATCAGAAACTTCAGAATCCATGCTGCTATATATCCATCAATTTCCAAAGCTACTTTTTTTTTTATCATGTTATGTTAATCACCATACACTACATCATTAGTTTTTGATGTAGTGTTCTATGATTCATTGTTTGCATATAACACTCAGTGCTCCATTCAATACATGCCCTCTTTTTTTTCTTTTTTTTATTATTATGTTATGTTAATCACCATACATTACATCCTTAGTTTTTGATGTAGTGTTCCATGATTCATTGTCTGCATATAACACCCAGTGCTCCATGCAGAACGTGCCCTCTTTAATACCCATCACCAGGCTAACCCATCCCTCCACCCCCCTCCCCTCTAGAACCCTCAGCTACTTTTTAAAAGATGTGGTAACTACTATTTGTGTAACTCTTTTACTATTTCAAAGCATTTTCAGAATTTTACTTGATTCTTACAACAACCTTATGAGAGAGGTGTTGTTAGCTTTATTTTTAGAGTGAGTAAAAGCCAGCTCACAGTTGTTATTAAAAGAGGAAAGCAGAATTTATACCAAAGTTTTATGACTCTTGAAGGCCCTACGTGTTTTTTTTCAACTGGATAGCATTTTAGCAGACACTTTCTGGTAGTCAACACTGTCTCACCCTTTTCAGGTCTAGGCTACTATACATAAATAAGACATTTACAGAATACCAATTATACAGGGCACTATGCATGGCAAAGCTAAATATAAATAATAGGCTATATTCCATGTTCTTAAGTAGCTCAGATATTTTCCACCTAGATAACCTCAGGTGCTTGCCCAAATTCAAACGTATTATCCTCTACAAACCTTAAAAATCATTATAGTTAATGACATTAACTTCTAAGCCTTCTTAATACCTCTCACCCTCTTACTCTGCACATCTAATTAATCACAAGGTTCTGTAGAGTCCAGCTTTGTATGTGCCTGAATCTTTTAACCTCATATCCTATCTGTGTAGTCTTGACTTAGTCCATATGCTTGCATAAGCCTAGTAGGCTCTTGCTGTGTCAGCAGAGGTTCTGGGGCAGAAAGTGAAATGAGATGTGGGTCACAAAGTTACCTGCCATACTTTCCACCCAGACTTGTCCCCTTCTTGTCTCTCCTAATTTATCCTTTACTCTAGGCCTTGTTACACACCTGATTTTCCAGTTATTTCCAGATCTTTTTTCTTTTGCTCATGCAGTTCTGTGATTCCTATCCCTGCTTTCTAAAATGCTATTTATCCTTTAAGACTTCGCTCATCATCTTCAGTTAAAGATGACCCAACCAAACAAAGTATATTGCACCTTCCTCTGAGCTGTGATGGTCACTTGCCTAGGTTTTATTGCAGCCATTAGTATGTATTACAATAAATTATATCGCCACCTCTAAACATCGTGGCTGCTTTATAGTTAGCATTCAATTAATGCCTATTGATTTAATAGATGGAAATACTTGAATACTTTAAATGTATAGTTTAAATTCATTTTTAATTCAAATTTTGTTTTCCAATTGATGGTATAGAACTTCCTTTAAATTGAAGAGAAGCTAGAAAAATATTCATACTCAGACTATATATATACACACACACACATATATATATATAAACACACACACACATATATATAAAGTCCTCATTTTAGTTTCAGTAGTAAAAATCAAAATTTGCTCTTAATAATAATCCTTAGATATCAGGTCTCGTTTATTAAAAGATAGATCTCATTTATTTAATATATATGGTATATGATAATTATCAAAATTCTATTATTTGAAGTAATTTATATTCCAATAACAAGATATCAGATACAGAGATTTTATAAATATATGAATACATATTTTAATATTATCCAACCTATTATTTGAAAAAAATTCTGTGCCTCTTTTATGTTTAGTAAATTTAACAATTTTGCTACACTTCAGTTTTCTTTTGAAATGCCAAATATCCCTATAATTATCTCAGAATGTTTCTTTTCATTATATGTTAAAAGTATGTTCTTCATATGTCACAAATGCCCTCAGTCTCCTAACTTCTTTTTACCAATTTTTGGCCTTGAGATTACCAAAGGGGTTGGTTGCTGTTACTGGACTGAAAGTTTGTGTACTCCCAAAATTCATATAATGAGATTCCAACCCCCAGTGTGATGGTATTTGGAGGTGGGGTCTTTCAGAAGTGATTAGGTCATGAAGGTAGAGCCCTGGTGGATGGAATTAGTGATCTCATAAAAGAGACCCCAGAAAGATCTTTGGAATATGTAGACCACTACTGGGTTTACTTGAAAATGGAAACATTTACCAGAATTTTTGCCGGGAGGCAAAAAAAAATTCCTGGAGGGAATTTAGTCACTATCAAACATTCTCATTTTAACTGTAAACATTCAACCTTTTTTAGGAAAATAAAATCTTAAAATAGGCAAAAGTGAAAGAATGCATAATCAACTGTCATTTGCAATCGGTCAATACTAATTTCAGGTAGAAACATCACTAATACTTTCTATTTGGAGACCTTGTTTACAAAGGGAAGAAATTTTCACCCATTTGGGCTGGCCCTGCCTGAAAATGAAGTGAGGAATTTGACAACTTCTCAAGTTGACATAACTTCTAGACCATGTGACAAAATAGTCTGCTATTCTATTTCTAAAAGGCTGTAGCCTAGTGCAGGGATGAACTGTGGAGACTCTGGAGCTAACTGCGTGGGTTAAAATCCTGGTGCCACCACTTACTAGTTTCCCTGGCACAGGTTACTCAGCCACCCTATACCTCGGGGTTTTCTCATATGAAAAAAAAATGGCAGAAATGAGAGTACCTACCTCTCCTGATTGTTGTGAGGATTAAATTAGTTAATATTTGTACAGCACTTAGAACAGAGCTAAGTGTATAAGAAGTGCTGTGTAAGCATATGCACTTATTGTGCTTATGAAACTCGGACTTTATTCTTAGAAGCTTTTGTTTCCTAATGAGTTCGGGTTACATCAGGCTCTTCACATGAATGGAGACATAAGATAAAACGTATGTTTTCTTTGTAGAAATACCCCAGCCAGTACATTTCATTTGCAACCTGATGCTCAGGCATGCCCTGAAGCCTCACAATTGGTTAAGAGAATTGGATGTCTAAATGAACCCATTGTAGGTGGTATGGATGAAGAGCTTACCACATTCACAGAACTTTTACCAGGTGTGAAGCCTCAACCTCCCCATCCTACTTTTTGATCCAGCCTCCCCAAAACAAGTACTCTAGCATGAAAACTTCAATTTTATCCTCTGTGTCTTGGCCTCTTGACATAGTCTTAGCAAATGAAATCTTTCCTTTTTGTCTGAGTGAGCCTTCTGAAGTAGAAAGTGTTGAAATAAATGGCTTATGACATGTATAGTGTTGAAATAAACGTTTATTTTAACACTTCATAAGTCATGAGCCATTTATTTTAACACTTTGCACTTGAAGTGTTTAAATAATAGGTTTTATACAGAGATGTGTCATCCACTCTGTTTAATGTAAAAGTGAATATGTAAATATATCCATCTATCTAATCTAGATTTTAAACCCTTTGACTGCCAAAACAGCCCAGTTGCCATAGTTTCTGGAGTAACCTGAAATTAAATTTTCTGCTCTTTCTTTTTCAGTTGATAAGTAATTTGGTGAAACATAAGGTGAGTGGACATCACTCCATTAATAGAGAAATGGTTAAATACATCTTTTTTTTTTTTTTCAGAAACCGGGAGAAATGTCAGCAAAGACTAGAGTTGACAGTGAAATAATGCTTTCATAACTAGAACAACTTTTACTAGAAGGTAGCAGGATTTTTTCTTCACTTTCTAGGACTAATAACTTGTTTGCAAGGTTATTTTTGAGCACTCTTACAAATACATAACTTAGTATAGTGCCTGGAACCAGATTCGTATGAATAGAAATACTAACTTTTTGAAGCAAGGCAATGTGAAAAGCACCACTGATTTGGGAATCAACAGATTTGGGTGGAATCATCTAAGGTCTTCCAGTTACTATTACAAGGGCAAGATATTTTGCCGTTTTCGACATCAAAAGTAATAGATAAGTAAAAGCCTTAATAGATTGCTTTGCCCACATATTAGGCAGTTCAATAAAATATAGCTCTTATATTGCTGTTATTTCTTAAGAAATGGCAATTAATGAAAATAACTATAAATGCTATGTTTTTTTTTTTAAAGATTTTATTTATTTAGGTATTAGAGAGCGAGAGAGAGAGAAACAGCATGAGAGGGGAGAAGGTCAGAGGGAGAAGCAGGCTCGCCGCTGAGCTGGGAGCCCGATGTGGGACTCGATCCTGGGACTCCAGGATCATGACCTGAGCCGAAGGCAGTTGCTTAACCAACTGAGCCACCCAGGCGCCCTATAAATGCTATGTTTAAAAAAACTATTAATATTCACAAGTTTGTGTTACTGTTTTTGCCAAATAATATACACAAATGGATATTTTCATAAAAGCAGGAAGAATCTAAGTGTTGTATAAGGGGTAACTTTTTTAAATAAACTTTTTGTTTTGGAATGATTTTAGATTTATAAAAATGTTGAAAGGATAGTACATAGAGTTTCCGTATACCTCTCACCCAATTTCTCCTATTTTTAATGATAAGGAGCATTTTATTTTAAGAAGTTACCAAAGTAGTATCATGTGGTAGGAAGTATTTATGCCAAAGTTTTTACTTTGAAGGCTAACAAAGACTGACAGGAAGTGAAGGGAACTAACGCGTGAGTAGGAGACCAAGCAGTGCATAGAGGGGAGAAGCCAGAGGAAGGCACATTGACTAAAGGGCAGAGTTTAGAAAAACATTAGTTCACAAGAAGACTTGCCATTTCCTGTATATAAAGCAGCTCCCTCCTGGGTGTTGTATGTAAGTGATGAATCACCAAATTCTACTTCCAAAACTTACATTGCACTGTATGTTAACTAACTGGAATTTAAATAAAAACTTGAAACTGAAAAAATAAATAAATAAAGCAGCTCCGTGACGAATCTAAATCTGTTGAAAGAGTTAATTGAGTCATGAAGGGGCGAATGTTAGCTTTTGCTTTCAGATATTAGCAAATCTTTTATGGAATAATTAAAATCTGGGTAGTAAGAATGCTCTAGAAAGAACACAAATACTGGCATTCATTTTCTATTTGACATTTTCCAATGTCTATAAATGCTATTGATTTCAAATTCCAAATTATTTCACTTCTGAACACGCCTTGTAGAATTATTACAATGCTGTTTTTGTGGGCTTGTAATTATTGATTGCAACATTATACTCTCCATAAATGTGCCATTGTGAATAATTAAACTTGTTAGCATTTTGTTTGCCTACAGTCTTTAGAGTGCTAGCCCTTTTTGGCAATCACAAATATGTTTCTCTAGTTCAGTTTGTGCTCGATATGGGACATATTTCATTTTTCCTGAAACTTTTTAATACTTTGCCATTTTTAAATTTCAGATTTCAAGAGCTGCCCTGTAACAGTTTAGCATCTAGCAAATAAGAACTCTGGGAATCTTATGATTTGTATTCTGGAGTTTATAAATAAATGATGTTCTAGAATGTAAACAGGAGACCTTTTTTAAGCCACTTACTGCTTGTGAGCATGCCATTTCTCACACCTTCATTCTTATTGCCTAGGGTAAAACAAATATTAGTGTTCGAAAAAAGATATACATTGTGACTGCTGGCCCTATTTACACCCGTTGCAGATATACTTGAAAAGATTTGAAAGACTGGTATAGTCTAATACGATTTCTGTCAGCTTCTACACAATTACAAAGAGTCTCTGAGCTCTGTTGAAAAAACAATATATAGCAGTTCTGGCAAAGGTTACTAAAAAAGTCTATCCCCTTGAGGCATGGAAACCATGTTCTAGTCATACCTCTGTAACTGGATTTAGCACATCTGCGAAGCCCAGTGCTCAGTTCTGAATGGCCCGATGCTATTTGGAATCATTATGTACAATTTAAGCATTTGGATGATGAAACACTATGGCAACAATATAAATTGAATGAGCGTCTCTGAATGAGGAAAAACATATGTATCGCATTTCTGCTTAGATATGTGCATTACATACTGACTGTATATCCTTTTTCCACCAAGTTGGTCCTGATAATAGGCTGTTTCCTTTTCATGCATGCAGAAGTTAGCTAAATGCCATTTGGCAAGGAGTTGAATCATCCGGGGTTGCACTCTTGCCAATTCAGCCTAAATACCCATGCCAATCGACAAAGTAAAGACCTCAATTTGACAAGAGCTTGAAATTTCATCAGAAAAGATAAAAGATCGGAAAAGTAGCAAACAGAGAGAGGGTATTTCATTGCAAACCCATCACAGACTTGACATAAACTGTACGCCAAATACTTTTTAAAGATTCGGCTGGGAAGATAAGTTTATGATTACAAGGTTTTAATAGGAATAATACCTTTGAGTGCTTGCTTTCTTGTTTTGGAGAGGTAAAGATACACTCAAATAGCAATTTGGGCATAAAGTGCAGAAACAGAAACTCCCATTATTTGTTAACAATATTTGTGATCAGTTGATGACATTTTTGAAATTTGGCTCTGGGGTCTTACTTAGTACAACAGTCAGCAAAGGGCCATCCTGCCTTTGGGGCTTGCTGGAGCTGTGCCTTTCTACAGAGTGGCGCTTCGCATGCCTGCCTAATTCAGGAGTTGTGATTTAGATCTATGGTCCAGCCATGATACCTGTCTTTATATTTGCATCATTTTTGTACTCCATGTGTCCTACTCTTAACAATTAGCGATTTATCCCTGACTGTGTGTCTATGTGTATGTATGTGTGTGTGTGCGTGTGTGTGTACATCCTTATATGTGATATATGTGGCTTCTTTCAAAGCATTGCTTTCAAGAAAATTTCATGGAAATTACAAACATTGAAAAGGTCAAACCGCCATAAAAGGGGTTCCCAATGGGTCATCCTATTCTCCAGATTTGTCTTTTATGATGTACTGCAGATGATGATCTTTAGTCCTATTTACCTTTAAAATACAAGATTCACTTTCTCACAGATTTAGCTTATATCTGCAAATGGGAAAGTGCTCTCATATTTTATAAACTGAATCTTTGAATGAGCTGATCATTAAAAGAGTTCCTAGAAGTGGATTCAAATGGGAAATGCTGACTTTTGTCATGGACTTTTTTTGCTACTTCTTATATGTATTTACATATTTTTAATTTTTTGAATGAAGTATATTTTATATACAATACAATGCATAGGTATTAAGTGTTTGTCTAAAGTAGCTTTGAAAATTGTATGCATCTGTAGTAACTACAATCTGAAACAAGATCGAGAATGTTTCCTTTACACCAGAAAATTCCCTGGTATTGCTCGGTATTCAATTCTTCCATTCCCAGCTGAGACTTATATCGCCGTATCTTCTTTTTGACTGTTCTTAAACTTCATATAAATGAAATAATGTTCATTCTGTCTCTCTCTCTCTCATACCCTTATGTGTGTGTGCGCACTCACGCATGCATTTGGCTTCATTTGTTCAACATAGTTGTTTTGTTTGTTTAGATTTTATATATTTATTTATTTGAGAGAGAGAGAGAGAAAGAGCGAGTGCTCATGTGCGTGTGTGTGAGCAGAGTGGCAGAGGGAGAGGAAGAGGGAGGAGGAGGGAGAGGGAGAGAGAATCTTGAGCAGACTCCACACTGAGCTCAGAGCCCCATGTGGGGTTCAATCTCATGACTCTGAGATCGGGGCCCTGAGATCATGACCTGAGCTGAAACCAAGAGTCAGTCATTTTTTTTTTTTTTTTTAAGATTTTATTTATTTATTTGAGAGAGAGAATGAGAGAGAGCACATGAGAGTGGGGAGGGTCAGAGGGAGAAGCAGACTCCCTGCCGAGCAGGGAGCCTGATGCGGGACTCGATCCAGGGACTCCAGGATCATGACCTGAGCCGAAGGCAGTCGCTTAACCAACTGAGCCACCCAGGCGCCCCAAGAGTCAGTCATTTAACCCACTGAGCCACCCGGGTGCCCCATAGTTTTTTGTTTGTTTTGTTTTGTTTTTATCCATCTGTGTTGTTGCAGGTACCAGTTAGTGAGTCTTTTTTATCGCTGATAGTTTTCATTAAATTAACAGACCAAAAGTTGTATTTCCATTCTCTGTTGATGAACCTTTGGATGGTTTCTAGTTTGAGACTACTATAAAGTAAGGGTGCTGTGAACATTTTTGTGCATACAATTCTTTAGCCTTGTTTTCATTTCTCCTGAGTGAAAATCTAGGAATGAAATTGCTGAATCATAGGCTATATGCATGCTGAATTTTTAAAGACATTTTCCAACAATTATCCAGAGTGTTTTTATGGTTTATACTCTTATCAACAACGTACAAAAGCTCCACTTTTCCCACATCCTTGTCAATGTTTGGTTTTATCAGTCTTCTTGATTTTTTTTTAAAGATTGTATTTATTTGAGAGAGAGAATGAGAGAGAGAGAGAGAGAGAGAGCACAAGTGTGTGTGGGGGAGGGGCAGAGGGAGAAACAGACTCCCCGCTAAGCAGGGATTCCTACATGGGCTCATCCCAAGATTGGTCCCAAAAACCAATCCCTGGGATCATGACCTGAGCCAAAGGCAGATGCTCAACCTATGGAGCCACCCAGGTGCCCCAGTCTTCTTGATTTTTCTAATGGCTGTGAGATGGTGCACCTTTTCATGTACTAATTGCCCCTATGTATGTTGTCTTTTTTGAAATATCTGCTCAAGTTTTGCCCATTTGAATTGAGTTATTCATCTTGTAATTAATGTTTTATAGGAGTTCTTTATACATTTTAGGTATGAGTTCTTTCTCAAATAAATGTGTGTAAATATAGTATTTTTCCTAGACTTTGGCTTCTTGATTGATTTTTGATAAAATCCAGTTTATCAATTTTTTAAAAATTTTAGTTAGTGCTTTTAATGTCCTTTCCAAGAAATCATTGCCTAACTCAAGGTTACAAAGATAGTGTCCTATTTTTTATTTCCTTAGGAACTTTATAGTTTCAGTTCTTACATTTAGATTTTCAATCCAGCTTGAATCTTAAAAAGAAAATTTTTTTTTGTATGAAGTGAGGTGGCAGTAAAGATTTTTTTTTTCTTCTTATAAAAATATCCATCCTAGCACCATTTGTTAAAATGACTTTTCTTTCCCCCACTGAACTGACTTGGTAACTTGGTCAAATATCAGTTGACCTTATTATATGTGTGGACTCTTTCTGAACTTTATTCTGTTCTATATTCTTAAACTATTGTCTTGGTACTGTAGATTTATAGCAAGTCCTGATGTGAAAAAGTGTCCTTGAATTCTGTTTTCTTTTTCATGATTGTTTTGGTTTATTCTAGATTGTTTGTATTTCCATATAAATTTTAGAATCAGGGGCGCCTGGGTGGCTCAGTCGTTAAGCGTCTGCCTTCGGCTCAGGTCATGATCCCGGGGTCCTGGGATCGAGCCCCGCATCAGGTTCCCTGCTCCGCGGGAAGCCTGCTTCTCCCTCTCCCACTCCCCCCTGCTTGTGTTCCCTCTCTCGCTGTGTCTCTCTCTGTCAAATAATAAAATATTAAAAAAAAAAAAATTTAGAATCAGCTTAGTTTCGTCATATAAAGCTTACTGGAAATTTGATTTGGGTTTTGTTGAATCTATAGATCAATTTGGAGAAATTTAACATCTTAACAGCCTTGAACCTTCAAGCTTATGAATGTATCTCTTCTTTTTCTTAAACATCTTTGATTTTTCTCAGAAATATTTTGTAGTTTTTCAGTGTAGAGATCTTGCCTATCTTTTACAACTTTATTCCTATTTTATTTTTTTGTGCTGTTGTAAATGTTAAATTTTAATTTTCTGATTGCTCATGCTAGCAAAAGATAGCAAAAGATAGAAAAAGATAAAGTACATAGTACATAGGTAGTATATAAAGTATATAGAGAAAGATAATGTTTTACTATTAAGCATGATGTTAGCTATATGCTTATCATTAGATGCCCTTTGTCAGAAATTGATCTCTTTTATTCCTGTTTGCTGAGAGTATTCATCATGGATGAATTTTCTTAAGTGCACTTTCTGCAGTCTTTTGAAATGCTAACATGTTTCTTCTCTTTTATTTTTATTTATTTAATTAATTTATTTATTTTTATTTTATTCCCTTTTATTCTTTTATTTTATGTTAATATGGTAAATTACATTAATTGACTTCCAAATGTTAAGCCGTCTTCCCATTCCTGGGATAAACTCCATTTGACCATAGTGCTTTACACCTTTTATATACTGCTGTATTTATTTTTCTTATATTTTATTAAAGATATTTGGTTCTATGTTAGTGAAGGATATTGGCCAATAATGTTATTTTCTTTTAGTGTATTTGTCAGGTTTTGGTATCAGAATCATGCCGGCCTCATAAAATGAGTTGGTATTTGTTTCTTCTATCTTCTGCAAGTTTATATTTCTTCCTTGAATTTGATAGAATATACCAGTGAACGTCTAGGCCTGTAGTTTGCTTGATAAAAATGCTTTTTTATTATGAATTCAATTTCTATAATAGTTATGGGGCTATTTTTTATTTTGATTTTCTGGGTTTTGTTGTCAGTTGGTTAGTTGTGTTGTACTTGGAATTTGTCCATTTCATTTAGTTGTTGAATTTATTACATAAAGTTGTTCTCGTTATATTTTTATTGTTTTTAGAATCTGTATTAAGCACTTGGTATGTGCTTGTCATTGTGTTACCTGATTTACATAGATGATTTGATTTTACCTGGTTTTATTTAGGTCCGTTAAAAGTTTTTTCTTACTCCATGGTTATCCAAGTAGTGACTGGTTTCTAACCACTCATTTGCCTGAGGAGTGTCCTCACTTATCATCATTCAAACCCCCGGAATATCAAGGGTCCCAGGGGCCACACTGATATGCACAGGTTGAGAGTGTATGGCCAGCCATCCGGCATGATAGGAGAGGTTGCCATGAGGTTGGGCGTAGGAGAGCTCCTTTAGGTAATGCTTTGGGAGATCTTATCTGAAGTAATGTAGTGTTAAAATCTTTTCTCTTTCCTAATTGCTTGATCATGCAGTCTACTTTATACGTGCTACAGATTCCTACAATATTTATGATGTTTATTAAAAGTATAAATGCATCTATGACAATGAAAGTTACATGACTGGAAGCAGTTGTTGAATGTAGAACTGAGTATAACTTGTCTTCTCTTTCATTACACGAGATCTCTACACCGTGAACAGGGAATCTTACTATTTTAGTTCTAACCCTTGTCTTCTCTTACAGATAAAAATCCTATTACTTTTTTAATCAACCTAGAAAGATCCTTATAATCTATAGAAAGGCTACAGCCAGGGACGTGGACATAGGGTATATATTCTTTTTAGTTTTCCCTAAGAATTTTTTTTTATTAACAATAAAATAAATCTGGACTTACTTTATACTATAATGTCTTCTGTTCAAGACACGGCTGAAATTCAAACCTCTTTTTTCTTATGCCAGGTCAATATTTTAAAAAGCCTTTTTAAAAGAAAATATGGTGGTCGTAGCTGGGGGGTGAGGTAAGGGCTGTTCTTCTGTTCACCAGGCAACACCTTTCCCCATCTAAATGCTTTGTCTACCATTTCCCAGCCTGCAAGGCCATTTTAGTTTTGCTATTACCGTGTTTCATGAACATGATTTGTTCAGGAGTATATCTGCAACTTGGCTCATCTTGTCCCCAACCCCTTCCAGGTTTGAAATAGCCTAGTTTTCAACCTCAGACCCACCCAGACCATGTTTCAAGAGCCCAGTTGAAGTCCTTCATCTGCCATGAAGCCTTCCTGCACCTCTTTAGTGTCCTTGGCTCATCCTGTCCTCTGACTCTTCTGCCCCCAACAATCAGGCCGTGGACATGCATCGACCGTGTTTGTATCTCCTCTGCTCAGACTCATAAACTCACTGAGAAGAGGCACCTCTATTGCTGCCTTTTTGCAGCTGACACAGTGCTGGGTATAATACATAATTTTGACTGAAAATGATTTCTCATTTTTTGCCCTATTGAAATTTAGGACGAAATTTTATTGTCGAGTAATTAAGGGAGCAATTACTAATCAGTAGAGCAAATATGAATGAGTAGAGCCCCTCCTCTGCAAAGTGCCCAGGCAGTTTAGAGAAAGCATTGGTTCTCAGGGTTCAGATAGGGTCCAGCTGGAGATGTCTTTGTCCACATTACTATCTTTGAAGAGAACAAAACCTTATTGCCTGCTGTACGGCCTGGGTTTCAGCAGACTCTGAGGAATGCAGCCTGATCACAGGGCACAGAGATTTACACATGTAATTCATTGTAAAGTGAAAAGAGAATGTATTCCTGAGAATGAAAGCGAAGGTTTTACACTAAAGGCAAGTGCTACCACGGACACCCTGGCGAGGGAACCACCCACAGAGTGCAAAGAGTACAGGATTTCAGAGAGAAAAGAATTCGTGGATTTCCAAAGAAAGAAATAATATGATCCTAGTGGATGCAGGAACTCTTTCTGTTGTTGTTGTTGTTGTTGTGTGTGTGTGTGTGTGTGTGTGTTTAATGTCTTCAGAAAAATGCTCACTTCGGAATGAGTCTGGATTCTCCGGGAGTAAAATGTAGTTCTGGTCGTCAGCGTTATCATCATCATTAGAATCTTCCTCTTCCTCCCTCTCAGATAACCATGGTAGACATGAGTAGACATAGACTGGGGAGATTTTTATCCAGTATGATAACATTTGCCCTGCACATTCCATAGGCAGAATTCCATGAGAAATGTTTATATACCACTTTCACCAAGCCTGTCATGGTTCTGAATTTCTTGGCTAAGGAAATATGTGTATTTCTAAAAATAGTCCATATATTTGTATTTGTAGGTAAACTCATTATATTTATATGCTAAAAGCACTGCCAGCAGTACTTATTTGGGAAGGACTGAGGCATGTGGTAATCTGGAAATAAAGAAAAGCCCTCAAATTCAAATGTAGCAGTGAATTTTACGGTCATACTATATACTGATTGTTTTATTGTTGTAATACATTATTTTACCACACGCCCCTGCCTCTCTTACAGGCACATATGATTTAAACTCTTTGAGCCTGAATTTCCTCATCTGTACAATGGGGATAATGGGTATGTGACTTATTGTGAGGATATACATAATGTTTGAAAAATGTAGCGACTAGTACTCACTAGACTCTCAGATTATTTCGTTTTAGCCATAAAATGATATCACCATTGGCTTTGAATTCTAATTCTGGTTTATCATTTGAAAGGCAACAGCTTAAAATTATGAAAGCCTCAAAGAGTTTTATCACTGGCAACTCAGAAACATTGTCTGCGCCCTCTTAGTGGAATAGAGAACTGAATAGCAAGGAAGAACTCTGGTCCACTTTAAATGTTAAATACCAGTTGAGATCTAAAAACCATTTACGGTTTTCTATGATACGTCGACTTTGAAAATTTGCACCATTTTGTAAGCAAAAACTTATACTTAAACATTTTAAAATGAAAGTAAGAAAAATTCCCTGCTTGTTTTCTCCCATGTGGAGGTTACTGAACAAATAATATGATGAGTATATTTTACATATTCATAGATTCATATGATTTTAATTTATACGAGCCATTACATGAATCAATTTACAGAACTCTCATTCTTATTTCCGAAGAGAGTGCATATGTTGCAGCATCTATAATGAAAACTAAACCAAGTTGGAAATTGCAACAATGTACTTATTTCATTAATGTTTTTTCTTTTGGCTGTGTGTCTTTTCTCTGTGTAAACATGTCTGCACACTGGGTTTCTTTCTAAATCTGAATGTCCTCACTGGCCATATTGAAGAATGTGCTTACTGTACTGTTTCATTAAACTGCTCTGTTATCAGGTAATTGTTTAAACATAATGCCATAGGACTAGCAAAAAGAAAGGTGAACTAATGGCATTTGCAAATGTCAGGGATTATCTTAACACTTTTATTATAGTTTATAAAAAAGTAGGTTCAGGGCATTTCATGGCAATTATTTCTACAGAAATTGGTTATTTAAATAAATTGCTAATTATCTGAAGATGACAGTATTGAAAATGCTACTAATGAGTTGTTTAATAAGTGTAGCTTGTGGTGGCCACCTACAGGTTGAAAATAGAAAGAACATATAGACTAATTAAGCCTAGATACCACATATGAATGCCATATATTTTTCCCTCTCGTAACAGATTTAAAGACATTTATCTCTTCATGCCATTCTTTTAGTCTTAGACAGTATAGTTAGTTTCTGGGTTCTTTATAGATTATGGTTTTATTCTAAACCAATTTTACTTTGCTTTCATAATTATCTTTGTGCTATAATTCATGCATATAATTATTACTATAATTTAATCATCCAAACTGAGATACTTTTAGACTGAAAGAGGATGCTATTTATAATTACATCAGGTAATTACAAATAAATACAAGTATAATAAACTGGGACTCTTCTGGGCAAACTAGGTCATATGGTCACTCTAGTTATAACAATTAGTTACAACCCAAGAAAGCTTGACTCTAATTCCTAGACAACATTAATATAATGCTAATATTCTTAGTTTTCTCATACTTGGACAATACATCTTTATGAGTTACAAAATTATTGACTCCTCTCTCTGTAACTTAATTTATATCCAAACATTTAAAATAAGAAAGAAGGGACGCCTGGATGTTTCAGTTGGTTAAGTGTCTGCCTTCCGCTCAGGTCATGATCCCAGGGTCTTAGGACTGAGCCCCGCGTGGGGCTTCCTGCTCAGTGGGAAGACTGCTTCTCCCTCTCCCTCTGCTGTTACCTCTGCTTATTCTCTCTCTCTCTCTCAAATATATAAATAAAATCTTTAAAAAAATAAAATAAAATAAGGAATAAGAATAACATTACGGCTAAGAGCATGGTATTGACAGTCAGGTTGACCTACATTCAAATACTGAACCCACGCTTTCTAACTGAGTGATCTCTTGAGGGTGAGATATTTATCTCTGCTGAGTCCTGTTTACACATCTATAAAAATGGGGACAAAAAATATCTGTGGTAATGTCATTGATACAATGTATACAAAAACACTTAGGAAAATCCCTGACAATTAGAAAGCACTCAAAAGAAGAGTCTCTATATTGAGTGTGAGTGTATTTAATGTTAAAATTTTATTTTAACTCATATTTGGTTCTTTTCTAAGTTAACTTCATCGCTGGTATCTATTGGAAAGAACAGAGAACGTAAAATTTCTTCTTAAACTATCATGACAAAGTTCATAGTGTTCTTGAATTTTGAATTCAAAGATATCATCTAATCTAATATTTCCTATAGTAGAGAGGTCATTTCTATTGCATTCTACCCACTAATTATCCATCTAGGTTAGGGATGTCCCAATGTAGCTACTTGTGCTGCTGGATTTGCAACAAATTGATAAAATAATAATAAAACCAATAACGTGTGCTTAACCATTAGTTCCAGTTATTTTTTAAGAAAAGCATGGATGAAACCTCTTCTCTATGGTGACCTTCAATATTTGAAGACAACTATTGGAATTCCTTTTAGCCATTTCATACACTATGATGTGTGTGTGTGTGTATGCGTAGGCAGGGAGAGATCATTATGTTCTGGACATATTCTGAATTTGTTAATATTTTGCTTAAAATGTTGGATAAAGGACTAAATGTACTTTCCTGAATGTGCAAAGTATAGAATCATTGCACATCCCCTCTATAAAAGTTGCACAACAGAAAATCTGATAGTGCCTATTCCTGTGTTGTAAATTTTAGGAGCATTCTAAAAACTAGTCACTTTTTATTGCAGAAGTAAATTATAAACACTTTTTATCTAAAGGGATCAAACAATATGGAAGTATAGATCTCAAACCTGAAACTTCTTCAGCACCATCCCCAGAGATAACTGTTAACAGTTTAAAACTCAACATTCTATGCATTTACATGCCTACATACTAAATGTAATCATACTTTTTTTAACCGGAAATGGGACCACATCATATATATTGTTCTGCTACTTGTTATTAACACTTCAACATTTTATCCTAGAGATATTTCCATGTTAGTTTTATTTTTTCTATTTATTTATTTTTTTAAAAAAAGATTTAATTTATGAGAGAGAGAGAGAGTGGGTAGGGGGAGGGGCAGAGGGAGAGAATCTTCAAGTAGTCCCCCCTCTGAGCACAGAGCCTGATAGGGGGTGGTGCTCCATCCCACAACCCATGGGATCATGACCTGAACTGAAGCCAAGAGTCGGACACGCAACCAACTGAGCTACCCAGGTCCCCCATCCATGTTGGTTTTAAAAATTTTGTAGGATATTGGGCACCTGGGTGGCTTAGTCAGTTAGGTGTCTGCCTTCTGCTCAGGTCATGATCCCAGGGTCCTGGGATCGAAAGCACGTTCCTCTGCTTCTCCCTCTCCCACTACCCCTCCCCCCTGCTTGTACTTTCTCTCTCTCTGTCAAATAAATAAATAAAATCTTCTAAAAAAATTTCTAGGATATTGTATGTATATGAACTATATTTAATAGCATAACTGTTGGTGGTAATTTATGTTGTTTTCACTATTTTGCTATGAAAAACAATACTTCAAGGAAGATCTTTGTCCATGTAACTTTGTGTCTATGTACTAATAGAATAGATTCCTCAAAGTGGAGTTTCTGGATGAAAAGACATATACATTTAGATATTGCCATTGCATTATAAACCTAATAAAGATTTACTTACACAAATATATGCATTTATAATCATAGACTCAAAGTATATATTTTTTACAATTGAAATGACATATGGATTACAAGAGAATCTCCAAACTTGAGATCTAAGAGGTTAATTAACACCCCTTAAGTGTTTATCCCCACATGTTTGTAGCTGAATGTTTATTTTTCTGCTTAGTTTCTCTAGCTTTCACAGTGATATTAGCCTATGTGTACTAGGAACCAGGCAGTATGCCAAGTGCTTTTAGTGAATTGTATCATTTAATTCTCCCCAGTTTGCTCTGATATTGTTATTAATGACCATGTTTCACAGATAGGGAAAATGGATGTTTTAGGAAGTTAAGGAGTTTGCTCAAAGTCACACTTACCTAAAGTAAGCGAGCTGAGACTTACACCTCATTGGTTGGACATTAGAACCTATGGTCTTAGCATTAGGCCATAGGCCATACTGATACTGGTTTTCTTAGGCAAAGACAATATGAAGATGATCCTCTTCATAAATGCTGCACTGTCATTTCTCAGTAACAGCTGAAGAGTACGGACTTTCATGTCACAGAGACTTTGTGTTTGATTCCAGTCTATCCCTTTTAAACTGTGTGACATCAAACAGGTTATTTATGCAGTTTGAGCTTCCCTTTCTTCATATATGAAATAGAGATGACAGTATCTACCTTCACAGCATCATGAGGGTTACGTTGCACCAACTGTATGAAGCCTCAGCCTCAGGTCTGGCACATGGAAATCACTCCCTGAATGGGTGCTCCCAATCCTTCCACTACCAGCAGCTGATACTGTCAGAAAGGAAAATGGCCCCCTCTCCAATGAGTAGTCTTAATTCTTTTGCTTTAAAATAAAATGCTTGGCACATGCTAGGTACCAAGTTACTGAATGTGAATTGACTATGAACATATTGAATATATTATGAAGCAAATAAACATAGCCATAAAGATATAAGGACTTAGGAAAAAATTCTTGAAATAGTCAACTAAAATTAAAACATTTTCATAAGATAATTTTCACTTTTTCCCAATGAAAGTAAAATAACAACGACATAAAACAATTGATTTTCTTTCTCCCATTTCTCCTCTTTAAATTTCATATCTCTACATATAACCCTGGATCCTTTTAGTACTTCAGTTTCTGGTTGAATTATGCAAATTTTCTCAGAGGACTTTAATCCATGTGTAAAGATGTATTTTTAAATAGCTATGCTTCACGTATTTATCAGTTTATTAGGTTCATTAACATTTTAAACTTGTTTTAGTAAAGCATAAATTTTTTGGTGCTTGACTTATGTGTATTTTAGTATTTTATGAAAATCAATCTTTCAACTCCTAAATCCTTGAAATGCTTGATTTGCTAATATTTTCTTTCTTCTAGATGATGTTAAAATTATTAACAATTAGGTAGGCAAAGTTCAATTTCTAATGAATTTATTATCTACTTAATTCATTGTATTTTAATTAATGTAAGCAAATTAAAACTACATTTTCTTTTTGTATACACAATGAGCATGAGTGAGTATTATAACCCACTTTCTGTTTTATTGCCAGCTAGGGCTATTATCAGGGAGTTTATTGTGGACTTAGCTCTAACAATTAAATGTGCAACAGTAGCTGTCCTAGGAGTCAAATGATTAGGGAAAAAACAAACAGAATTAAACTCAATTATTCAAAATTCCAGTTATCCAAAATTAGCATATGTTCCACACTATCTTGCCCATTAGAAATTCCTTACTCTTCAAGGATTTAGTCATGCAAAGTAAAGCTCTACCTCCTTTTCACCAATAAACTTGAGTTCTGAAGCTGTCATTAAAATCCTTCTATATTGGTTTAGTGCTTGGACCTTTGGATTCTCAAAAACAAAATTCTTAAATATATTGATGACTGCTTTTGAGATTTTTGCCTCTGGAGTCAGTTAAAGTAATCTCACCAACAACGTTATGACACTACTGAATGAGAGCTGTTAGGAGAGGGGGCAAGGAGGCTGGATGTGTGGTCCTCGTAAGGTTTCAGGGGATCCTGAGTTCTACCATCATAGGCATCATGCTTTTGTCTCTAATAAAAAAAAAAATGGTTTAATTGCATTACAGCAAAAACATAGCAGACACTGTCACAGTAAACTGAATAAATGCTCCCCCTGAAATCAATTGTCCTCGTGGTAGTACAGATCAGGATAGCAAACACCTGTATAGTTTTTATCCCTGCTAGCCCTTTATATATATATTAAATCACTTAATCCTCAAAAAAACTCTATGAAGTTGTGATTGTAATTTTATTATTCTATAGATGAAAAAAACAGAGGTACATGAGATTAAGAAATTTTCACAAAGTCACACAACTTGCTGATAGTGGAGCTAGAATTTGAACCTAAGCGGTTGGCCCTGTTTTCTGTCTGATGCTATGACTAGTTCATCCTCAAATTGCCTTCTTTCTAAAATTCATATTAATAGTATTTATAAAATGTATGATGCTTAAATGAATGTGAATTTTTCCTAATGGAACATCTGTACAGAATAAATAATTGGATTCGTATTATTTGCCTTAAAACTACCTCCTAAAATCACAGGGACTAGTGTTTTGGGTATCTGTCATTGATGACAATGTGGTAAGGACACAAATTGATTAACTGGCATCATTCTTGAAAGATTTTCAGCTTTAGTACAATTCCTTTTTAAAGGCGTAGGTACTTAATAGACATTTCTTAGATAGACAGATGGACAAATGAATGGATAAATGAGGCCTGCACAAGGAAACTGATTAAGTAAGTCATAATACCTTAATACTTACATATCAATACATAACACTATTGTTAATGGTAGCATTTTAAAAGTTGTTTTAAAATGATATTGGCAAGTGATACTATCATTTTCTTAAGAAAAAAATTCATCCAAATCAGATTGATTAACTTTTAATTAAAAAATCTCTGGCTTATTAGAATGTTTTTTCTAGAAGAGGAATCAATCCAAAAATGTTCTGTGAAGTTTCTCAGAGAAGATCTATGACTTCAGTACATTGACTGGCATTTCAAGATGTGACTCTAAGGAAGGCCTAGACTGATTAGATGTCAAAAGTTACAGTTCAGTCTAGTCCACCAGCTTTTCTAGTAGGTTGTTCTAGAACCAATCAGAGCTCTTGGCAGCAGTGTTGGAACTCCGGTTCATTTTGTTTGTTTGTTTGGTTGATTGTTTAAACCTTCAGCTTGTTTCAAAATTTGGGAATTCAGAATGGCTTGACCTTGATTGGAGCATTCCACATGGTTGGAACAGAATGGCTTGATATAACTGAATTTGGGTTCATCTGGCCCTCCCATGTGGATGAGGGCTTAATTTAAATTGCATGTTGCCTATGAGTTCATTTAAGCTTATAGGATTTCAATTTCTTGATTTAAACCTTGTCATTTTCTTATAGACGGAGTCTACATTCAATTCCTTAAGCCTCTCAAACTGGCTTCTTCCTCCCTGGTCTTTGGTCTAAAATCATTAATTACTGGAGCAGTGACAAAATCGTAAAAATCCTTATCTGAATAGCTGTGATCCTGGAAATATTTATGTGTTCTAATTGACATGTGTACAACTCTGTATAGTATTGATAATATGTGTTTTCCTTATACCAAAACTTTTATTTTTATCTTGAACTTTTTATTTCTTTATTCCTGTCATTTTAAAACTAAAAAGAAATTTCTATATAACAATTTAGAAAGATCCTTGTATATACTTTCAAAAGATTTCCTTCCAGAAATCTTTCATGATAGATAAAAGTCATTTTTAAAACCTATTCCCCATAAAAATGCTCTCTGAGAACAGGTAGATTATATTTCATATTAAATCAGTTGAGTTACAAAGAAAACTAATCAAATGGAATTTATAATGGAAATAAAAACTGAATTTACTATTACCCAGGAACAGAAGGACCCATTTCTTCATTTTTGGATCACATTTCCTGAGAGAACATAATTACTCTTAATTTTTAAGAAGATGTCTTTATTAGTTTGAAAGGTTTTCATGTTCATTAGGTAGATTAGAAAGTTTTAGTAAAGAAGGAAAAACATGAAATAGAAAATGTCTTATTGACCTAATTGAACATCTTCAAATGCCATTGAGGATTTGCTGGTGTTTTTTAACACCTGTGTAATAATGTTGCCCTTTAAATGTAACTGGTTAAATTTTCAAAGCTGTGTTCTGGGATTTTGCCATTTGATGTCCATTAATATCAGTTGGAATATGTGGCCAAATCCCTGTGTACCACTTTGAAATTTTATCCCTTAGTGTTAATGATAGTCTTCTAACAGTGCAGTTAGAAATAAATTATTTATCTGCTTAGCTCAAATTTCCTTTACTCTCTAGGGTCAACTACATAAGAAAAAAAAAAAAAAAGAATCCCAGTGTTTATCACTTCAAAGTAACATGTATGTAAAGAAGCCATCAGCTTAGTATGTATTGAACATATCTGTTATATTATGCAGATAGATATATGTCAATCTAAAAGATTTATTTAAATTTCAGATTGCCTTTAAAATGTTTTTCTTTAACTTTTATTCTTACTCAGATTTCTTTTTAGTACAGCTAAAGATTTGTATATATAAATGTGTATGTGGGTGTCACTGTGAGTATATATTCTTGCAATGCATTCTCCTGTGTACTCTCTTACCTTCTCTACCTTCTCAGACAGACGAAGAAGTCACTAATAAACACTTTGAAGTAGAAATAGGATCTTGATGTTCAGTTTCTAATTCGCCCTAACTGACTGCCTTGTATTTCAGTGTCCATTGTGGAATTCTGAAGTCTCAGCATTGAGCATTCTTGACCAAGAAACATTAATATCTAGAGGAAGATTTTAAGGTGTGGGAGCAATAGGAACAGACATTTCCACAAACATTTTTGGTGTTAAATGCAAAAACATCGGTTACACCTGAATTTAATATCATCTGAAATGGATGTGAACAGGATAAAAATAAGTCCACTAATATTAAGGAAAATTCTTTGTGCTTCCTCAAAGTGAACCCTCCCATAAATACGTATTGATCCTGCTGGTGAAGATGCTGGTGGTGGTGGAGGTAATGATAAAATACTCACCACATGAGGCTGATTTTACCAGTTGCTTATTTGTGTTTTTGAGGCAGTGTCAAATTCTTGCACAAATAAAACTATTTTTAGTTCAGAAAATACCTTTAAAGAACAATGACTTAATGAATCCACACCAGAAATACCAAATTATATTCCGATGTGATGAAAGCATTAATTTACTTCAGGATATGTTAACCCTTGAGAGTTGAAAGCAGCTTTAATACAATATAATCATTTAAAAAATGACCCCCAAGTGTTCTGTCCATCCATGAAGTTTTCATTATGATTAGGGAATAATGTATTGGTAGTGTCTGGCTGAGTGAAGTTTAAAAATTAAGCACATTCTCTTTAATTACTGAATTCTAGTAAATTGTCCTTACCTTGGTGGAAACCTTCTAATGTATGAAAAATTAGATTAGGTTCACTATATTTCATCAAATTGTGAGTAATACATGTAAAAAGCAATATGGAATCTGTAAGTTCATCAGCACCTTGCTTGTTTTCACAGTATCTCTATTCACACCAGCTGCTTTATACTTAGTGGAAACATAACAGAGCTGTATGTCTATTTATGCACTGTATGTGATTGTTTTTCTTTTTCAAAATCTGCTGTTCCTTGTTCTTTTTAAAACAGATGCTTGAATATTCCATATAATCTTTTACACATTACTCTATATCAAATTGTATTATGCATGTATTTTATGCAGGAGTTCTAAAGTTGCTATACCCACTTGCATAACACGTTTGCTTGCAATAATAGCATTAAAATTCTCAAAATAAATACATATCCATTTACAAATTAACATACTTTAAAACATGGCAATGTATATGTATCTCACACACACTCACACACACACACATATCTTAAGTAAAGATAGGGCGCCTGGGTGGCTCAGTTGGTTAAGCCTCTGCCTTCAGCTCAGGTCATGATCCCGGGGTCCTGGGATTAAGTCCCACATAAGGCTCCCTTCTCAGCGTGGAGTCTGCTTCTCCCTCTGCCCCTCCCCCTGCTTGTGTTCTCTCTCTCTCTCTCTCTCTGTCAAATAAATAAATAAAATCTTTAAAAAAAAGTAGAGATAAGGAAAATTGACTTTTGTCTAGTACAACACTACCATTACATAATAATGATTATATGGCAGTATGCTCAAATGGTCAATGTGCTAACCATTGATTATTCTCATTTTCTGTAGGCACAGCAATCAGACCTATTGCTTTGAGAGCTGTGACCTCCATTGCTCGTGCTTTGCCTGGATTTCCCATTTTGGCCACTGGTGGAATTGACTCAGCTGAAAGTGGTCTTCAGTTTCTCCATAGCGGAGCCTCAGTCCTCCAGGTAGTACTTGTGTTTGCCCCTTCAGAAAGCTCTGTCTAACACATCTAGTGTAAATTATGTGACAACAGATATATTCTTGCAGGGTCTCCTGAGAAAGAGATTAAAATGTGGGGTGTGGGATTAAAATGGCAGCACTCATTAAGTTCCTACTGTGAGTCGAGAACAAACCTGAGGTTTATTTCCTGTCTTAGTTAGGGCTTACAAACTTTCTATCTTGTACAAATATATTTGCTTATCTCCCTGTTTCCAAAATAAATGAAATCAGGTACCAAAATGCATTCTGTAGAACTGGGGAAAAAAACAAATACATGAAGAAATCTGGGTAAAAGTAAAATCTTGTTTGAAAAATAAAATGAAGTCATGGGTAAGGCCAATATACAAAATCTATTCCATAATGTACTGGAGGGATTACCAAATTTGACTCTGAACTTCCTGGCAGCCAAAGCAAGAAAATTATTGGTTTCATAACTTTAAAAATATAAATATAAATTGATTATTCAACTTCTTGTGGTACAGAGCTGAGAAAAATTCTTCCATTACATTATTTATGACAATAAAGGGATACTTTGAGAAGTAGTACATTATACTCTTAATAGAATTCCTACATATAATTTTTTACTTATTACTTATACACTTGCTTGTTATTATGCTGCTCAGAAAAGGCCCAGTACAGTGCCTTGGCACATTATAGTGTAAACATTTCTCTGAGGCTAGATATGCAGATTTAAATGGTCTGACTTGACCCAGGGATAAACTTTTTCATATGACGACTAGACTGTGACCTCTCAGGTAATACTCCATTAATATGGATTCTTACTACCTAGCACTGAATGAAATTAGGAAGCACAGAGTTTAGCTTCACTTATATTCTCTGGAGAACGAATATCTTGTTGTTTTTTGGGTTTTTTTTATTATTATGGAGAACAAATATTTTGTGTTCCAATTTGACAATCAGAGTTAACATCCTTTAACAAAATATAGTCTAAGGTGGAAATAATATGTATCAGAATGCTAATAGAAGGTATAAAGAAGAACAAAACGGAAATTTCAATGAAAATTATAATAACTAACATTTAAAACTCAGTTAATGGGCTCAACAACAGAATGGAGAAAACAGAAGAAAGAATCAGTGAAGTGGAAGACAGAGCAATAGAAATTAACCAATCGGAACAACAAAGAGAAAAAAGAATGAAAAAAAAATGAGCAGATCCTCAGGGAACTGTGAGACTATAATGAAAGATCGAACATTCAGAGAGGTCACAGAAGGAGAGGATGACAAAGAAATAATGTTTAAAAATTTCCTAATTTTTTGCAAAAAGGCAAAACCCTATAGATTTAAGAAGTTGAATGAACCTAAAATATGATATATCTAAAGAAATCCATACTGGGGAACCTGGTTGGCTCAGTAGATTAAGCTTCTGCCTTCGGCTCAGGTCATGATCTCAGGGTCCTGGGATCGAGCCCCACATTGGTCTCCCTGCTCAGTGGGGAGACTGCTTCTCCCTCTGCCTGCCACTCCCCCTGCTTGTACTCTCTCGCTATCTGTCTTTCTCTCTGTCAAATAAATAAATAAAATCTTAAAAAGAGAAAAGAAATCCATACTGAAACACATCATAGTCAAACTTCTGAAAACTAAAGATAAAAAAGGACCTTGGAAGCAAGAAAAAAACCATTTTACCTAGAGGGAACAAACAATTTTAATGGAAATAGATTTCTCATCAGAAAGTGTAAAAGTCCAGGAAGTGGGACAGTATTTTTCAACTGTTGAAGGAAAAGAACTATCAACCCAGAATCCTATATCCTTCAGGGAGGAGAAAGCAACACAGTCTTGACTGAAGAAAAGCTAGGAGAATTTGTTGCCAGGAGACCAGAACTAAAAGAATGGCTAACAGAAGTTCCTGAGAAAAGAAATGTTAAAGAAAGTATCTTGAGACATCAGGAAGGAAGGAATAAAGAACAAGGAGCAACAACTTCAAGAAAAATCTGAAGATAATGTATGTCCAGGCTTGAATATCACCTGAATTTACGTTCACGAACAAGGAGAAATGTATGGACTGGAAGATACGAGTGGGTTGTGAGTAGGTCCCAGGAAAGATGCTTGCTCATTTCCCAACATATGATCTTTGGCAGGTCACACATGGGGGTGAAGATTGTTAAGATTACCAAGTGCTGCTTTTAGCTGATGCTACAGATAGTCTTTACACACTCACCTGAGAGTGAAATAGTTTTATTGTGCTTCACTATATTGCACTTTATAGATATTGCATTTTTTACAAATTGAAGGTTTGTGAGGGGCGCCTGGGTGGCTCAGTGGATTAAACATCTGCCTTCAGCTCAGGTCATGATCCTGGGGTCCTGGGATCGAGACCCATGTCGGGCTCCCTGCTCAGCGGGGAGTCTGCTTCTCCCTCTCCCCCTCCCCCTGCTTGTGCGTTCTCTCTTTCTCTCTCTCTGTCAAATAAATAAATAAAATCTTAAAAAAAAAACGAACTGAAGATTTGTGGCAACCCTGCATCAGACAAGTCTACTGGCCCCATTTTTCCAACAGCATTTACTCACTTTGTATCTTTGTGGCACATTTTGGTAATTCTCACAATATTTCATACTTTTAAAAATATTATTATTATATCTGTTATGATAATCTATGATCAGTAATTATGATTTACTAAAAGATTAGGTTATGGTTAGCATTTATTAGTAATAAAGTATTTTTTAATTAAAGTATGTACATTTTTTAGACATAATGCTATTACATACTTAATAGACTATGGTGTAGTATATACACAACTTTTATATGCACTGAGAAACCAAAAACATTCATTTGACTTACTTTAATGCATTATTTGCTTTATTGTGGTGGTCTGGAACCGAATCCACAATATCTTTTAGGTTTGCCTTTGTTTTGATTGACATCACCTGAGGCTTGGAGGATTAAAGGAATGTAGCCAAAGTCACATGACGCGTGCTAGAGCCAGAACTCAGACAGCAGGTTTCAAATCTGTAATACCAGTGCTCTTCCAACAGTTCATGTTGCCCGTCCCCTCCCAGAACCTCTAAGGTGAGAATATCAGCAATAGGCAGGTCTTCCCCACCTGCTTGAGGCTTACATATTCAGGCTACACCTTCTTCCTTAGAGAAAGGATGCAAAGAAGAGAAGAAACGTCAGAACAGGGAGAAATAAGTCAACATGCTTTCCAAGAAGAGATGTACTTGGTGTGTGGACCATAGTATATGAATATATGTAGAATACCACGTGTCCTCACAAAAATGTGTATGTTTGGTGAAATAATCGTTCACATTGTGGTTTCTGCTTAGGCCCATCTTGGATCAAGAAGCAGAGAATCACTCAGAGTACCTTAAGAAAATGTAGCATATTGTATTGTCTGGATCAGGGGACCCTGGCACTAGAACTCTAAGAACCGGGAGGGTGGGCAGTTCTCAGGGGAGATCTCCTCCATCTCTCTTTTATGGTCCATGTGATTTCTCCCTCAGAGGAATCTAGAGTTCCATTCACTCTTTCTCTCTCCATAGTTTACTCCTTGCTTCTGCCTCCTCTGTACTTCTGCCTGCTGCATGACACCTGGGTCCCCTCTACCTGGTGGTTTTTCAGCTCCAACTTCCACATGAAATGCCTCCTTAGCTTCATATCTCTTGGCTCAGATTTCAAAAGAGGGAATTTGTTTTGCTCAATTATCTTTTCATGCCAGGCTCCATCTTAAAGTACTGGTCACCCAGTGTATTGACTCCTTAGTAGATAGCAGAAGCACACTAAGTATTCGTTGAATGAATTTGTTAAATGAATGTGTTGGAGTTGTGCCTTTTTTTTTTAACCGGATTGTGAAGAGGAGATGAAAGGGTTAACATGGTCTACAAAGTGGTTGCCAAAGGACTTGCCCTTCAGCTCCCACTAGGAACTGCAGGGAGACTTTCCAGCTATGTAAAATATTGGTTCCCAAATGATTTGGTTAAAAATGTGAAGTTCTGCACATAGGCTTCAACTGGTAGAAGATTAAAGATTATGTATAAATTCCACACCATTAGCTTGAGTCAGAATTTTATTTAGCCAGAACACATTTTTAACCCAATTTTAGCTAAAGTCTGAACTGAACTAAAATCAGTATTAAGATATACTTAGGATGGTTATGAGAGGGGAAAACCCTTGAATTTAGAATTTTGGCGTCACATTTGAATGGGATAGAGAATGTGCAATATTTCTGTGTCTCCTCCATTGTAACTGAATTTCATCCTGTTCTGCTCCCTAGTCCTGGGTTAATCTGACCTTTCATTTTCTATACTTTTGGGCTGCTGAATATTATTAGAGAAATTCAAGTAACTCTGCCAATTGGATTTACTTCAAATTCACAGTGTTTAATGTTAGCTGGGCCTTGGGTGCTAGTCAGCATCTGTTTTTATTTATCTTTTAAAAAAATCCACATCAAATTGTCCCCAGCAGTTAGTTCATATCTTTTTCATACACCTCAAGGTAGATCACCCTCCATCATCACCCTCTATTTCTCTGATGCCATTTGTTTGCTGGCTCTTATCATATAGGTCCCCTTCTCTGGTTCTATAATATTTCCCTTGAAGAGCTCATCCACTTATATATCTCTGAGTTGAGTACTGTCAAATCTATCTTTCCAATTATTTCTACTCAGGAGTGAAGTACATACTGACAAAATGCATTTTTTTACAAGATGTGATCAGACAAATGAAATGTATTTAAGTATAGGGTGGTGGTGCTGATACACCGGGGTGTAGAAAGAGAAGTAGTGGGTACAGAAATAGTGACATAAATATTTTGATCCTGATCTTAATACACATACATAGACTGCGTAAGTAGGTGAGTTCACTACTGGAATAAGGATTTAGTCAGTAATTTCAAATTCAGTTTTAAATGAATTCAACAGCTATGACCTTCTATGTGACTTTAGAAAAAGTATGGACATTTCAAAATGGAAATCTAAAATATTTTCGTAAGTTGGATAAGTGCAATAGAACATGCCTTTTTGTTAGTCATCATTCATCACAGAGAATCATTTGTATGTTTGTTCATTCAATAAATATTTATTGAGAACCTACTACATGCCTAGCACTGTTCTAGGAATTTGGAATTCTTCTGGGAATAGACAGGCAAAAGTCCATTACCTCTGGGGCTTACATTTTAGTGAGGGAAGAAACATAACATATAAAAAATATGAACTGTAAGTATATTTGGTATATATGATGGTAAGTGCTGTGAAAAAAAGAGGCCTCATTGAAAAGGTAACATTTGAATAAATAATTGAAGATGGTGAATCAGGGAAGGAAAATACTTCTGTTGTAACATCACTTGCTTAAATTTTTAATTGAGAGCTAACTGAAATATAAAAATTACAAAATACTGTAGATCACCTTGCAGTTTATAAACAGAAATGCCTTTTAGGGTTTCAGGTTGCATTTTAGTGGGTAATTTTTGAAGTCTTCTTTACCATTTCTAGGAATGTAGCATTTCACATTGGCACTGTTTATTTCTATTATCTTATTCTGTAACTTGCTTTGACAAGGATGTTAACATTTCAGTGGTGAAACATCCAATAACTCTACCTTCAAAATGCGTCAGTGAATGTTGACTATAAAAACTAAGGAATTAGCTAGAAAGTAATTTGGGTTCCAGATCATTTCCCTAGTACATCTTTGGAGTGAAAATGACTATTACAACAGAACCAGATACAATACTGTGGCCAAGAAGTAAGGTTCAAAACCGATTATAGGTTTGTGTCCTTGGGTAACTGCTGTTACAACTTTGTCAGTCAACTAAACTGACTTCTAATTTATTTATGCAAACTCCAGTGTGTTTGAAATATGATTTTTCTTCTTACTTGATAGGCTTTCATTAATTAGAGTATGCAAGTTAGAGCTCTAAAAAGGACAGATGAAAATTATTAGTAAATTTCAAATACTGAAATTTATAAATACCTCCTTGTTAAATTATGTTTTCAAACTCTTCATGAACTCTTGAGGTCTTAAAATCTTTTGGGGGTTACTCTGAAAAAAAGAAGTTTGCTTCTGGCTACCAATTGTTTATCCATGAAGAGGATAGTAAATAAATAACTTGCACAATTGCCCTTTAACGTAGTGTGAAGAGAGGACTTTAATGAATTAAAACTGGTTTCTTTGTTGTTATTTTTTTACTGTTAGTTTTGGTTTTTTAGTCCCAGACCTAGCCCCGGTGAGCCCAAATCCCTTTCCTCTGATTTAAGTACTAGTTTGCAGTTTCTATTAATAAAAAAAAAAACTAGGTAGAGATTTCTGTTGCAAACAAAACCCAGACTGAGTCAGTTGCTTTTAGTGATAGGTTTCATCACAAAATGTTCAATTCCTCTATTGTATATAGATAGAGAATATAAGTACTATACTACCTTCTTTCTCACTGAATGACTCTGGGTTTCTATAGTTTAATTTAATGATATTGCCATTACAATTTAATCTGTTAAGGACTTTGATTCAGAACATCGGAAATTATAGGAAGCCATCAGTTCATTCATGTACAATTATGACCTGTGCCTTCATTGAGATTGTACGGGTGGGTTTTTTTAATCCCATTTCTTTTGTTAGGGTTTGTCACTGAACTTAATAGAAAATCCTGAAATACAACAGGAAGAGGGAGCATAGTGGGCATTTACTATGAAGAGTCATGGTCACGTGATGGACACTCACTAAACGTGGATGACCAAATCAGTCCTTAACAATAATCAAAGCTGCTCTAATGGAACTAGTCCAAGCTAAATTTTTTATGTGGAATTTTTTAATGTGATCAGGAGCTGTATTATTTTATTAAAAGTAGGGAAAAAGAAGTAATTGAAGCAGATGATGACACTGTTTCCGCATGAGTGCAGATGCATTACCGACATTCTCTTGCGGTCGTAACATACAGGAAGACTTTGGTGCTTCAGCTTTATTGATGGGGGTCTTGAGGTGATAAAAATTTAGCACACTATATTCTAAATTTTTATTGGGTAGGTGGGCAAGAGTTATTCAATGATATTTTTTTCTTCCATCTTCATTCACTTTAAAGTCAGGCTATGATATATGAAGGAAGAATAGTTGATACCATTCAAAGTTATTTTAAATGGAAATCGGAACTGTTTCACATAGTTAGTTAAAATAGACATATTTTTCTTTCCACTATGCAGTTTCTTGTTTCCTAGCTTTAATGAGTGTTTCCTTTTCAATTTTAAGGACAATATGCAAGCGGGTATTGAAAAAAATAGAAACTCTATATTCTCAGAGTAATATATAAGAAAACATATGCTCTTAGTATCCATTCAATGAAATTCCAATTACCATGTCAATTGTTACATTATTTTAAATTACTTTAATGGATGGTTACTTTTAATGGAAGAGGTTTTAATTTTTGAAAAGCATCCTGATTCCAGTGCAACAATGTTGTTTATAAGCAAATAGAGGAAATTAAATGGAAACCTGTTAGGCCTTTGAATGACTGAATGCACACTCTCCACTTGATAGAAAGATTAACATCTACATTCAAAGGAAATTAAGTGAAATTAAGTCTAATCTTTTTGAAAGACAGTTTTACTAAGAAAAAGTAACCGTATCACACTGTGACTGTTTTTTTTGTGAGAAAATAACCATGTGTTAGCCAAGATGTTTACAGATATAGCCATATGAAATTTCTGATCTTGTATAAACTTCTTTCACTGAAGTTTTTTTTTCTTGACTTTGACTAGATCCTTTATGTTGTCTGCTCCTTTATGCGTTATATACAGAGATATGGTAAACTACTAGTTACATTTCTTGGTCAAAAAAATCTTCATATTACTGACCAAAGTTTTAAACTACTATTTATCCTTTTATTCAGTTTTTTTAAATACCAGTTGTTTAGATATTCTTATGTTACATATTATTTTCCAAACATTATGTTTTCTTTGTTGCTTTTCTCTCAACTTGTCGAATTTATCAGTATCATTTGAAATGAGTTGTGATTGGACGTAACTGATTTTTTAATAACCATCCCATAACTTGTCCATCCAAATGACTGTTAGAAATAGTCACTTCGGGAAGTAATGTATTTTGAATACCATCAGTAACTACTCTTCATATTTTGAGAGTGGATTTGATTTCCTGTAAACAAAGCTAAAGAAAGCCAAGTTGAGTGAACGAAGTTGGCTGTTGAACTGAGATATACAAAGTCATGTGTCTCTTTTTCTGGCAGTTCATGAACTGACTTTAATAAACCGCTCAAAAAAGAATTGTTACAAAATTCTTCTGAGCAATGCCAACATCTACCAAGGTGATTATTTTGAAAAAGCCACACTCATTTGGATATGTATAATTGTATATTTGTTTAAAAATCTACTTTAATATTTTATAGACTCTAGTACTAAGTTAGGGTTCAGAATTCAGACTGTATAAAGATTTAGAAAGATCTATGCTATAGCAATTTTATGGTAAAAAATATTAATGATCTGATGAATATTACCTTCTGTTTTTCAAAAAGTCCTTTCCAGTTATTAATTCGTTTGACTCTTACAAAGCTATAGGCATATCAGTAAGCATTTTTAACCCCATTTTACAGATTAGCAAGTTGGCAATTTCCTTGAGTTTATTTCATCAATTGGCTAACCCAGTAAGATTAGAAACCATGTTTCCTGATTTCTGCTCCATGATTTGTCTCTGCATCACCTACCATCCATGTAACTGTGCTTAAGAAATATGCTAGCAAAATGGAAGAGAAATTCATCATAAACATGCGAATGCTCGCTCTGTCCTTGAGAATGATTCATTCTCAATTATTGTCCTACACCTGTGTAGAGTTTACACCAATCTTATCATTTTACAGATGAACTCCTTGTTCTTTGTTAAATAATTGTTTTCATCATGGTAAGTGTACTCTTTAATCCCCATCACCTATTTCACTCATTCCCCCACGTACTCCCCCTCTGATAACCATAAGTTTGTTCTCTGTAGTTAAGAGTCTGTTTCTTGGTTTGTCTTTCTCTCTCTCTCTTTTTTTCCTTTGCTCATTTGTTTTGTTTCTTAAATTCCACATATGAGTGAAATCATATGGCATTTGTCTTTCTCTGACTGACATTTTGCTTAACATTATACTCTCTAGTTCTATCCATGTTGTTGCAAATGGCGATTTCATTTCTTTTTATGGCTGAATAATATTCCATTGTATATATATACCACTTCTTAATCCATTCATCTATTTATGGATGCTTGGGCTGCTTCTATAGTTTGGTTATTGTAAATAATGTGGCAATAAACATAGGGGTGCATGTATCCCTTTGAATTAGTGTTTTTGTATTTTGGGGCAAATACCCAGTAGTGTGATTACTGGATCATAGAGTAGTTCCATTTTTAATTTTTTGAGGAACCTCCATACTGTTTTCCACAGTGGCTGCACCACTTTGCATTCCCACCAACAGTGCAAGAGGGTTCTTTTTTCTCCACATCCTTGCCAACATTTGTTTCTTATATTTTTTATTTTAACCATTCTGAGAGCTGTGAGGTAACATCTCGTTGTAGTTTAAGTTTTTAATTCCGGATAGTTAACATAAAGTGTTATATTAGTTTCAGGTGTACAGTATAGTGACTCAACAATTCCATACTCTCATTGTAGTTTTGATTTGCGTTTCCCTGATGATGAGTGATGTTGAGCATCTTTTCATGGTCTGTTGGCCATCTCTGTGTCTTCTTTGGAGAAATATATGTTCATGTCTTCTGCACATTTTTGATTGGGTTATTTGTTTTTTTGGATTTTGAGTTGTATCAGTTCTTTATATATTTTGAATACTAACCCTTTATTGGATATGTCGTTTGCAAATATCTTTTCCGATTCAGTAGGTTGTCTTTTAGTTTTATTGTTTTCTTCACTGTGCAGAAACTTTTATTTAGATGTAATCCCAATAGCTTATTTTTGCTTGCATTTCCCTTGCCTCAGGAGACATATCTAGAAAAAATGTTGCTATAGCTGATGTCAGAGAAATTACTGCCAGTGCTCTGTTTAAGGATTTTTATAGTTTCAGGTCCCACATTTCCTCTTTGCTAAATAATTTATCTCTGACTTCTTCAGTTTCCAAAGTTACTTTGAAGTCTGGTAAGTTTCCACATGCTGAACAAAGGACTTTCTGAGATTTCTAAAGACTGGAAACCCAGGAGCTTCTGAGTTCTGTTTGGGGGAAATTTAGAAATCCAAATTCTTAAGTAACATGAAATATGGAGGCAGAGTAACTTATGAAGTAGATTCAGGACAAGCAAATAATACATATATGACTGGTACAATATGAGATGATAAAGTTGATTAATGACAAATATAAGATCCCATCCTAGGATGTAGAAATGTAATTATACATTGAAAATGGAGGTGACATGGGAAAGAGAAGATTTTGTGGAAAAATTATAGAGGGGTTTACTTAACAGTAAGGTCAACACAAACAGCACAGTGATATAGCTTCCCCCCAAAAGCTGATGGATCTTAGTTGCATCTGAAATATGATATCTAGAAACAGGGAAGTGATGTCCCCACTGAACTCTCTTCAGATGACATCTTCATTCATCACATCGTGGGTGCCCATAGTATGCCGGGCATGGTTTTAGCCATGAAGAAAACAAGGATGTTCTCAGACAATGGAGAATGCTCTCAGCAACCTTACATGCTATAACCTCCCTCAAAGGAGTGATAAGATAATTGAGTCCAGACTCAAATGAATAAAAAAAAGTCAGCTATGCAGAAGTCTAAAAGAACAGTGTCCTCCTGGCAAAAGGAAGGGCAAGAGCATAAATACAAAGTCCGTAGGGTGCAAGGGTGAGAGCAGTCTTGCCCTGTTTCAGGACTGGCAAGGGGCACAGCAGATGTAAGGATGATAGGAGATACAGGTGCGTATCCAGGGGTGGATCTTGTAGGGCACTGTAGGCCATGATATTTAGATGTTATTTTATGTTTAATGGAAAACTAATGAAGAGTGGCAGTCTTTAGGTTTCCACAGGCTGACACCACACCCCTTTTCTCTCTATCTCCTCAGATCCAGTAGCAAGTAAATGCCCAGCGGGCCCTTTCTACTTTGTACTTCCATGGTATTTTGTTCACTTCTTAATTAATGGTTTTTATCCTCCAAGATTTCAGTTCCCTCTTCTTCTAAGGATACTGGCAGCCTCCTTCATCCTTGGTTAGTTGCCTTGCAGATAATTTTTTGATTATTCCCAAGGACAATGGCCCCCCAAAATGTGACTTTATCAACACAAACTGATCGCTTCTAGAGGAAACATATCTATTTCTAGGTTCCTGTTTGGTTAATGGTAGAACATCAGCATCAACTTTCTACACAAAAAAGACCATTAAATATTAACCTAAAACTCAGACTAATACAAATCCCTTTTCAGAATCACTCAGTTCTATCATGTGCTTCATATATATGAATTTTTTCCCCAAGGATTCAGATTAGAATAGATTGTTTTGCCATTCTAAATTTTCTCTTGCAAGAAAAAAATGAAAGTACAGGCCACAAAAAGACATTTCACAGTTGATTCCTCATAAATGCCTACCTCCCTAAGAGTTTTTAATCATGACTTTCAATTTTGTACCCTACTATTTTGCATTGTAGGTGCTGTTCCAATTTTTTATCACTTCTCTGAGTTACATTTTTGAAATGACACTGAATTATTAGCTTATTATAATAATGATGTTCCTGGGTTATGGCCACTCTTCTTTTTAAATGACTTCTGTCTGCCTTATACTTACTATCCTTATTTTAATGGGAACAAAACAGATTTAGGTATTTTTCCAGGCCATGGAATAGTTCCATAAGACTGGTTCCTTTGATTTTTGAATACATTTTTATGTTTGGGAGCAGCAGTTTGTTTTTTTTTGTTTTTTTGTTTTTTTTTTGCAATCATAACAAGCCAAACCTTAGAAACTTTTATTCTCCTGACACCTACATACATGTGTGTACAAGCCTCATGTAAGTCTTACAGTAAAGCCTCATGTTTGGTCAATAACCCCCACAATATATTCACAGCAAACTAGGCTCCCTGGAGTTACTTTCTTCTGAAAAGATCCAGTCATCATCATTTTAGTTATGGTGTGGTGCATTCTAATTTTACTCCAGTTTCCCCCCCCCCCTTTTTTTTTTTTTTTTTTTGGTTCCTTCCTCTTGAGATACTCCTGATTTTCTTTCTAGTCCATTTCTAATGGAGCAGATTTTGGTGTGATTTCTAACCGTCTTCAAAGATTAGAAAATGTGAAGATTAATTTATTTGCTTTCTGATCTTGATGTGGGGTGTGTCTAAGGTTGTGTGATAGAGTAGAAAAGAGAAGGGAGGAAGAGCCTGCTAGAAATAGCTCCACCACAGAATGCCTGGGGCTCTGAACCACACCTGTAACTGAGCTCTGACAACTACTTTTAGGGAAGCTAGTGGTTATCTTTTCTTACCGAGGGTAAAATCACGAGTCTGCCTTAGGCCTCCAGATAATTACCTAATTCATAGGTTTGGTTTTGTTTATCTTGCAAACCGAGGTTCTCAACTTCCTGGTTCTTATGCTTCTATTTAATAAACCCTATTGTCGGTTCCTAGCATTTTTCAAAAACCTCAGTTCCTTCTAGTCTTGAATATCCCTAACAGTATTGTGTGCCATTGTTACATATCCAGACGTGGTTGTGTTGCCAGGTAGAGTGTGGTAGTAAAGAAGAGGAACTCTCAACTTCTGCCATCCTTTGCTCAACTGCCAGTCCCACCATTTGATGGCTGGATAAGCTAATTAATTTTTGTAGACTTTTGTGTGTTCATCCATCAAATGGAAGGTATAGTATCTATCTCATTGGGTTATTATAAGGAAGAAGTGATATTTAATATGTTAAAGGGAATACCACAGATCAGAGTCCCAGTCCCTCGAGTGTCTCCTTGCTGCAGCTACCCTGGTTCAGCTACTATTCTCGCCATCCATTGATGCCTGGCACATCCGGGAGACGTCAGCACCCTGGTGCAGCTCTTGAGATTCATTGTAAAATGAATATCAACTGTGATTGTATCTGTCTTTAATTATAAACCCCTAGAAAAAAAGAGTAACAGGATTATGTAATTCCAGTCATGCAGTTGACATTTCTTAAGGGTTTTTTGGTACAGATGATAATGATTTACTGAGATATAAAGAATAAGTGAACAATTTGAGTGCACATTTATTTTTGCAGTATTAATTGTGAGTCTTGATGCAAATAATGATTATGAAAGAAATTACAGTAAAATACCAAAATCCTTACAGGCCTAAAAACATTTTAGAAAGACTTTTATTAGAAATCACAACTAATGTCTCCAATTTAGAAGTTTAGAAAATCAATAATAAATTTAAGGTTTATGAGAAGTTGTAAAGGCAATTACTGTCAGGAAATCTCTTTAGTTCGGTGACTCCTAACTCACAATTCAGAAACCAGGCTTAGGCCAGATGACCTGTCTAGCCTAGGAGCATAATCAAGTTTTACACTGAAAAACAAGCTTATGATTAGTTCCCCCAGATAGAATTAATATCAGTTAAGAGTTTGACACAAACAAGAGGAAAGATGGATTTTGTCAGAAATATTCTGTGCAGATAAATATTTACTGGATTATTGCATCTTCCTCTCACACTTACACTCAAAAAATTCTCTAGGGGCACCTGGGTGGTTCAGTTGGTTAAGCGTCTGCTTTTGGCTCAGGTCATGATCTTAGGGTCCTGGGATCGAGCCCTGCAAAGTCGAAGTCGGGCTCCCTGCTCAGCAGGGAGCCTGCTTCTCCCTCTCTCTCCGCCCCCTCCCCCCGCTCGCGCTTTCTCTCTCAAATAAATAAAATCTTTAAACAAATCATCTCTGAAATAAGCTGTTTATTTATATGTGAAAAGTTTGTTCTAGGAAAGAACATCTCATCATCAATGTTCCCGAAGAAAATGCTTTTGGGGGAAACTTTTGAATGTTTTATTGCAGACTACTCAACAAATTATAATTTCAGATAGAGAACCAAATGGTTCTCTGTTTTATCTAAGTGGGAAAAAAATCATTCAAGAACTTGGCTCTCTAGAAATACGTATCTGTGCATCATGTATGTGTTTTATGGCATCAAAGTTATAGTTCAGTAGATTTCTAAAAGGCTTTTGAGAGAGAGAGAGAGAGATGTGAATTTTTACAGATTCTAATTACAAGTTAGAAGTCATCTCACTGTGGGAAATTAAAAATGGAGATAATTAGGGACAATTCCAGTTGAAAGAAATATGCATTATGGAAAAAGCAATAAAAGCCCGAAAAATAGGAAAGTAAAATCACTTCTCAGTAGCTTCTATGATTCAATTGTAGATCAATAGTGTGTAGTTAATGCATTACCAGGAGAGTATTAATTTGCAATTACCACAGGTGATCTGATCCTCTGTGTTCTGTCCATTGACACAAATGACCTTTTGTTGAAAGAGATTCTGCAGTCATTATTTTAAATAGAGCAACAGAAAAGCAAAAGGAAAGTATAGGTCACTTTCAGTCATAAGTATCTTACAACACACAAAGTGGAAACCTTTGTAGTGTAGCCCCAAATAGTCACATTATGGAGTATAATAAGCCTGAGCATGGGCATGTCCGTTTGCATACAGGATGGATATAACATGCACTGTGTGGCGGTGGGCAAATATGATTCAAAACAAAGCTACAAATGCCCTGAATTAAGTATAAAATAAAGTAGACCTTTATTTTAGGTCTTTATTACCCTGTAGATAAACCTCTACAATAAGGGAAGATATGAGAGACGTTGGTTCAATGAAGTGGGTTTTTGTAATGCTTCGTTTCGATGCAAGCTGGGTAGCCTTGGAGGTAGAGAGTCTGATGCTCCAACAATGACATGTTCTTGGAAGAAAACAGACCTCAGCTCTCTAGAGACCGTATTCCAATCATAAGCAGTGTGGCAGGGACCCACGCGGCCCCGTTCAGAGTCTGCTACACAAGCAGTGGAATCAACCTCAGAATTGCCAACTAGGTCCAGGAAGCCTGACAGGACTGCATCTTACTGAGGCAGGCTTCAACACAAATGAAAATGCATCAGGTTGCTTGGAGTGAAGTCCCAGCTCTGCTGCTCTTTAGCTATATGACCTTGGCTTTATTAGATGTGTGAACTTTTTATACTTCAGGTTTGTCATCTGAGAAGTAGGGTTTCATAGGATAGTTGTGAGGGTTAAATGTTATCACCCGTAAAGCATTTCAAACAGTGCCTGTAACACAGTACCCATAGCTGTTAGATGTTAATTATCATTGTCATCATCATCATTATCGTCCCCTGCTAGGATTTTTATTCATGGACAAAGAATTTTCAAACAAAATTTACACCCCCCTATTTTAGCTTTGGACTAGTCATGTGTCTTGGCTCAGGCTGATTGAAAACAGAGCCCGAGGAAGGGGCTGAGTGCTAATGTTTTGTCAGAAAGTAAAATCTAGGATAGTTAGAGTAAGAGAAAATAGAGAAGAGACAGATGGGATTTGAATACAAGGTCATGCATTACTGGGTAGTACACTGCTTCACAAGCCGTAAGAGATCCAGTCAGTTGGCCACACGGTACATCTCCAGAGAGACTAGATAGAAGATAGTGCCTTGGGACAACCCATCACAGGGAAAAGGGATAGAAAATTTATCTGCCATTACTTTTGACCTTCCTTCTCCCATTGGTTGGAGTCCATCCAGATTTGATTACCCTGTAAAAGCCTGCTCCCACAGCCTGCTGTGTGGCTCATTCGGGCACTTCATACAGGATACTAATCTCTTCTGTATGTCTGGTTATCAAGCCTGTAGATTCATAGTGACAGATAACTTATTATCTTATAAGTTATCCAGTTAAAATTATAGGTAAATTCTGCTTCATACTGTGGAAAACCTACCTCCATCTATCTTTTATCCATTGGCCCTACTTCTTCTTTTTAAAACTAGACAGAATATATCCATGTTATTTTTATAAAAGCATAGAATTTCAGAAATGGATAAAACCTTGTCAGCACAGAAACAGTTAAATATTATATTTATATTATTCTTATTATCTGTGTTTATGACTATCCGTAGTAATACAAGTAAGTGAAAATAGCATGCAATTTTATAACAATGTTTTTACCATACTACAACCTAGGTCACTTCATTCCCAGAGTGAGACAGAGAAGGCTAAGAAGTTAAGTGGTCTCAAAAATTGGCTTGCTGATAGAGAATTAAATGGGTACCCCAACACTTCCTGAAACCTGGAGAAAATTGGACAGCAATGACCTCAGCATATAGAAGTGGGCCCTGCTTATATCTGAAAATTCAGGAGAAGTGCTCTGAGAGGCTTTCATAATGTTCTTTAAAAACTGAGTAGCATGTAGGCAAAACATCTCTTAAAGTTATTCATCAGAAGTATATCTGACAAACAGATGGGACTTGTGCCTCTCTGGAGAAGTGTCTAATATGGTCATTATTGTGATTTGAGAAGTGGGTATGTTATCCTTTGGCTGTCTTTCCATTCATTCCTTGGTCAGAAGCTGCAGTGATCCATTAATCATCCAAATAGTCAAGCAAAGGAAGAAGGAGACAAAGAAACAAATAGATGGAGTAAAGAAAAGGGAGAAAGAAGGTCCTCACTGTCAAGTAGTTGAGAACTGAATGAAACTTTATAAGGGAAAACAACTTGTTTATACCAGCTTTCAGTTTTTTCCATGGATAGGTACATTTTATTAATAAATGAAATCACTATTTAAATCAGTCAGTCTAATTCCTATTTTTAACTGAAGTTGCCTGGTAGGTCATTCTGGTCATTTGGAGTAGTACCCATTTTTAATTTTTTTTATTTTATTTTATTTTATCTTTTATATTTATTTGTGAGATCTGTAGTTTTTTTATAGCAGATTTTTATAGATTTTGTAGATTTTTATAGCACCTGGCATTCTAGTGCCTGGACATTGTGATACCTATCTTAGGCCAGCACATATAAGGAACTGATAATTAAGAGAATATAAACAACTTCTCAAAGCTTAACTGTAATCCAAAGCCAGGCTATAAGTACATTATAACTTTGCAAATGATAATACCAAAACTATTATAATGGCTAATGCTTATATAGAATTTACTACATGCCAGGTACTTTGTAAGCTAATAATTATATTTGTTCATTTATCCTCCAATAATCCTGTGAGATAGATATTAGTATTGTCCCTCTCCTATAGCCAAGAATGTTAAATTACAAGATGATAAGTGGCAAAGCTGTGATCTAAACTCAGACAATTTGGCCTAGTGTCTGATTTTTAACCACTCTACTATATTGACATTTTTGCCTACTAGAATGACTACTATCAACAGACAGACAGTGATAAGTGCTGGTGAGGATGGGGAGAGACTGGAACCCTCTTGTGTTACTTGTGGAAATGTAAAGTGGTACAACTACTTTGGAAAACAGTTTGGCGGTTCCTTAGAAAGTTAAACATAAATTTACCATACAATCCAGAAATTTCACCCCTGGGTATCTTCTCAAGATAAGTAAAAACATAGGTCCACAAAAAGTCTTGTACCCAGTCATGGCAGCATTGTTCCTAATACCCCCAAAACTGAAGACAGTCCAGACCCCCATCAGCTGATGAGTAGATAAACAAAATATGGTACATGTGGTTCGTACATACAATGGGATAGTATTCAGCAATAAAATGGACTGTTACCATAATGACATAGATTGCTTTAGCATGTGTAAAAAACATGATGCTAAGTGAAGACAAGCAGACACAAAATACTGTAATATTTGTATTGTATAATTCCATTTATATGAAATGATGAGAAGTGGCAAGTCTAGAAAGACCGAAGACAGATCAGTAGTTGCCTGCAGCTTGGAGTCTAAGTGGCAGAGTGGCTGTAAAAGGCACAGGGAACTTTTGGGTGATGGAAATAGTTTAAAACTGGGTTGTAGGGATGGTTTCACAACTCTACAAATTTACTAAAAGTAATTTTCTTGCATACTTATAATAGATAAATTTTATGGTATTAAATTATGCCTTAATAATGCTGCTTTAAAAAAACCCACATAATTAGAAAGAGATAGCTGAAGTACTGTATGTAACAAAATTATTAAATATAAAAGTTTGAAATTTGGGTTGAAGGATTCATAGTGAAAAACCTGAAGGGTCAACAAGGGGGATTTCAATAATGCTTAAAAGTTCTATTTCTTTTTTTTTAATCTGTCTCTGTAATCTCGCTTGAAAATGACATAATACCTTTTATAAGGATCCATTAATATTTATAGTATTATTAGTACTCAAATGTAATCAAATTAATGTTTATGAACCCTGCCTAATTTAAAAGTAAGCACATTCAAATAAGTCTGCCTGATTAAGGCATCCTCGGTAGAGGCCTTCCTGGATTTCTCAAATGTGTTTTACACATTAAAGTATTAAAATTAGACTATTTTCTTACAAATAAACATTGATCATACTTGGTATACATGCTTATATCTGATTTAAGTAGTTTAATTTTTAAAATTATAGCTCATTTAGGAAAAATTAAATAGATCAAAGGGAGATTGGCTTTGATGGTATCAACAACTAACATCTGTTGAGAACTTCATTCATGAGGTTCATGTTATCAAGCCATGTTATGTAATGGTCATAATGTCCATTTATTATTGCATTAATGGTTATTGAGTGTCTAATAGATACCAGGCACAATAATAAGAAACAAATCTGTAAGAAAAATGGCAAATAGTGATAAGTGCTATGCAGAGAATTTAAATTAGCAAATGTGCTAATGACTGGCTGGCTGGGGAAGTTCTTTGGAGAGGTGATATTTAAGCAGAGAACTGAATAAGATTCACCCAGCCATGTAAAAATAGGGAAAAGAGCATTACAGGCAGACAGGGGAAAACCCTGATTGCAAAAATGAAGGCATGAATGGCAAAATAAAAGGCATGCCTTTTCTTGGGAGTGGGGGGCATGCTCAGAAAAGGCCATTGTGGCTACAGCAGAGTGAGCATGAGTAAGAGAGGTGAGCAGGGATCAGATCATGCGGTACTTTATACCAGGTGTTCCTATTTTTTTTTTCAAAACAAGGTAAGACATTATTGGTTTTAAGCAGTGGTGAGATGTGATCTAATTTATATTTTAAAATAATCATTCTAGCTGTTGTATGGTTAATGAATTCGGAGATGGTCAATAGTAGAAGGTGTAAACTATGGCAATAGTCCGGGTGAGATGGTGATGGACTTGAATAACAAAAAGCAATGCATGTGGAGAGGATGGACAGATTCACAATATAGATTTGAAGTAGTGCAACAAGGCTTGCTGAGAGATTATAATTTTGTGAGCCAGAAAAATAAAGGAATGAGGAATGATGTTTAGCTTTTGGACTATTGGAGAAGTAGATTGCAGGGAGTGGGGAAATTCTGGCCACAGTCAGGATGCCCAGGAGACCCCAGTGGAGATGTCAGGTGGGCAGTTGCTTCTCCTTTTTCCCTATCCTATTTTCCAGAGATGTACCAAGCCTTCAAATGCATGTATAACCTAATGCTGATAAATGAGTGTATGTCTTCTCCCCCAGCTAGGATGTATGCCTTCTGCATTCCTTTCTGCTTCTTATGAAATCCTTACAGTGACTAGAAGAATCAGGCACAAAGTAGATACACGGATACATGCTCGTGGATAGATGCTGAGAGATGACTGGGTGGGTGTTTAGATCAGTGAACATTTAGAAATAGACAGTAAGCATCTGGGTATTGAATATTTCAGAGGCCAGTTTCATTTATCTCTTATCATTCTCAGATATATATTCCTGAAGCTGAGCTTAAGAGGATCATGAGTATTAAAGGAAAAGATAACAAGAAATACAATTTACATCAAATGTAGATTTTTAAATAAAGTAAATAAAAAGTCTAGAAAACATTTCCCTTCAAAGGAAAAAAAAAAATCCTAAATTTATTAGCCTTTAAAAACACATTTATCCATTTCCCTAACTCATCTTCTTCAGATATCCAGGAGATACTGCTTTTCTGCTGTGGTCAGATTTCCCACATGTTCAATGTTTTTATGACTTATGAGTCTCTGAAAACTCAAACCAGATTTCTCCTGGTTGAAATATACATATTTCTAGTTAAACACCTCCTTACTCTGTTCACTGATCCCACCCCACAAAATCAGAGGAAAGAAAGACAATGATTGTTATTGGCTTCTTTATTTAAGCTGACAGATCTGAACCAAGAGGACCTAAGAACTTCTTGGAATTAAAAATCTGGGCATGAAAATATAAACCTTCATTATCCTCAAATCAATTACGCTATGTTTATAAGACAAAAGAACTAATATGTCTAAGGATCTAAATATCAAACCTCTGTTTCAGATAGCTGGCTTGATCCCACAGTGATAGACACATCAGATATTATAATATTTAGCATATTTCCTCATGTGGAAAATGATAGTATTTCAGTTGTCATGCTTTAAGGGCATGAGCCATAATCTCATTATCATCTCCCTAAATCAATCACTACATCCTGGATATTAACTCCATCCTAATGACACCAGATGCAGTAATGTATATGAGGTGAAAGAAGAGTTCTATGACTCATCATTGGGCCCAAAAACAATGATGCAAGCTAAAAAAATCAACTTAATCACTGGGGAATTCAATATGGCTAAATACAGGGTGCATTGCACATGCCTGGTCTTACAGAACTAAATTAAGAATAATGTTGCATGTTCATAGGGCCTGATGTCTCTAAAACACACAAAATAAATATGAGTAATATAGAGAGTTAAAAAAAAGCAATCAGTTCTATGGCATTTTAAAGCATTATATAATTAGCTAATGTTCCTTATAACAACCTCAGAATATAAGCAATAGTTTAATTTACAATGACATGTTATAGACAAGACTGAAAAGTAAAACATATGAAGTTCACTTACCTGCATTTACCTTATTTATCTGTTCTTTCATTCATATTCATATTCTAATTCATATTCAATAATTGATTTAGAGCTTGTAGTATATTGATTTGTGGGGAGGGAGTGGTAATCAGATTTTAGTTTATGCTGTCGAAGTATGACAGGTGATATTCAGTCATTTTTTTTTGGTCTCAGTCTATCTTGTATGTTCATCTGTGTGTGATAGGCCAATTGTTTACAACATAGACCTGATAATTTCAGTCCAGGGGCTCAACCTACTAACTTATCTGAGAAATTAGTTAATATGGGAAGAGAACTCAAAAGGCACTAGTTTCACATGAAGACATACAATTAAGAACTTGAACAGTTATTTTTACCTCTGAATGAGACCCATTGTGTCACACATCTACTGAGAGAGACTTCCTGGTAAATAGCACTTCATAATTCTTATCTCATTTGGTCCTCACAACAGCTTTTCAGAGAAGGTTTATTCTGACAGATATAAAACGAACAGCATAACCCCAGGCTGCTGCAGTCAGAAGTTTTGTTTGATAATAGATTTTGAAAAGAACCAGAGGACTGGCTTATAAATTAGTATCTGCAGAATGAAAGAATAAATGAACGAGTGGGTAATTTTTGAGTAATAGAGAAAGACTTTTTTGAAGAAATGATGTCTTAAAATTGCTCTCTTATGATCAAAATCCAGAATGATCTATTAAATACTTCTGGCTATATATCTCCAGCAAATAGAGTGAGAAGGCCTTTCCTGGGAAGATGGGGCAGTTTTACAGTACATATATTAGAGGAGAGCAAATTATTTTAAATGCCAGTGTTTGCACAAATCTGTTCAGTATTAATTTGATTATTTACCTTGAACTACTTAGGGTAAGTTGATGAAGTTCTGAACTTTAAATTTAAAGTATGAACTTGAAATTATTAAAGATAGAGAAAGAATTCTTTAAAATGAAAATATCAGTCCAGATCCAAGGAGACACTGGACTGACCTGGGTATGTGATGCAGAAACTAAAACATTAAATAAGAGCATCCAGACACAAAACAGGATAGAGTCCTTTCCCTTAGCTTCTCCTGGCTCTGTGTTATCTTCCTTCAGTGTAGCTAGAACTTACAGTACATGTACAGACATATGTGAAAACGAGTAGTTTAGAACATCACATATACTGGACATGGTACTATGAGTTCAATCTTTGTTAAACAAATGTCTTCATAGAGTTCGGAATTACATAGTTCTTCAGTTGTTATTAAAGGGGCCTACCAGAAGAGAAAGAATCAAATGGTAGCTGCTGTCAAGATTCAGGTATCCAGATTGGGAATACCAGATAAGGAATAATCCAAACATAAACACTGTCAAGTTTGGCTGTAACAAATAGTACTCAGTCAAGAAGAATGCTAAAGTAGATCTCCTTCTTTGCATCCTGGAAAAGACACTGGTATGCCCAAAGAATAGCTAAGTAATAAGGCAAACATATTCATGTTTAATGATGCAATGAGTGGCACAGACTTTAAATGCAATAGAAGTTGAGATAAAAGTATTTTATTGTGGGTTGGTGTGAATTCTGAATTATGATAAATTAGTATAAGTAGAGGGAGATGAAAATATATCATTGACAGAAAATTAAAGAGAGTTTTGCTTATCCTCGAATGGTATTACTTGGATATCATTATCTTGCTTCATTCATTCATTCACTCATTATTTATTCATTTGAACAAATCATCTGCCAAGCACAGATCTTTATGTGCTAAACACTGAGAGTGCCATGATGAACAAAACAGATATAGTCTCGGGTGCCTGGGTGGCTCAGTTGGTTAAGCGACTGCCTTCGGCTCAGGTCATGATCCTGGAGTCCTGGGATTGAGTCCCGCAACGGGCTCCCTGCTCAGCAGGGAGTCTGCTTCTCCCTCTGACCCTACCCCCCCATGCTCTGTCTCTCTCTCTCAAATAAATAAATAAATAAATAAATAAATAAATAAATAAATCTTTAAAAAAAATCATGTTTCAAATAAAAAACAGATATAGTCTCTGCCCTTTTACTGTGTCTCTGAAAGCTGGAGAATGAGATCTAAATTGTAATTCTTACTTACATGTATTTTAGAACATGTATGTTCTAGGTACTTACATATCTTTTTATTTGATACATTCCTCACAAGAATTCTATTTTGGATAGATAGGTAGATAGATGATAGATAGATAGATAAATAGATATGTGTATGTGTATAAATTATATATATGTATGTATGTATATATATTTATTCCTGTTTTCACATGAGAGCCAGGTGCCTTTATAGTAGTTAAAAAAAAAAAAAAAGCAAGATTACATAGTTGTTCACCAAGATTACATGGGTGAAGCCTTGCTCTGCTGTTTATTAGTTGTATGATCTTAGTTCAGGGTCCTTAATCTCTGACCCTCTGTTTACCCATCTGCTAATTGAAGAAAATAGTAGTACTTTCTGGTGTTATTGTGAGATTTAAGTGTGATGCTACATTGAACATATTTAGCACAGTGCTTGGAAAGTAATAAACACCACGTGAACTTCAGTCAAAGGAATTTGGGTAAAGCATAAAGAAATGACAGTTATAAAAGAACAGACTGAGAATATGTAAAGTACATGAAAATCTTCTACCCTTAAGGGTGTTTCTGTCCAGGTTACAGGATGCAAATTTTGGGCAGTCCTTTACCCTTCCTATCCTCCTTGAGTTTTTCTTATGCCAAAAGATACTTGGAGGTCAAGAGGGAGGGACCCTTTAAACCTAGGATCCTCTGGATCAGGTTAGGTGTCTGAGGTCCCAAATCCCCTCGTAAACAATAAAAGTCCTGTGACTCCAGTCCAATGTTAACGTGCTGAGGCCTGCATAAGTACCCGAAGGACCTGAATGTTAAACCAAACAAAAAGCGACAGAGCATCCTAGAATGTGTTCCATGAGGATAAGTGAAAATCTCCCTCCAATCTAGAGATGGGGAAAAGCTTCTAGTAAGTAAGGGAATCAGAGATCTAGGTTTGTTCAGGACAGTTTTAGTGTGTGCTCATTGTCCTGGTATTTTCATTAATAGTTTCCCTACTTACTCTCAAGTGTCTGGGTGGTAAATTATATAGTCACCTCTAAGCATCCTCCTAAAACCCCCAGCCTAGAATTTCTGCTAGTCTTTGTCATCTTTCTTCAGGTTATTTGCGACACTCACAAATAATAAAATATGTACCCTTCTAGTGAGAAATGCACAAATAAAACTGATGCATTCATTCATCTCTAACCATCTACCGCCAACCCATCTTTGGAGGCTGAAGACCAGGCATTTTTTTTTATTTCAATAAGATTTTATTTATTTACTGCAAGTTAAGTAATTATATTGGAAATGTATCATTACATGTACGGATAATTTTTTTAAAAATTAGAATAGACTGCGATGACATTTGATCAGTTTCAAAATGTGATAGCAATTTATACTAATATCGTACGATTCTTCAGCTAGTGCCAGTGACAGCTTCAATAGTACATAAGATAGCAGTGTCCCCAGTATTTTTTATAAAGTCACTCATATAAAGATAGTACAATAGCAGGCATTTTATTTTTAGGTTCTTGGTCTTCTCTAATTAAAAGCAAAGCAAAACAAACAAAAAACAAAAAGCAAAAAATCAAAACCTAGCATGCAATTTATTTCCCCAGTTTTTCCACGTAATCACAAATTTTGTAAGCCTCATATTTTCCACTTGTGCAGTAAAGAAATTAAGAGCACATTTTTAACATTTTTTTAAAAAATACAAACCTTTTTGGCTTTGCTACTCCAGCTCTCCAAAGGTATGCACTGTGCTTTCAGTATATTAATTGGAACACTGGTAAGTTTTGTTGTTGTTGTTGTTTTCTCTAGCACTTGTAAATAGATGATTCACTCTTAATCATCTGAACTTTGTGTAACTTTCGTGTCCCAGACTGTTTTGGCAACTCAATCAAGATTGTTGACTCCCTGAAAATAGCCACGCACTATGCTCACAAATTTGTGTTTTTCTCAATAATAGATTAACCATAAAATCAACGACTGAACTGTGAGTGCTTTAAGAGGTGGACAGTGTTGATTTGAGGTGCTATCGCCATGTTAACACTTTTTCTCATTTCAGACGGATAGTCCCCTTTTCTTGGAATGTTGAGGGTCTGCTTATATCATTGAGTTACTCAATGATATATATTCCTATATCCGTCTTCAAAGTCCAGAAAACAATTTCCATGGGTGAATTTGCTCAGTAGACTTTTCCACGCTAGGCATTATGACTTATTCTCCTGTCATCCCAACCCCATGTGGTATTTTAGTAAATGATATTGTAAGTCAAATTTTCCCAGCTGTGTTGACACTGCTGAAAAAGAGGGATTGCCTAAAATTATGGATTTTAGTCATCTGACAGCCATTGTTTGGATATTCAGTTTCCTTTTCTTGCCCCACTTTTATCATGGGAGGAGCTGAGCTTGCACGATGCAACACGCAAACCCTGACACCCCCACCTGTGTTACTGCAGAATAATTGAAAATTATGGCAGTAACTGATGGTGCACCACAACCGTAGCCTTGGGTGGAGAGAATCTATCATAGTAGAAAAATCCCTCTGCCTCTGAGCAGAGTGGCTGAGCTTCCCCAAACTGTAGCCCAGCCCCTCCCCAAAGAATGGGCTGCCTAGGGGAGCCGGGTGTGCAGAGGACTCCAGGTCTCACCTCAGCCTTTTCAGACTTCTGTTTGTGTCTGTGGGGAAGTGGGGCCATCAACAGCAACATCTTTGAAGATTCAGGACAGCGGTCCCCACTCTTTGGCCCTCCGCATTGTGCCTGACACCCATTTTATCTCTAGCCCCTCATAAAAGGCAGAGAGAGGGGCTGTGTCTCTGTGTGGTTCTTTTTCATTATGATTTCTTGGTTCAGGTCATCACTGAGATCTGAATCCAGCTGAAGCTGACTTTGTAAAGGGCAGCTACACGGAAGGGGACAGAGGTGATCTTGCCTGCAGGGCATATCACATCCCTTTGACTCATCAGCCCAGGCTGTCCTCAGTCAAGTTGTATCCTGAACAAAGTCAGTAGAGAAGATCAGCCCCACAATGCCGTTCTGAATAACAGTCAAGGAGGTGGCCCATCATCCAAGCCACCTTTGAGAAAATACTTGGAGAATTGGTACTTATATTCCAATTCCAGTTGGCAAAATTGGTCTGGATCCCAGTACAGAATCTGTTGGAAACATTTTATTCTCTTTAGCCTGTTTTCAGCTGAATTTGGATTAAGAAATTAATCAGATAGAGAATGACCACAGAGGGACATTAAAAAATAGCCTTTCAAACACCATAAAATTCCTTCTTGATTGGGAGAAAGGAGGTATTCATACACTTAGAATTTGTCAGAGAATATGTAATTTAAAAGGCCAGGTAAGAACATAGTAATGTGATGGACAATGAAATATAGGGTATACAAAACAAGCTAAATGACTTCTATACCTTTAGCATTTATCAGTGAGCAGCAATTAAAGGACAACATTAAAATGTAATTAATAAGCAGAAGTGCTTATTCACCGAGTTGTTTTGTTTTGTTTTGTTTTGTTTTTTTACCTGAACCTTTAAAAAACAACATCTGTTGGGACTTTTTGTTGTTCTTTTTTCCCCCAGCCCAATTTGGTATGGTCAGAACATAGAAAACTGAACTGAAAGCCAGATTTCTTGATAGCATGGCATTTGGACAGTTATTTTACTTAGTGGTCCTGTACAGGTTAGTAGCAAAGCTGAAATAAGCCCTCTCCTTTTGGGGGAAACAAGATGGTATTTTGCTGAATGCTAGAATTTTATCACTTTGAAGAAAAAAAAAAAGCTGCTTGAGAGACCTAAGAGTATAAAAGCATTTGAGATCTCAGAAGGAGTTTAAATCAATGCACTGGTACAGTTACAGAGCAGATGAAAGAACCTGCTGTCTCAATTGCCAGGAAACTACTTAGAAACTCTTACTTTGATTTCTTCACGTAGTCCGTTACATTACTGCTAAATACAATATATAGGGACATCGCGACTTTGATGTTGTACAGCTTCAACAAATGGAAACTAATATGGTAGGACAACTAAGATCTGTGGTTTTATGTGGATATACAAATACATACCCGTCTAGCTCCTTATGTACTATGTATCCCAGGGGCTGTCTTTTCACCTATAGCCTTATAAAATTAAAATTTTGGTGTTTTATTCATGAATTCTAGTAAATGCCATGTTTATGTAGCACCAAAAACTCATTGGGAGATAGTGTTATTCTGAATTATTACCTTAACGATATGTATTATACAACAGTTTCAAAATTATAATGTAGTTTTATATGTCTGCTTATAAGTACTGGACAGAACTCAACTCAATGAGGAATGACTGATCCGGTGCCTTTAGAAAATCGGACGTTTTGCTCAGTGGGTGTGGACAGATGAAATTGGAAACTGCATTTCCACCCAACAACAGCAGAGGTCTGTTTTCCAGTTTTCGTCATAAACCTTCAAGTGATCATCCCATTATTAAAATCCTACATTTTAAAAATCTGTGGATTTCTGCCATAATTCATTAAATAATAAATTTGAAATCATTTTGCAATATGTGCTGCTTCTTAGGAAAATTATAAATATGTGCTTCTTTAATTCTGTAAGACATCAAACTTAAGATTTTGAAAATTCACAGAAGTAAGAAGATCTTAAGGATCTTCTGACTTGTAAAGATCTTCATCTGACTGTTGGCTCTACCACCCACTCATCTTTTGAGTTGGGACAAAGCATTCAATGTTTAGTTTTGACTTCCTCACTTACGAAGCACTTACTGGCACCTTCTCTGTCTTGCTGTCAGAATTGGTGTATGGGCTAAGGAAGATGATACTGGAGAGGCAGCGCTGTACTGGAGAGAGCTTTGGGCCAGGCAGGGAGACCAGCACTGCCTCCAGCTAGCCCGTGTGACCGCAGATAGATCATTTAGCCTTTCTGGACTCCTACTCTGTGAAATAAGGAGGCTGGTCTGAAAATGGTCTAGATTACCTTGTGCCTTATTTGTTGGCATGCTTGGAAAACCGTAAATCACTATGCAAATATTTCTGACTTTTTGATAACATGCTTTGAAAACTATAAAGCACCAGGTAAAATATTTCAAGTGTTTTACATTGTTTAAACAGTTTAACGCTTTATCAAAATAAATTAGTAAGAGGAGATCATAGGATTTTTTTTTTTTTCTTTTTTCTGGGACATCTTTAAGAATTGGATGGATAATCCTCCTAATTCAGTCTTTTATCTATGGACTGTGTTCATAGGAATACTCTTGAACTTCTTCCAGCTACGTAAGACTCTGTTATTAGTATATTTTGGAATGTGATGAGCATTGCAGAAGAATTTCCCTTTTTGCTTAAATCCAGGTATCCTCCAATACTCCTTTTACACTACTTACAGCAACTTTAAGACTACTTTGGACTCAATCGGAAACATATATTTTACTTGCATATAGCCTGATGGCACACATTTCTGAGACCTGGAGTGTAGTTTGTCCACCTAGGAGACAAGAAATGAAAAGGGATAATTATGATCATAGGTTCATCTGTATTGTGTCTGATAGTTTAAGATCCCTATTTAAGAACCTTGTCACATTCTGAAATATCATATGAGAGATTGCTGCTCTATTATACAAAGACACGGGCCAGCCTACGGTGTTCTGATTCTGCAGATCTCTTCCTTGCCAAATTATTTACCTGGAATTAGTATTGTTAATCCAATTTGGATTCAATTTGCTAGCTTCCTAGTAAATTGTCTTTTACATTTCAAGGAAGTTGGCTTTTTCTTTCCAGGCAAAGTTGGCTTTTTCTTTCCATGTTGACCTCGTAGGCACTTTCAACTTTAAATTATCTGGTAATAACCATGAGGTTTAGCACTGTTCTGTCCTTTCTGAGCTTTGTAATTTCCACAGCACTGCCACCTACACAATGTAATTTAATCCCCACAACAAGAAATTAGATATTATCATACACGTTTTTTCAGATGGGGAGGCGGGAGAGGAAGACTCAAGACTGACTAGCTCCAGTCACAGCTGCTGAATGACAGAGCTGGGTCTCAGACGTGGCTTCTGGCAACCAGACCTAAGCTTTTTTTTTGAGATCACTACCTACCACAAATAAACATAATGTCCATGAACTTCTTTTACTGCATTAGACCAAAAAAGTATGAGGCTTAAAAAATTATATCTTGCCTAATTCATGCTCTAATGATTTATTCATGTTATGAAATTTATTTTTGGTGTCAATCTAGCTAAGTACTAGCTACTATTTTAAGACTTAAATATGTTGCCTTTTAGTTTCCGATGTGCTATTCCCATTTTTAAGTAAAGAAAGTTGCTCATACTTATGCAGCTATGATGTGGTTTAAACCTGATTCTGCTTGACTTCTGTATGCATGCTCTCAGCCTCTAGTCTCTGCCACTTGATACGGCATAAAAACCACTAGATTTGACTTGAAGGAATAGTTTTTCAAGTTCAAGCTCTTTCCGTTTTTAAAGGAAAAACATTACCCTCTCTCCTGCTTAACTTGTAGGTTTGTTCTGAGTATTGAAAGAAATAATGTATGTAAAGGAGACTTTTTAAGATGTAAATCCACCATAAATAGGTAATTTACTATTAATGTGCTTAATCTCATTTTATGAGAAATAATGAGAAAAGAATAGCACCCCCCAACCCTCTGTCACCTTGCAGATATTTGTACACTCACTTTGCATAGGCAGGCTTTGACTAAATTGTGCCTGCACCTAAAGCAAAAATTCAGGGCATTGTGTCAGACCTCTGGAGGAGACTATTCAGTGGCAATAGGAACTTTATGACACTCCCCAACTCATGCTACACAGGGGGCCACCACCTACTCAGCCCCTGAATGGGCTGATCCTGCTGAGAATCCAGGGGCCCATATTTAAAACAGCTCACTATAGGGATATTCACGCTTATGGAAATAATTAATAGTGGCAATGATCCTTATAATGGCCCCTGATGTCCTGCTGGGAAGAAAGATAAACCAGCCTTCACCATAAAGAACTTACAAATTATACTAAGCAAACATGTTAACACCTATTAAGAGTCCTAATCAGAGCTGTTAAACAAACAAAGAGATGTCATATAAAATACACCCATTTAGGAATAGCAGCTACATGTTTGGAGTTTTAAAAGGAGCCATTCACCTTTGAGATAGAGATAAAGGCCTCAGTGGAGTGTAAAGGTTAGGCAAGAACAAGGCACCTTTTTGAGCAAATCCATTATCTGAGCATCAAATCCCACGGCCAAAGGTCTGTTCCCAAAGGTGTGCTTGCATCCTAAGATTTATTTTGGGTCTTATGACTATTTCATCAGAAAATTGTTTCTTCAGATGTGACTTATTATTATAAGTAGTGCTTCTTTAAAGGGCCATGAAAATGTTGCTACAGTGTAATAGTAAAAATCAAGAAATTGTTAGTCTGTAAGAAATTCACCTTGCAGACAGCATTTCAGGTTAAGATGAGATTCATCGCTACCTTGCTATTCTAAGTGTGGCCCAGCAGCATCAGCCCCACTTGGGAGCTTGTCACAAATGCAGGATCTTGGGTCTCATTCCAAACCTGCAGAAACAGAATCTGCATTTCAATAAGATCTTCAGATAATTTATATGTGTATTAAAAATTTAAAAGAAAATATCAGCGTGCAGAGTTCCTACGATCAGACCTTCTATCAGGAAAATTAATAAGTTTAATCTTATCAGAAAGTAGAAATTAAATTACTCATGTTAGAAAGGTATATAAATAGTGTGACATTTGCCTTATGATGAAACTTATCTGAAGTGATCCCCTCAAATACCCATGTCTGTTGGTGGCTTTCAGTGTTTCCAGCATAGCACACCATCCCAGCCACGTTCAGTCACCATGTTATAGTCTCTCCTCCCTCTTGAGGTTTTATGTTCCCTTCACCTACTCAGAATAGCTCCCAATTATGTTACACACTAGCACTATAGGATGGAACATAGGAGAGGGTAGGAAAGAGGTAGTCTTCCCAGTCTTCGGGCCCACCATGTTCTTCCATAGTTAAAATACACCAAGTCTATGTTAATTTACTTCCTTAAAAAATAATACAATAAAATAAAATACACCAAGTCTGCTCTTGACCACTCCAGCCCCATGGGGCTAAATCAACCATATACAAATTGTGCCATGTTTGTGGATTAAGAGAATTAGTGACTTTTTTATCTTCTCACTGGACAACTCAGGATAAATGAGATTAAACATTACTATTCATATGTTAAAAAGTATCTAGATTCCTTTTAGCAAGCAGGTTTTTACAACAATCATGAACATCCCATAAAGAACATACTATGATGTGATTTTCAAAATCTGATGTCTTATGGTCATATGGTGAATTGTTTTAAGACTAAAGTAAAATTATACCCGTAAGCATATACTACAAAAAAATGGAATCTCACAGTGAACAAAGAAGGTGAAGTAAGGCATTAGTTGACTTACAGTTAAAAAACATCCTGTGGAGGAAATTATAATGATGTTTTTCATCATTGTTCTCAAAAAAATCAACTCTAAGAAAGTTGTAAGAGGCCTAATTAATGCTCAAACTATTCTTCCTAAGAAACAATTTTTTTTAATGTAATGTAATGGGCTTCATAGAAAATATTCTTCTTTGTATTTAGTGCTTATTCCGTTCTCTTTTCTACGTTGTAGTAACATACAGCACTTCAGAATAGGAAATGAAGGATTTTTGTTCCTGCTTTTTGAGGTGTCTTTGGTAATAATTAACCTAGAAGTGTTTATCTAAATCCATCAAATTCCAGCTCTAACTCAAATCCCAGCACAGTCTTTCAAGTTTATTTTTATTGGAAGGATCCTAATTTTTCAGATTCAGCCTTCCTTTACTCTAGAATTTTTTTATTCTTTATTTTCTGACATATGGTCACTCAAATTAAAATATCTCTTCTAAATTATCCAGGCATTCAACATATATTTATTAAGAGCAGAGTAAGTGACACATACTCTGCTAGTCACTGGGGATAATATGGTGACCAAGATAAATGCAGGTTCTTCCCTCCTGAAGCTTTAGCCTGTTTGGGGAGTGAGCTGTACATCAAATACAATAGTTATAAGGAAAAAATGTAGTAGTAACTGAAGGCCTTAACCTATTCTGGGCTCTTGGAGGCCTCCTCAAAGAAGTGATATTTACCATGATATGAGCAAGGGCCAGTAGTCAACCATGGGTAGAAGGGAAAAATTTTCTAGGCAGCAAGATCTTACGAAAAAGTCTCAAGGCAAAGAAAGAATGTGGCAGACGTGAGGAAAAGAGCAAAGACTTGGGTGATTGGAGCATTGTGAACAAAAAGAAGAACAACAGTAGACAAGGCTGAAGAGGGAGACAGGGGTCAGGGGTGGTTGAGTTAACTGATGAACAGCACTCCAGCCTCGGCATGACCACCTCTGGACATGAGAACTACCTCCAGGCGGTACATCCCAATGGAAGGAAAAGGAGAGAGTTAAAATGTCATTTCTTATGCTGTGCTAAATTGGATTCCTTATAAATGCAACTGACTGGGTCTAATTTTTTACAGCTGTGCTAAGGTTTGCCTGACATACAGTAAACTGCACATATTTAAAGTGTACAAGCTGGGCCAGTTTTGAAATACGCATACGTCTGTGAGGCCATCACCACATCGAGTTTATGAAAGTAGTCGCTGTCCCTGAAAGTTTCCTTGTGCCCCTTCACAGTCCCTCCCTCCCCACCCCCACTCCCATCCTCACGTAATGATTGATATACCATGCTTGGGACAGAGCCTGGAACATAAATCAGTTTTCTTGAATAAATGCAAAGTGAGTCCATTTGGAGAATTAGCTCTTAGGTTGACGTGTGGTTGATTGCTCCATCTTTTCTAGGTATGCAGTGCTATTCAGAATCAGGATTTCACTGTCATCCAAGACTACTGCACTGGCCTCAAAGCCCTGCTGTATCTGAAAAGCATTGAAGAACTACAAGACTGGGATGGGCAGAGTCCACCTACAGTGAGTCACCAGAAAGGGAAACCAGTTCCCCGTATTGCTGAACTCATGGGAAAGGTATGGACTCACTTCTCCTGTTGTCCTTAGGAACTCTACCTCGGTCACGTTCTATATCAGGTCTTGTTTTCCTTCCTACCATCTCCTTAACAGAGGAAACACAGTGCCTTTTGGATGTTATTTCTGTAGTAGAATCGTTCTGAAGGAGGCTTGATTACAGCTATATGATAGGTCTGTGAGTTACATTTTTATAAAACCAATATAACACAAGGTCACATAAAGGAAAAAAAGATTGAAGTCTGTAGTGTAAAGTGCCTCCAAATTCTTGCTTACTGTGGTGATGACTGGCATTCTTTCCAGTGGGAGGCTGGAGATTTCTTTATTCTTTAACAAGCTCTGGAAATTATAACATTACCTTTCTATTTTCAAGACAATCAAATCACTGGAGCCCTGAATAATATGATGAAGTTTTTAAAATTAAAATCTAATCAGTATCTTTTGTAACTGCTTCTGCCATGTGGTTAAACCTGGGCTCAAAAGGTTATGTCCCAACTTTCTCACTAACTGCTATTTTCAGAGAAATATATACTACATTTACATTTTGTATAATACAGTGATTTTAGCAAATCTTTTCTAAAACAACATTCAGCATTTTGCCTTTGTATTTCCTTTGTATTATTCTAAATAGACAACCATTGTCAGAAGACGTTTCTTGAGTCCTGAATGAGGGGAGGAAAAAATTATAATTCTTAGTCTTTTCAGCTTGTCACTACATCAATAATTAACTTTAAAAAAAAAGAAAGGCAAGTATAAAAAGATTCTTTAAGGAAGCATTTAATAATTCAAATGAATCTTAACTTGAAACAGGTCACATGAGAAAGAATGGAAAACAAAAACCCTGGATACTCTGCTTTGGATGGCAGGGTTAGGGACTCTGAAAGAAGAGAAACATCATATAACTGACTTACATTTGGCTACTTTTAATGGAAACTATCACTCCCCTCCCAGGTAGCCAAAAATAAGGGCTTCTTGAAAAATAACGTGCATGATTGCAAGTCCAGTAATGAAAAACAAAAGGGAGAAAGAAATAAAATCTTACAGTGTGAATTCCTAGAAAATACCGTGATGAATGACTCCGTGAGTGGCAATCAAACAGAAAAAGGAGTGGGTGGCATTAATATTTATAATATTGTAATTAGCAAGACTGTGCCTAAGCAGCATTATTAATGTAACTAATCATATTATCATAAACTGAGTCTGCAGTATTTAGACAGTGAGTGTTCTTGCCTTTATCAATGACCATCAATATCTGGAGTTTGTTCATAGCAAAAAAAATTTTTTTTCTCACAAATAACTTTATACTCATTCAGTGTAAATATCCTAAGTAAATTGGTTCTGACAAGATAGTTTTGATAGTTTATGACCGTTCCGTAAAAGCATCGTCTCAAATTCGAGTGGTCACCCTGTAAGCTGAAATGTAAGTAGCTGCTTTGCACTGTGCTGTTTTGTCTTTAAAGGACTTCCACGTTCATTTCAAAACTTACATATTCAAATAAAAGATGAATAATGATGGAGACACTTGTGTCAATGATATAAGTGGAAACTGATTTTCTGATAGTTTGAATCTAGATTCTGACTTTTTTTTTTTTGGTGAGCCCAGCTTTCATCAAAATCCTGTGTCATTTTCAGCATTATCATTTAAAAAAAACAAAGTTTTTTCACATAGATTTTGCCTGTGTGATTATATTAGCGATTCAGTGCTCAACGCTAAGCTGAGGAACTAGCAATTGGTCTGGTAATAGACTCGGGGTGGGCTGACATGACCAAAACAATAGGCGAGGGTCCCCTTTAGCTTAATGTCTCTAACAGTGAATCAGAGTGTGTTGGATCCAAGGTACAGGGGGCTTCCTAACTGTTCCTTCATGGTGTTGCTGGTGTGTGTGCATATATCTTTGAAAACAAGTCATATTGTTTTCTCATTAGCTGAAGAATAGGATGCTGTTCTTTATAGTGTTTTCATGTTACAGGGAAAACAAGAGGTGATGTAGACCCTTTTCAGAAGGACCCGCTAGAAGTAGCTGGCTTCTTTAGGTAGGAAAGATTTGTTTGGAAAGTACAATTGTTACTCTACTTAATCTTTTACTCAGAGGTCAGGCCAGAATAAATTAGAGTAGAAATGTAGAAGAAACCAATTACAATACGGTGTTTGAAGATGGAGAGAAAATGAGACATTAGCTATGGAAACAAGGATTTGGCCAAATTAATTGTGTTATCTTTTAAGTAATTAGTATCTTTAATATACTCTCCCTTTGCATACCCTCACTTATTAATTCTTTAAACTTCCCAAGCAATGTTTCTTCAGGTGGCTTTGGAAAGGCAAAGAAGTCAGTCATTTATAGTTTGCTCTGCTCTTATGGTGCAAGTCGTATACATCTGTACCCGCCAGCATGAGAGCAAACCCCATACGAAGAGCAGCAGCCGGCTTTGCCACACTGCGGAGCAGTGGGTCTCAAACTGCTGGTGCTTAAAAATCATGGGGCATGCTTGTGAAAAATGTAGATTCCCTGGCCCCACTCCGAGATGCTGACTCAGTTGGTCAGAGGCGGGTCCAGGAATGTGCCTTGGCACGCGGTGGTTCTGATGGACGGATCCAAGGATCCACCTTGCCAAAAGTAATAAAGAAGATAATAGCAACAGAATATCATTAGAGATTGAGAAGTTAGCTGTGAGCACAACACGAGCTTTTCTTGATGGAGGAAGCTGGCACTGATGTTGAGCTGGAAGAGAAGTCAAATAGAGAATCAGGCGAGGAAGTCCAGAGAAACAGCGTACTGAGTTCTGAATGGCCGGTGCTTTGAAAGTACGTGATAAGGAAGCAGGGGCAGGGAATTTGTGCAGCAGTTAGGTCCAAGACATGTAAGCAAAAAGAATCGGGAGGACAGAGACGCTTTGCCATCAAAGACGTAACATCAGCTCTGAGGAAATCTGTGAGGATAAGGAAGCAGAGACTATTCACAGGATCTTCAGAAAGGAAGGGTCTCAGCAGCAGAGCGCCCAGTTACTTTAAACTCTGTAATCTCAATGCCTCCTTCCCCCTGGTGAAAACCTAGGCAGCTCAGTGAAAATGAAGTGGTCACTTGCCACATATAGGACAGAGGTTGCTAGTGGAGTCCAGAGTAAGACTGGTGGGTTTGCATGATGTTTCATTACCTAACTAGGTAAGCAAGTTGGACAAGTTAATTCATCTCTCCAAATCTCTTTCTAAAACTATCAAATGAAGATAGTCACAATATAAGTCCGGAGTCCCTCGTTAATAATTCTGAAATCCAAAAAGTGCTGAAACCCAGTGTTTCATTTGGCAGCACACATGACCTGAACTGATGTGAGGCTATTATTAATTTTTATTTATTCTTTCTAGAGTGAACATTTATGTGTTTACTGCAGAGAGACTAATGTGTTTGATTCCAGGTTGCTACCCCACATCTTTCTGGGGGTATTAGGTAAAAGGTGGCATGTGCACCATTTTACTTTTCTAAAGCACCCCCCCCCCCCACCGCCGCCAAATTCTGAATTCTGAGATATATTTGGCCCCAAGGATTTTGGTTAAGGGGTTGTGAAGAATATTTAATTGAGAATACAACTGCAAGTATAACTTTATCCATAGAGGTGGAGGCAAAGTATATATTTTAGTGATATCAGAAAATAAAATACTAGTATTTGGAATTTTTAGATGTGGCAAACCACAGTATGTTGAGATTATTTGCTTGGGAAATATGAAAGAAATTGGGTGCTCCAAGATTAGAACAGAAAATTTTGCAATCAAAAAGCATGGAAGGAAATGACTTCACATTTTTTGTGCTTGGGATGAGAGTAGGATTGCTAAGCAAGAGCCCTCAAAAGGGAAACAGCACAGGCCAAAACTACTGACTGGTTGGGGTTTGCATGCATTTTCACTCTCTGTTCCCTACATCTAGAATGTCTTTCCCACTCATTGGAGAGAAATTCGCAAGCACTCCCTCCTCTTTTTAAATTATTCTTTGATCTCTACACCAGAATTAATTTCTCGTCTTCAGCCTTAGTTGTAACAATATCACACAGCATTTGGACTTTTAAATGTCTTTTTCCTCTACTAGACAGCAAGCCCACTTCCCAATTCCTTGGACACCTACTGATACGCAGTAAGGGCTCAGTAAATGCCACTTATGTCAATGAATGACAAATGGACTCTAAGAAAACAGTTAAGTGGTAGCATTAAAAATTGGTGGTCATTTGACTTACCAACCCATTGCTTTTCCCGTCACATCAGAAATTAAACGAGTGTAAGAAGGAAAAAGTAACTTTGAACTTAAAGTCCTATTTCATGTATAAGCCTAGTTTGGTAAAATGAGATGGAAAGAAGTCAGAGTGGAGTGAGATAGGCAGGTGAGCAATCTTTATTCCTTCTTGACTTAGCAAAATGTATTTCGAGTCTAAGCTTCTCGAGGGCCGAGACCACACACCATGTGCCCGTGTCTGACCCAACATCTACTCTTAGGAGCAATGGCGTGCTAGCTGAATTGCTGAATAAATACAGTGATCAATCACTTATTTATTGTAAGATGTATTTTAAATGTCATTTCCTTTGTGAAGTCATCTATGACCCTCCTCTTCTCTGTCTGGGAAAATTGAGGCCCTCATTTCTCAATTGATATTGCAGTTTTATTATCTTCTGGTTACATGTCTTCTTGTCCATCACTGAGGTCATTATGAGCATCTTGAAAACAGAGATGATGTCTTATTTATATTTGAATTTTCAAGCACCTAGCACAATGCTACATGTTTATAGAATTAAACTGCATAAACTGTCTGCAGTGTCCTTATTTGGAGGAAAAAAGAAACCCAATTTATAATTAAAATTCTAGCTAGTCCCTTTCAAGAATAGCAGAGATTTTACAAAGAAACAGCAAATGTGCCAAATTACTTTCAGTAGGTATTAGAACATGGTGAAATACACATCAGTGATACTAAAAGTGAATATAATCTGTGCTCATTAAAAAGCTTTCATTAGGATAAAATCAGAAAAACTGTCAATGTGCTTGTATAGCACCTCTTGAAACAAGGCTTTATTTTGATAATAGAAACAAAAACATGTGTGTCCATTTGACCAGATACATCATTATCATGTTATTTTAGAGCCACGAGTGATATGATTTTAGAAAACTATTGCTATCTGGTTGTGACATTTTATATGCAAATATCTAACCATCTATTTATTTGTTTCTGGCATGTTACCCAACACAGAGAACAAAGAACTGTCCAAAAGGACCGTATGACGTCACGAGCATGACCATTAGAAAAGGCCTAATAACAACAGTCTTCGAAGCGGAGAGTAGTACCTCCCATTTATAACTTTAAAAGTTTTCTGTCTTCCATGCTATTTACATTTTCATACTTTTTATTTTTCCAAATTGAGATATAATTTGCATAAAGAAAAATGCACAGGTCTTAAATGAACCATTTGATGAGTTTTGGCAAATGCACACATCCATGAAATCCTCACTTCTGTCAAGGTATCAGACATTGCCAACATCTCAGAAGACTTCCTTCTGCCCCTTTCCAGTCATTATCTCTCCCTCCCCCCCACTACTAGAAGTAAATGCAATTTAGTTTATATCATCATAGATTAGTTCATTCATATTCTGTAGCATTATATAATTAGAGTTCCACAGAATGTATGTTTTTGTGTGTGTGGTTGGCTTTCCTCAACCACTCCAGTGGTTTGGAGATTCATGCATGTTGTTGTGGGTGTTAAGTAACTCATTTCTTTTTATTGGTGAATAATATTCCATTGAATAAATATATCACAATTTGGTTATTCATTCAAAATGACATTTGAGCTATTTTCACTTATCCAGTATTATAAATATGTCTAAAATAAGCATTCAGCCATAACTGTTTTTGTGAACACCTATTTTCATTTCTCTTGACTAATACCTAGGAGTGTAGTGTCTGCGTCATAAAGTGATGTATGAGCTTTAGAAGAAACTTGCTAACAGATTTCATAGTGGTTGTACCGGTTTATACTCCTGCCAACTGTGGGTAGGTGTTTCAGTTCTTTCACATTCCAGCCAACATTTGGTATTCTCTGTCTTTTTAGTTTGAGCCATTTTAGTACATGTCCATTGGTATTTCATTGTGATTTGAATTTCCATCTCCCAGAAAACTAATGATAATAAAGACTTCCTCATTTTCTTATTGGCCATCCATATACCTTTTCTGTGAAGTACTTATTCAAATCTTTTGCCTGCTTAAAAATTGGGCTTATTTTTTTACTGAATTTTCTTTACATATTCTGGATACAAGTCTTTAGATGCAGAAAAAGCATTTAACAAAAATCCAGCATCCACTCATACTAAAAACCTAGTAATAGAAGGTAACATCCTCAGTTTGACAAAGGACATGTACAAAAAATTCTACAACACATACCATATTTAAATGGCAAATAAATAAACTTACTCTTCTAAGATCCAGAACTAGGCTTGCATGTCCACCTTCACCACTTCTATCCAGTATTATACTGGATGTCCTAACTAGTGTAGTAAAGACATAAAAAGAAAGAAATGGCATCCAGATTGGAAACCTACTAAAACTGTCATTTGCAGATGGTAATATTGGATACATCAAAAATCCCAAAAAAGCTATAAAACACTATTAAAAACAATAAATGAACTAAAGAAAGTTTCATGATACAAAGACAATATACAAAGTCAGTCATATTTCTAGATGAACAATAGAAACAATGAACAACCAGAAAATTAAATTTTAAAATTCCATTTACAATAACATTTAAAAACCACAAAATACTTAGCAGCAAATTAGCATGTATGCAATATCCACACACTCAAAACTATAAGGGATTTCTGAGAAAAAATAATGAGAAAAAAAATCAATGGAGAAATACGTTCTCTCCAAATTAATCTGTAGATATAGCACAATCCCAATCAAAATCCCAATAGATGTGTTTGTAGAAGTCGACAAGCTGACTCTAAAATTTTCATTGGTATTTAAAGAAGCTAGAATAACCAAAACAGTCTAGAAAAAGAACAAAGCTTGAGGATTTGAACTATCTGCCTTCAAGTTTTTCTATAAACCTATAGTCATCAAACAAGCATGTTTTAGTGTCAGCATAGACCAATAGATCACTGGAACAGATAGAAAATCCAGAAATAAACCCACACATATATACTCAATTGATTTTTCACAAAGATGCCAAAGCAATTCAATGGAAAAAGGAAAGTTCTTTCAATAAATGGTGCTGAAATTAATGGAACCTCGTATTTTCCTCACACAGGACACAAAAGTAGTTTTAAACATATGATAGATATAAAAGTGTAAAAATTTTAAAGAAAACATAAGTAAATAGCGTCATGATCTTGGGATAAGGAAAAATTTCTTAGATAGGATGCCAAAAGCACTAACCAACAGGAAAAAATTGATAACTTACATTTCATCAAGGTTAACTTCTGGTCATCAAAAGACACAGTTGAGTAAATGAAAATTCAAGTCACAGAATGAGAGAAAATATTATTGATATTTACATCTCACAAAGAACTCGTGACCAGAATAAATGTATACAATACTTTAAAAAATGTAAACTGGAATAATATGAAATAATTTATTTTCATCATAAGTATATGGAAATCTTAAAATGAAAAGTCCATGGTGAGGGACCTACCTGTAGGCTCTTGCAGCTAACTTTCATCCATCTGTGATAACTTTTTTTTCCCTCTTTTCTCTAATACCACTTGCAGAGCTAGCCCAGAAAAGAGGGAGTGAGGGAGATGAAAGCCATTTTCCTTCAGGTTCATCTTACAGTCCTGTGGTTCTCGTCCATGTTATTTTCTCCCAGTGCAGCTTTGAATCCCTGTGGTTATTCTCTTTGAGGCTTCCAGTTGGGTACTTTACATTGTTAGAAAACTTCCAGATGACATTCTACATTTCTTCAGTTACTTGGGTACTGACTGAAACCGGAAGCAGTATTATTAAGATCACTTTCTATGACGAGCCAGACTGCATGAGGCTAAATATTTTTATTGATTGAGCTCATTTCAATAAACAAAAACCAAAAAAACAAAGCTCCAGTTCCTGGAAGTTCAAATTTTCCAGGATTACCAAATCAGAGTCTACTGCATAGATATTAGGGGACTTATCTACATCTCTAAATATCATCAGATGGTTTGAGTAGTATCTTAGGTAGAATGCTGAAATGCCAAGTATCCTTAAAGAATAGGGCCGACACCTGTTTATAAATGGTGATTATTCCTACTTAGAAGCAAAAACTGTTGAATAAGATTTGATAGCCCCTTCTTGTAGTTCTGAGTGTCTAATCATCTCATTAATGTTTAATGATCCCACAAAGGAGTCAGTGTGCTATAGTGAAAAGAGCACAGTGTTAGAGTCTAGCAGGTCTAGAATCCAGGCCCAGTGGCTTACTGCTGGCTGAACTTGGGTCAGCTACATGAATCACACAATCCTCTATTCCTGTATTGGCAAATTGAGATAATGATACCAGTTTCACCAGTATTTTGTGAGGACTAGAAATTACATATGTAAAGTGTATAGCACATAACAAGCAGGCATTCTGTACATGCCCAGTATTGTTATAGTTAATTCTAAAATAGATGATGGACAGCTAGATACGTAGCCACATAGATACATACATAGAACATAAGTAGACATACAAAAATATTGGGGTAAGTTGTATATGGGATACTTCCACGTTATTTTTATACTTTCTTTTCGCCTTCTACTGATAACATGATTTAGGTAGCTTAGTTTTATTTGATCTGGTCAAAAGCTTGCATCTTTGTCCTTTGAAGCACTCTCCTTTACAAAAAACAAAAAACAAAAACAGAAACAAAGCTTCTAAATAATTCAGAAGTGTTCGCTTTCCAGGTAAAATGGAAATAAATTTGTTAATTTGGGGTTTAGGCAGTAAAATAGCACGAGTGGTCCATCGTTGGTCCTAAAATAGGTAGAAGGGAGGAGCCTATTACTGTTGGCAAATCATAGTAACGATACCAGAATTTAAAGTGAACCACTAGGGGAGGTGCTGGTAGGAGTCTCTCATGTTATGGAATGAGGTAGTTCTGCTTTGCTTATCACCAAAATAGTTTGTGCCATTATCAGCCTTCCCAGAATGGTTTCTTTCCCATCTCAGGGGTAAGTGGGTTTATTTCACAGGGCAACTCCCATCAGTTGGTAGTGGTTGCCAGCAGCAGTGTATAGAAAAAGATTATGCTCCAAAGCCAAGTCCAGCAGAGGTGTGCGAATAAGTGGCAATACCTCCATCAGCATGGACACAGGATAAGATGTGGCAGAATATGGCTTCCCACTTCCCTGAGTGTGGAGCACTGACCATTTGCCCAATCTAGGAATTTGGGCAGCATTGAGCTTTGCAATCTTTGTAACCACTGCAGCTGCCTCATTGCAATCCACCATTGTATGCCTGAAATAAAATATAAACCATACATTTTTACTGTTTTACCAGCATCCCACCATGCTTTGCCTTCATCTGTCATGCTTTTAAAAAGTATGATTTCTTATTTCTCGTCATTCATAAACAGATATCTAATTGCCAAGCACAGATGTGATTATTCTTTTGTCACTTTCATGAAAGTAAGTGGTTAAGTATAATTCCTCATACTCCATCAAATATACTGCTTTAATCAGAATGCACATTATCAATATTAATTATACACGTAGAACTTGTGTAAAAGTACTTCCCATCTTCAACACACTTACCTACATTAATTTTGATGTTACTTTTAAGCTAGGAAAAAAAAAAAAAAAACTCAGGATTTTTCTTGTTCTGGGTGGAGATTGAGGATTTATAAAGAAAGCATTACTATAAGCATGTAAGATGAAATTTGAATTCAAATACTGTCCTTGAACTCACCCCCCCTACCCTCCCTCCTAAGAACTCTATAAAATCAGTGCACATTTATTGCAAACCAGTTAGCTTTTTTCCTAATCCTGATTTTATGGAGTAAGGCAAAATATCTCTCTCTAATTCTGAGCTATGCCCTTGAGATTCTCCCTGAGAAAAAAATATGTATTTGTTATATCTCTGTTTAAGCTCATCTGCCCACTTGAATAAAGGGAGCATTAGATAAAAGATACAATTTTCTGCTAATTAAAGGGGTCAAAGAGCCATTTTGATAATATGAAGAGTCAACAGAAATTCTAATTATATTCAGCTTTATGCCAATTTGTCCTAATCTAAGATTTGAGAAAAAAAAATAAGTATCTACTTTTTGAAATTAAAAAGGGGGATCTGATTTACCAAAAAAAAATTTTTTTAAATAAAACAAGCCATAATTAGTTGTGGGTTTTTTTTGTTTTTTGTTTTTTTATTTTTGTTTTTGTTTTATTTTATCTTTCAGATTATACAGATCATAACTGCTATTGAACAGCTTTACCAAAACCCTAGAAGCCTAGGAAGGATAGGCCAAGATATCTTTAATTGCACTGAATAATTAGCAATCTCACAGTTAACCAAATCAGTTTATATATCCAGATGAAATATCCATCCCCTTCCCTCTTCTCCTTAGAAACCTGATCACTCTGTTAGGTTGCCCATATTAATCTAGTTAACCATCTAATTTCTAAATATCCCCTCTATTTTATGCTGTATAGCTACTGGAAGTGATTTTATTAGGTGTCTCAGATCCATACCCTCTAATAGTCTGTGCTTCGTGGTCACATGTGACGCCTAGAAATGTGTTTGAGATGTGACTACAGCCTACACAGAGAAATGTGCTAATGCTGCTCAGAGAATCCTTTGGTTTGCAGCTTCAGGCACTGCTTGTGAAGTTGCCTCATTGACGGAAATGCCCTGAAGACCTCACTCCCAGTCCCTCACACCTGCTGGCTGGTGTGCTATGGATTGTTCACAGCAAACACCGTCAAGATTGTGCCTTTTGAAGATTTGTTGCCATACATCTTTAAAGCGTTTCGCTTGTCTTCCCTGCTTATCAATTTCGTCCCATTTCATCTCAAACTATAGAACCTTCTCTAGATCCTCTTCTGGCAGTTAATTTCTGCATGCATCCAGTCCATCTGAGCTATAAAATGTCACCCATCAAGCTAGTCATCTTTCAGAACCTAAATATCACCAAGTCTTTGTTTCCATTTAATGTAGATCCTAAGTGAAACTAATGAAAGTAAACATAACATTCATGGTAATCCAGGCCTCCTAGGAAGAGAATTCAGTTGTACTCTATTTATTGAGTACAGAAGAAGCCTGCTTTAAAGATTATTCTACTCTGTTCATGTGTTTGGTGTTGGTGGTAGGCATCGGTGGTGTTCACTAACATTTTCTGGTTCCATAGGAGAAGCAAATCTCCTTACCTCTTGGATATTCCATGTGACTAGGTGACTTGCTTTAGTCAATGAAATGTGAGTGAAGTATGGTATGTGATTCTGGGTGGAAACATTTAAGCTGGCACTCGATTCTCCATATTTGCTTCCTTTGCCACAGTGAACACCAGAGTCTCATGTTGAGAAGGTGGCAACATAAAATGGGTGGCCTAGATTGCTGAGACACCACTTACAGGACATCTAGAGACAGCAGACTTTTTGTGAGTGAGAGACCAACTTTTATTGTGTTAGGTCACAGATTTGGGAGTTATCACCACAGTACGATCAGCTGGTAAGGATTACACAGAGTTCCAAATAACTGTACCTGCTGCCAGAGGGACTGATGGCTACAGAGGTAGCCCTTTGAAAAATTATAAAATGGAAATGCTCACCTTTAGTGATCTTCACTTTCCTTTCTGCGTGTGGTCCCACCTGCTGGCAGCTGATTCCATAATGCAGTTTCCCATTACATTACTCCAACCTGCGTCCGATTTCTCTGATGATAGTGGAGAGCCTTTCTTTCTAAACCATACAGTGAACACGTTTATTCTTGCCTTGTACCTGGTTTTCCTAAGTTATGTGAAGATATCCAACAGTTGGCCTAATCCAACTGAGGAAACAGAGCATAGTATGTACCTTACATAACTTCTTTCTTGTTAGTAGTAAGGACTTGGGCAACTTGCATACTTTCTCTTAGCTACCATTTTCTCATCCAAAAACTTGGGATAATAATATATATCTCATAGGATTGTTGAGAAAAATAAGTAACAGGGTCTAAATTTCTTCTGAAAGGAAGGTCAGGTTCTAGAAAACGTCATCTCCACTCACTATCTCTCATTCCTTCCTTGTTTTTCTATCTTCAACCCATCAAAATTCAATTTCTACCCATCCCCACTCCCCAGATCACTAGAACTGCTCTTGCTGAAGTTATCAGTGATTTAGTTCTCACCAAATCCAGTAGTTTCCCAGTCTTTATGAGGTCTTGTTATATTCAACAGTTGACCACTCCTTCATATTTGAAATTTCTTCTTTGATCTTTGGGTACTCTTTTCTCCTGGTTTCTCCTTTACTTTTTATCAAGCAGACAATTGCTAGCACCTAGCATGTGCCAGGCATCATAGAGGCAGATATTAATAATAACATAACTGCCCTCCCTTAAAAGGATCACAGACTAGTGTGGAATATGACAGTTAAAGAGTTATTTATAACGTAGTGATAATTATAGTGATAGAAAGATATGCACAGGATAGCAGGGGTGGTGGGTTGTTTGAGAACGTTTTCCAGACTAATCTGAAACTTAAGATCTAGTAAGTGTAGGAAGAATAATACCTCAGGCTAAGGCAGAGAGCGTGGCAAAGTCCTGGATGTAAATAACATTTCTGTGTGTGGAGAGAAACTTCTTGGACTTGATCTTTAGGACCACTCCTCTTTTTTGGCCTTAAATCCTTGTACTTCCCCTATTTATGGCTCTCATGTTACCGTATGCGCTCATCAGACCCGTGAAGCCAATTTTACTCTCCTTGTTGTCATCTTCCACATTTGTATTCTCATCAAAGACCTACCTCTGGACCCTACACACCCATCTCTTCAGCTTTCTGGTGGACTTTGCCATGCAATAGCCCTGCTCAGTGCTCTTCCCGCAACCTAGGAATAAAACAACAGTAGTGATTATCCATGACAATTATATAAGCACTTTATAATTTACAAAGCACTTTGGCATACATTATCTCACCAGCTGCTTCCTTAATGTAATAGCAGCAGTGGGCAAAAAACCGTGTCACTGCCAACAGCGTTTTTCTGACCTTGGTCTCCCAGCCCCACCTACTAAAAACATGAGAGCAGCTGGATGGGAGCTGATTAGAGGCTGGAAGCTGACCTTGTCTGGGGACCAGGGGAGTATGACAGCAGCAGTTGCCACCTCCACCTTCTCCATCTCCACAGGGGCAGTAGAGCAAGCCAGAGGTTTCGTGGCAAAACGTGGGAGGCTGCACGGAGCAACCAGGCTTCTCATGAGCTGCCTTAGTGCAGGCTGAAGGTGGCAGGCATCAGTTTGTGGGAGGTTAAGCGCTTATCCACTCTCCCCCACTTTTCTGATTTCTTATTTCTTACATGCATTAACTATCATTTTGAAAGTTTTAGTCGGTTAATTAAATTCTTCTAGTGTTGATGCTAAGAAAGCTGAAACATTTTCAACTGAGATTGACACTACTCAAGGCATCGGCTTCACTGATGTTTGTTCAGCAACACTCCAATATGTCACAGGATTGCTGAGAGAACATCTGAGAGCTATAATGAGCTAAAAGTCAAGTACAGGGGAAAATGTGTTCCAGACTGCTGCAGATGTTCTCAAATCAAATCATATTTCTGTGAAATGCCATATAGAATATTCAGCGATTGAAGGATGCAACATGAAAGGACAGTTCAATTGATTTGCACTGTTTTAAAATTTTATTTAGCTTAAATTATATGAAATGTGGTGGCTTTTTTTTCACTTTTAATCAATTAATAAGAGACGCTCTTGATCCTAATGAGCTTCAAGGATAATTTCCTTGAGCTAAGAGGCATGCATTAACTGGTTAGGTAGGAGTCAAAGCCTAGACAGGGGAGCAGTTGAATAAGGGAGACAAAGTCAAGTCGAAGGACAGACATTCTATAGCCCCACTTTCTTGCCTTTATTTCTCCTTTATTCCTTTGGCACCAAAGTTGAGCAAACCTCTGTTTAATTAATTCACCAAGATTCTGATAAACCTAACTGTGGCTCATTCTGTCCCTCCTGGAAAGTAAAGGAAGCTTAGTAGGAGTGGGTCAAGAAAATGCTTTGATAGATGTATCTTTTGTCGTCACCAACTTATATTCCATCACACAGGTGGCCTTGCACATCACCATAGTTTAGATAGCCTGGCCTATGATTAGGAATGATACTCTCCTAAGTGAAGGGTAGTACAAGGTAAGAACTGATAAACCCGGGTAAGGAAAAACAGAGAAAAATGATTAAGTGACGTTAGAAAGTGCAACAAAACACCCCAATGTGATACCACCTTACAGCCTCTATAATGGCCAAAATTAAAAAATATTGACAACATCAAATGTTGGCAAGAATACGGAGCAACTAGAACTCTTGTACTTTGCCAGTGGGAATATAAAATGCTACCATGACTTGGAAAAACTCTTCAACGTTTTCTTATTTAAAAAACCAACAATTCCATTCTCAGGTATTTATCCAAGAAAAATAAGAACACATTTCCATAACATTTGAAATAGATGAATTTTAAAAACAGTATGTTAAGGGAAGGAAGCCAGACACAAAAGAATACTTACTAACTCATGCCATTTATGTGGAATTTAAGGGTAGGAAGAAAAAATTTATATCATTAGAAATCACAGCAATGGTAAGTAGAGACTGACTGGAAGAAAACACAAGGGAACTTTCCGGAGTGGTAGAAATGTCCTATACCTTGACTGGGTGACAGTTTCATGGATAGATTTATTTGTCCAAATTCCTCCAACTGTATGCTTGCAGTCTGTGCAATTGTACTGTGTGTATATGTATATGTAGATCAATTAAATTAATTTTATTTTTTAAAGCATACATCTAACTGACAGAAATTAGAGGCCAAGCATTCAGCAATACTTTTAGGGACAAAGTAAGACATGTCATATAAGAAATACTAAAGATTTTTTATGTCCAGATTACTTTTAATCAGGTAGCCTTTGGGAACTCAACATCTTACGAATTTAACCACTGGAAAAGAATAACTGGTACCTTGATAAAAATCTTGGCTGGAAACCAGCTTAAAGAAAATGGATGGCTGGGGGCATAAACAAATGTTATTTCCCTCTGCCAACTTGCCGGCAGCTGGGTGAGGAATTGAAGTAGTTCAGGCCCCACGCATCAGGGAGACTGGCTAGGGCTTAGAAATCAAGAAGGACAACATCTGGCTTCTTGAGAAGTGACCTAGGTAAGGGATGTGGCATCACAATGCAAATGAGAAGCTGCTTCTTAAAGATGGAAAATTTTGATTAGGTCCTTTGGTAGGCCTTCAACTCGCTTTGCTTTGTAGGATCAGCCAGTGCCTGCAGCCTCTGTTAACAAAAGCTAGCCTTGCCTGAGGCCACAGCTCCCAGAACAGAACAGTAAGTTGACTGCTGATAGGGTGTTACATGCAGGGCTAGGCATTTTTGTCCTACTGTCCTACCCACCCTTACACAAACAAACCCAGTGGGGCATTTGTCTGGAAATTGTAAGTCAGATACATTTCTAATGCTTTAATATATGCATTGTCATTTTGTCTTGCAATAGCTCTCTTATTATTGGATAATAAAATTACATCTATAGAAATAAAGGCAAAACTCTTTAGGCTGAGTTTCCATTCACTCAGGTACATTTTGTTCATTTTATGAGGCACTGCTATTACAAAGTTGTAAAGAGTCCAAGACTATATTTTGATTCTGGTATTTTTTTTTTCCTTCAAGTTTCTGCTTTTCACTTTCTATTACCTAAGATGCATCTCCTACAAAATTATGGCTGGAAACAAATATCACATATCTTTTTTTTTTTTTTTTTTTTCACATATCTTTTTTGAACTCACACAATTTTTGTGACAGATTTGATTTTTGGTACTAATTGAATTTATTTTACATATCTCTGCCTAGCTCAAAAACTTTGAGTTTGGATTTTAGTCATTTAAATATATAATCTATTCATTCAACAAATATCGAGTATCGGTTACATGCCAGGCATTGTGGTAGATAATTGAGATTCAGTGATGAATAAAGATAAACCCTTTATCACTGAGGGACAGTCAACTATAAAGAATAATGGTACTAAACTTTTTAAATGCTTTACATAATTATTTATGCTTATACATGTATACATACATTTACATATACATGTGTATGTGTGTCTATGTGTATGTGTATATATATATATATTTATATCCCCATTTTGCAAAGGTAGAAACTGAGGCTTAAAGAGGTTTCGTTATTGCAGTGGAAACAGGATACAAACCCCATTCTGTTTATTGCAAAAACTGTGCCCTTAACCACTTTGCTATACCTCATCTCAACATAACTGTGATTATGACAGCAGAGTTATAGAAGCAGAAAGGAACAAGTGTCCATCTCAACCTGGGGGATCAGGAGCAGGTAGAAAGGGACAAATGAACTGTGTCTTGAGGGATGAAAACAGCCTAAGTTTTATGTAAATGTCCTCATTAATTCCAGTCTATAGACAATGGCTGTGGCCAAGTGATCACTTGTGAAAATTGCTCCATTGTTATTTATGGTGGTAGAAGAGTTATAAAATCTGTTAGGTAATTAATCCCATTCCCTGATAGGGCACAGGTTTCATTCTTAGTTTGTGCTTTGGGGAGCTGTTGTCTTTTAGCATAAATTCCATCAAATCTTTGTGAGTTTTGCTTTTACATTTCCTTCATCTGTGACGAGAAGATTCTATTAACAACCCTGGCACCTTCCATTAAAGTCTACAACTTCCAACTGCCAGGAAGGGATAATGAAGTGATAAATTTAATTTGCTACCAAAATATGTAAGGCAGAGATATCTAAGTGAATTTATAGCGGTAGCTATGTCTTTCTTCTTAGCATTAACAGAAGTTTTATGGCAGGTTATCAGAATCAGTACAAAAAGAACAAATATATATGACTTTATACACACAGAAATCAGATCTATAACTCTGTATCAAATCATTTCTTTCCCCCTTCTTCTTAGCATTTCTAGGCTCATCAGAACTTAATACAATGAGTTTCAAGTGTTTTATTACTTCAAGAATGAAAAAAAAAAAAAACTGTTAACCAGACTAAGAAACACTTTTTGCTCGTTAATACAGGTACTCCGAGGTTTATACACTATGAATCCCCTTCTCCTGCCCCTGCTAGACTCTAAGGGGCTATGAAGAAAAATAACAACATCAATCCACTTGGGATTGTGAAAATAAGGGTGCTTCAAATTCTGTAGGACACAAAATCTACTTTCCCCTCATTCTTTAACTCTGTGCCATGGTTATAAAAATGATTCTTTAGTTTAAAAACTTTCGTTTGCACTTCCACTTCAAGAATTCCTTTGTTCCAGTGAACTTTAGCTCACAGAATCTCATCTTCTCACATCTTGGCGTTGGGATCAGTCTTGTATTGCAGGGGGCCCGGGGGGCCCTAAACTGTACCCACTGAATGCAGAGCCGGGATAAGTTTTCCTTCTACCATTCAGTGATGTATGTGTTCCTCTTGTGAAACAGACAGAGCTCTCAGAGTCAGCTCTTGACTTCAAGGTTAGGTGTCCAAAGAAATGTAGAATTGATCATTAAGATATGATAATAAAAACGAGGTACATTCAACGGGCTGTTATGTTATATTGTTTTGAGGGCTTTTTTTATGTCACCTCCTTGAATCCTTGCAACAATGCCTATCAGGTTTGAATCATTATTGTCTTTTTCCTGTTGAGAGAAGACAGACTCGGGGAGGTTAGGAAAGTGGTTGAAGTTCCCATGCTAGTAAGAGCAGAGGCAACATTCTATCCCAGGTCTGTGTGTTCACGAAACCTGCCCGCTTGCCTCCTACACTTCACTGCCTCCACTTATTATCCTGTGCAGAGGATCATTGGTTCTAAGGCTTTAGATTTGATTCTTGGTTGACAGATAGCAGATTAAGATTCTATTAATCTTTGGGCAAGAAGTTGAACTTTCCACCCCTCTTGCAGTGACCTGTGGCAGTCGATTGTACTGGGAATTACACGACACCTGCTTGCTCACTTGCATTCGGTGGACTCAGGATGAATCAATGTTTTTGCAGGCACATCACCCCCTTTCCTCAGGCTCTTCACCACTGGTATCAAGAGCGTTAGATGCACTGCCTTGTCTTGCCAGCTGGACTGAGCCTCACCACATACAGTACCCTGTTTACCAGCAAAGGTCATGGGCTCGTCTCTTCTTCCTTCTGTTCCGTCCCTTTATTCTGGATAACTTGACTTTTAGCTCCTGTACAACAAATCCAGTTTGGGTTATGAATTCATGTATTTACTTAGATGCATAAATTTTCCCCACCAATTACCTTAATGAGCCCATTCCTTCTGGTCTGCTGATTTATGTCTTTGATAGTGTTTGCGATAAAGAGAGCCAGAGAGTAATGGAGAAGAGCGTCGGGGAGAAGCCTGGATCCCAAGGTCTGCATTGGTCTCCCACCGACTGCTTTGTTCTCCCCAGCATTGGGCCTCCCCTTTAGCAGCTGCAGTGTCTGTCTAGATGGCTGTGGATGTCTGGCTGTATGCCCAGTCAAACTTTTGATGCCTTCTTCCTCGCTTAAAGTCACCTCAGTTTCATATAAAATCAGCCATCTAGGCAGAAGCTAGGTATTTGAATGGACTTCAGATTCTTCTATGCTAAGTAACCTCCTATGGACTTCTAGTGGCCATTACTGCCCGGGGTACCAGGCAATGGTTTATACTTAATGGCAAGCAAATCCCTAGATACACCTGCCAAGGATGTGAGAGCATCTTCATCCCTATCCAGGTGAAGCTTCCATTCATACAGTCCTTGTAATATAAGCATCATGGTGTATGCAGGTCTGTAGAGAACCAAAAGCAAACCTCTAAGTGCTATCTGAAAGTATCCTAGCTCTGGATGTGGGTACTCTCTCCTGGGTTATAATGCTTGTATATTTTCTGTATGTACTCCTATATGTTCCTCTCTGGAAGTTTCTAGAGCATACCGGGCCTCACATTCTTGGGCCAAAGAAAAATTCCCAGAAAATTATTTAAATTTTTTAAATAATTAATAATAATTATTAAAATAAATTAATAAAATTTTAATAATTTTAATAATTATTTAAATTATTTAAATTTTTTCCACTCTTTAGTTTTTATTGTCACAAGGTGCAACATGCCAGAGCTGTGATGGGGTGAGGTGAGGAAGTGTCAGGGGTTGGGCGTGGAGTGGAGAGCTCCAGGGTTTTCTTAGAGGAGATTTCAGTGTAGTGAGTATGTAAAGTCAAACGACAGTCCAAGCCAGAGGACAGCTGAGCAAACAGGAGTTATACCCCCAGTCAACATCAGAATGTATTTTTGAAGTTTTCATTCGTGATGCCAAATATGTATAGACTGTAGGTTAAAACAGTGAGTGAGTGGTGATTACTTCTTGTAAGGTGAGAATAGGGTGTATTAGAAGAGGAAATTGTGGCAGTGTTTCAAGATTTAACCCAATTCATAAAAAAAAAAAGTATTTATCTGATCATTACCACAGGCATCTCTAAAGCACATCTTTTTATTAGTGGTATTTCCCCCCAAATGTTTTGCCTCGGAAAGAAATGGATACTTCATCTGAGACAGACTGTAAGGAGGATGCCAATATATACACATTTCCAGTTGGAAAGAACAGTAAATTATGGATGATACTGATCTCATCAGCAAATATTGACTCTTTAGAGCTACCAGATGAAAGTTGTGGTGATTAGACCATTCCTTAGAAGAGTTAATTTCAAATTGTAAAATGTTTACAGGTGACAACAAAGTTGGCAGAACTGTTCAACTCCTATTTTGTTTCCATTTTTTTCCCACTAAAATGAATAATCTCGATCTGGAAAGAGAACAAAAATCACTACATGAAGCCCTAGCTCTATGAGAGTTAGTTTAGTCAGGTGGTACTTAGCCACTTCAGATTCAGGTCTCCAGCCCCAATGGCATCCAGGGAATGTGATCAAAACCCAGCTACTGGGTCATCTCTGAGAAACCATCACACACAGGGGAAATGCCAAAACCTTGAAAATGCATTGATTTTCACCAAAGGGAAGAAGTGTGACTTCTGAAAATTTTTAAATGTTAAAGTTGAATGTGGTCCCCTAGAAAATATTCAACTCATTATTTTAAAAACATATAATTTTAAAGAAGGTAAAGAAAACAGTGTTCCTTTGGAAGCAGGATTTGTCTAAAACAAGTGCATGGGCAGGTGGAGAAGGAAATGAAAACTCAATCCAAACAATTCATACCAAATGAACCTAATTTCCTTTCTTTGATGTATTTCTGGGCAATAGATAACAATTGTTAACTTTCTCTTGGCTCTTACTAAATACCGTGTACTGGGCTAAGTTTCCTCATTTAACCCGTGGGCAACCTGTCAAGTTAAGTCTTACTGATATGCCTACTCTGCGGGTGAGAAAACAGAGCAAGGCTGGTACATCGTCGAGCTGGGATTTGGACCAGATAACAGTAAATCAGAACCCAAACCCCAAAGCATTCCACATGCCTCTCAAAAGCATGAAGAGCTGCGGCTGACACAGTGTACCTTGGTTTCTGGAGGACATTTGACAGCTGACTGTGCTAGCCTGTTGGACACTGTGGGGAAGACTGTCACAGAGCTAGCTAGATATTAGTTAGGCCTCATATTATTCTTATTTCCCTATGAAAACTCAACTTGCTGTTTGGGAAATACCACACTTAACCAATTTTTTTTTTTTAAGATTTTATTTATTTATTTGAGAGAGAGCAGGAGAGGGAGGAGGGTCAAAGGGAGAAGCAGAATCCCCGCTGAGCAGGGAGCCCGATGCGGGACTCGATCCTGCGACTCCAGGATCATGACCTAAGCCAAAAGCAGTTGGTTAATCAACTGATCCACCCAGGCGCCCACACTTATAAAAAGAGTTCATATTCTCAGTCCCTCAGATTTACGATTAGAATCTATGAGTATATGATAATCCACTGTAGAAATCTGTCACCCAAACTTGAAAACATTACTCCATCAGGATATGATCATATTTAATTAAGATAATATAAAAAGGCCTAGAATTTTTCCAGAGACTAGTATAATGAAAAACTACAAACTTGAAAACTTTAGGTTTAGCTATTTAAAATGCAGAATATTGGGATGCCTGGGTGGCTGGGTCAGCCCTACGTCGGGCTCCCTGCTCAGCGGGAGGCCTGTTTCTCCCTCTCCCACTCCCCCTGCTTGTGTTCCCTCTCTCGCTGTCTCTCTCTCTCTCTCTGTCAAATAAATAAATAAAGTCTTTTAAAAAAATAAAATAAAATACAGGATGTTTAGTCATTAGAAGCTGTAATATACCTTTATACTATAATATAAAAAGGCCTGCTTTGCTAAACAAATCATTATTAGAAACATATTTCAAGAAACTGTTTGACCTACTTAAGATAATTAACAGCTTTCGAGTATGCTATCAAAATTTATATAAAACCAACAATGAATATGCTATTTTAAATGAGCATTTGTTAGCAGTTCCTTCCAGTGGATATACCCGAGAATGGGTTTCTTCGCCTAATAATCTCTATATCAGACTTTTCACCAATTCAAAAGAACTCTTCACATAATTCATCCAAATTAGTGAGCTTTTACTGTAGACTTTCACAGAGTAGAGAAAGCACCGTATTCCCTGTGGATATAATTTGATATCTGTTATATAGTCATTGTCTCATTCTATCTGCTACCAGGAATCTTTCATTAGTTGCTTGCTGATCTTACTCTAGAGGCTCAAAGTAATTATGTCCAAGAATTGTACAGTGTCAAGAAGTGGTAACTTACAGGAAATGGTGCTTTAATTTTTAAAATCTAATACTAGGATACTAAATAAACCCAGAGAGTATATAAATATCAAATCGATATTCCACAGAAGTATATATTTATTGCTCTTCCTGTGACCAAATGATTTTAACTTTTAATCTGCACTAAAACTTTTGATGAAAATAGACTTTCCATTGGACATCTTCTGAAATTAAAAAAAAACAAAAGATTTTCCACTATGAAGGCTTAATGTGTAAATCTGTTCATAAACAGCCTCATCTAAAGCATAATTCTGTATTTTTATAAATTCAGATTTTTGCTATCAGAAACATTCCTATTTCCTAATTTAGCATTAATATACCCTACAAAGTGACTGAAAGCATTGTGGTAATAAAAACTACTAAAAATAAAATATAAAGGAAATTTTCCAAAATGCTCAAATAATACAATGCCTAAATAACACCTGCATTAAATTCTGATTTTTTTAAACTTTAAAGCACAAGTATGACCCATATGGCAAATTTCTGGATTCTTGCTTATGTCTGGAGAGTTTGCAACACAAAATGTAATTTCTGGCAGGTAATTTCTGGTACCTTCAAATTGAGAGAAGAGGGAAGTTTGGAAGGAGCAGGTAACTGGGTTGGTCAGCTGCCAAGAGCTAAGGGTACAAGCCAGGTACACCACCAATCATCTTAAGGAAACCCTCAAAGGAAAGTGAATTTTTTCCCATTTGCACGAAGCCTCAGTTTTACCATACAATTTTGTAATCTGCCACTTTTTCTTAAGAATTGAACTCTATGGATCAAAAGCAAGTGAATATCATAATCTTGTCCCCTCACCCCTGTGTTTAGGGTCATCCCATTTGCTTCTGATATTGCTCACCAGAGTCAGTGTGTGGATGTGAATGTTTGGCTGTTGTCTTTCCATTTGGAAAATCACTTTTCACGTGGTGTAGACTTCATGTTGAATTAAAAATGAAGGAGGATGCCTCTATAGATTTCCAAATATATAGCTCTTTGTTGGCTGGCTTAGAAATACCCTCAGATCCTTCATGATTGCAGGTGCTTTCAGAAGGTGAGGGTTCTTCTTTTTAAAAGTGTCTTAATTTATTGGAACACTGCTACTTGTATTTCTTATGCTTGTATCAGTGTGGTAGAATTATGGTGGGTTGCCCCCGCTGTTTTCTGTGACAGAGCTTCTAACATTAAAAATGAAAGAATTCAAAGATAGCGCTGTATTATATAGTCTGGCTGTTTGAGACATTCCCTGCAGCTGTGTAGAGAAGATGCTTTATTTAAGGAAAAATCCTTGGAGAAATTAATTGATATGAGCCAGAAGTTGTTCAGCCAATTTAATCACTAATCTGCTGTTGTTTCTAAATTGCATGAGGTACAGAAGGAAGTCTGCCTGCCTCCCAATCAGCCAATTCAAGATATGAACACAGGATGGAATTTAGACCAACTATATGTTAAAATGCCTGCTTGAAATTAAGCAGGCTTTGCTTGGGGTGGGGGTGAGGGAGAGATTGGCCAAATTGTTAAACAAGCTAATTTACTTTTGAGGGCATTTTGCCAAATTAACTAAAGATATCCTGAAGCTATTTGAAGAATTAACTGGAAAACAAACAGTGACCAGGTCCAAATTTCTGTTTTCAAAATTTGTTACGAACTGGGCTTTGAAAAAAAAAATGAAAGCAGTAATTAAAGTAAGGCTTTTATTCAGATACCGCATTACTGAATCCCAGTAATACTACTTTCTTGTGGATACAGTAAACAATTTGGGTGGTATCTTTCTGGCTCTGATTGATTCTATATGTAAGGCTGATGTGTTCTTTTTGAAATTCAGATACTCAATAGGTGACAATAAGGGAAAATTCAAGTACCAATGAAATTATAATTGAGTTTAAACCTTGGGAACTAGAGGGGACCTTACAGGAGGGGATAAATCTCACACAATCTTTCTATTCTAGTTAAAAGAGTTAGCTTATCTCTCAGAATCATACACCCTGATACTTGGCCTTCAAAGTTCTGCCAGACTCTCTAATCTCACATTTGTGAGGTGGTATAATAAAGAGGCATCCATTTTTAACTTTCATCAATATTATAGAGAAGATACAGAGTGTTTGTTAGTTCAGTTGAGGACCTCTCATTTCCAGTGTGACTTCCCAGTCACCCTATTCTAGTATTCTGAATGGATAAAGGAGAAATATTGCCTTTGTTGTTATTTTTTTCTTTTTTGCCTATTTTTGTAAAATAACTTTCTGTTTTAATTTCATATCTTTTAAATAGAAATTGTTCTAAATCGTCTTGGAAAGCCCAGCACCCTACTGTATAGTAATTGTGGAGAAATTAGTTAAATATGCAACATTATAAATATTAAATTATTGGTTATCACAATAACTCTTGACCTAAATAATAAAATGTCATTTCTTCTCCAGCTAATGGTATCAGTTAGAAATTGTATCCTTTGCCTTTCTCCAGGATAAAAGGCAGGAGAGAGAGGGAGGGGAAGGAAAACGAAAAGAAATCTTAAGATTTATTTAAGTGGCATAGCAACTGAATAATATTATTTTTGTTTAATTACCTAATGGATAAGTTCAGTCTATACTTCTGTTTAACATTCTAACCGTAGATTTAAAAGGAACAGAAGGCATCTCAAGTTCCTTTTTTTATATTTTCCCATTTTTCCATATCCCCTTTGCTACAGTTTTCTCTAAATGTATTACAGATTCTGAGTCCCAAATCTTTTCCCCTGCTTGCCCTCTGCATTATATTAACATGTTATAAACCTTCGAAATTCATCTATAGTTTTTATTCAGCTTAAGCTTCTCAGGCTTTTTTGAATCTGTAAATGTATGTGTCTTAGAAAATGTGGACAATATTGTTATTATTTCTTTTTCTTTTTGATTTATTTATTTATTTGAGATAGATAGCGCACATGTGTGAGTGGGGGAAGGGGCAGACTGAGAGAGTCCCTAAGCAGACTCCTGTCTCAGTGTGGGGCTGGATCCCAGGACCCTGAGATCAGGACCTGAGCTGAAATCAAGAGTCACTGCTTATCTGTCTGGGCCACCCAGGCGCCCTGGTTATTATTTCTTTAAATAATTGTTTTGATCCATTCATTCTTTTCTCTTTCCTGGGACCCCAGTGAAATGTATGTTAGACTTTTTGATATTGTTGCACAGGTCTCTGAGGAAAAGAGCTTTTTTTTTCCAATTGTTTACTTTTCAGACTGGATAATTTCTATTGATCTCCCTTCAAGTTTACAGAGTTTTCTTCTTATACCATCTCCATTATGCCGTTACAAGCCTACTTAGTGACTTTTTTACTTCAGATATCACATTGTACAGTTCTAGAATGTCTGAATGTCTTTCTGATTCACTTTTAAAGCTTTCCTTTTTTGCCAGGTTTCTTATATTCATTATCAGGCCTATTTTTCCTTCTATCCTGAGCATAGTTGCCTTAAAATCCATGACCTCTGGTTCTAATACCTGGATCATCTCAGGATTGATCTCCATTGATTGCTCTTTCTCTTGAGAATTGTCACAATTTCCTGCTTTTTCATATAGCTGGTAATTTTTTATTATATCTGAACTGCGTGAGTAATACATTGTAGCAAGACTCTGGACTCTATTATTTGTTACCTAGGAGTACTGATTTCTGTTTGTTTTAGCAAACAGTTAACTTCTCAGTGCAAACCCCAAACTCTGTCCTCTCTGCACTTAGCAGCAACTGAAATATCTTTTCAGTTATTTCAGCCTCAGCTGGGCTGCTTGGAGTCTGCCAAGCACCAACGTAGCTCTACCTCAGAAGTCAGCCAGAGTTTTGGTTGTACAGGGTACATACACTGAATCCGACGCGCTCCCTCTGTAGCTTTCCCCTTTCCTAGATGTCCCCCCCAGTTTGCTTTGATGGCATAAGACTGCATTTCTCTCCAAATTTTTACCTCCCTGCATGGTACCACCTTGGCCTGTCCTCAGGCAGAACAAATGGTGTCTTTCCCTTCTTCCGAGTGTCAACTCCCCTCCAGTTCTTCAGCGCCTTTGAATGGCTTTTGTCTGTGTGCCTGGTGAGTTTATCTGCAGGAGAAGTCCAACACAAGGTCCCCTGACATTATGAGAGGGGGAACTCTCTACAAATCATCGGTCATAAATAAGGAACATGAAGAATCCTCATAGAAAGAACCTTCACCTACACCTAAAACTCTCTGAAATTGCAAATTTGTACAATTTGAAGACTTAAATGTTTTCTGCTGTTGTTGTTTTTAAAATCTCATCCTATGTACTGCCATCTCTAAATCAGAGCAATGAATTCTGTGGTCGTGAGCAACTTGACATGATTTGCAGAAGTACAAAAGGCCCTGGGGAATTGGAGTTGGTATTGCTCACTTTTAAGCTAATAAAGAGAAAACCCTACAATCAAATGCAGTGAAGGGTATAATTGGTGCAGTACTGCTTGCTATCAGTGTACTTTTCAGGGTCATTTTTGTTAACTGCAGGATGAAGTAAAACATTTTTAAGCACGCAGGACTTCAATAAGAATATATATGGCTACCCTGAGCAGTCAAGTCCAAATACATGATGTCTGATGATTATAGAAGCACCTATTCAACACTGCTCGTTGTAAAGAATCTTATTCTCTAGTTGCAGAGATACATCACCTGAAATCAAGCCATGTCTAGAAAATAGATAACTTTTAGCTCCATGTACCATTAAGGGTGAATAAAAGTGTCAAAAGTAAAGGAGAGCTTATACACATATTACAGGTATGGGAATGCTTGTCCAACTTGAAAATAAAGCCATCAAGAGGTGTGGGCAGTGTTCACAGAAAGTGAAATATTGCAGAAGTGTTACTCCATCTTGGGCCATGGAATACATATTTCCTGAGTCTGGAGAGATTCTAAGCCTCCTTTTTTTCTGTCTCATATGCTTTGGCTGTCTATAACCTTCGCTTCTTCAATCAGTCACCATGGAAATGAGAGGGACTTTATTGTCCTCTATAGAGAACTGACTTAGTAATAGGAAACAATGGATAGGGATAACCAGGCCTTTGTGTTACTCAGGGGTCAGTAATAAACCCTATCTTACTTGAGGAATAAAATTCCACATAAGTAGATAAGTCTTTTCAATAAGCAAAAGGCAAGATGATGGTAATACACTGAAAAGGGGTCTCTAAAGTTGTATGAATGGGTAGAAAAGTTGATGTGTGTTTGGATGTGAGCAAATACTAGGCAATATAGATTAGTATCAAGAGGGATTTGAAATGAACCACTCAGCATTTTCTTACCCAAGAACAGAACCCTAGTCTGAAGAAGGGAAAACCAAGTTATAATCTCTCTCTTAGGTCATATTTAGAAGTGAGATCCTTTCCCTAAGCCAAAGTCAAAGAAATTCATTCGTTTCAAATAACCGCCACTTCAAAATATTTCCATATATAAAAACATGAACATTTTCCTTAAAACTGTATTTGAAGCTAATTACGTTATTATGGTGGTTGCATGAACTGGAATTGTCTAGATAAATGCTACTTGAAGCATGATATCTGAATCAGCAATGTCAGCATCACCTAGAGCTTGTTTGAAGTGCACAATCTCAGGTCTAACCCCAGATCTATTGAGATCTATCTGCATTTCAGCAAGATCCCCAGGTGACTGATACGTATATTACAGTTTGAGCAGCCCTGGGATACATACTACAGTAAAATCTCAATGCCAGAAGCACCTCTTTTCTCTTATTTAGTGACATCATTGGAAAGTGAGGTCAAAAGAACATTCAGGAAACATGTAGATGGTTATAACTTGGGAGGTCCTTTTACTTCTCAGAAAAAGATAACTCACACAACAGAATCTAAAGAGGTTACAAAGAAGAAAGAAGAAATGAAATGAAACCTGGGCAAATGTAAGATATGGATCTGTGAAATAATAATGCCAAATAAGACACTTAATAGACACAATTTAGAAAGCAGTATTATCAAGAGACCTAGCGCTGGGATCAAAGTGAAGAACAAATTATAGTAAAATCAGGCTTTCAGTGTATTAAGATAATAAAAACAACTAATGCAATTTGGGGCCTCCTACCCAGAGACAAATCATGGAAGAGGCAGATAATGTTTCTTTTTTAATGACTCAGGTGAAAATTCAAAGAGAATATTTGGACACAAAAGCAGAAAAGCACAAGCTTCATACAGGATCCAGAGAACAACAGGTTATAAAGTTTGAGAGCTGCAAAGAAGTCTGAATAGTTTAAATGATGATTCCAAGGTAAGACATCTGGCAACACGTGAAAATAGGAATTGTGAAAAGCCTTTGCTTTTAGGAAGCATGAAATTTGAAGCATAGTAGTGAAGTCAAGCATAAAAATAAGTCCCAAATATTAATACACATCCCACATATTTAATAGTACCCAGCCCAAGTCTATGTGCTCAACTGTTCAGGCCAGATGAGTGTTCCCCCGAAGAGAAGATAACCAGTTGCTGCTAACTGCCCCCTCCATTCTCCATTCTTCGAGAAAAGCTCAGCCTAATACACCTCTGGCTCTCTCCAGTTCTGCAATGACACTGGCAAAATGCCAACTTACCCAGGACGAGGCTACCTACTGTATAAATTATCTAGGCACGTACTCTTAATACTGTCCTCACCATGTCCTGCACCATACAGCCAGGCCTAAACTCACCTGTCATTCTCCATCACCACATTTTCTGTGGATACAGTAGTGATGGGAGAGGAGTATGGATGTAGTGTAGCTATTACCCTCTCTTCCCACATCAGAATGGAAATCCTGTTCTGGATAACAGTTCTTCTCATTAGGCTCTAAACTAGTTTTATAACAGCAGAAATGCAAAAAAAAAAAAAGACCACAGAAAATGAAAAGTCGGGGCTTTTATCAGCTATCATCAGATTAAGCTACAGAACATACTTCAGGTTTGTTCTGCAAAAGAGTACCTCTACTGTATGAAAATCAGTGGTTAAAGCACAGATAAATAACTGGCTTATTACAAAAGATTTTCTCACATTTCAGAAGGCTTCTCCATAGGGTTCCTTTTAAAAAATGAACTCCTCTAGCGTTTTTAAGTGTTTTACAGATCATTAAGTACATGGCAGAGGGGCAATGAGAAGGGATTTCTAAATTTAATGAACTAGGAAGCACTCAAATTGAGGACAGATAAATATAAGACAAGTTATATTTAAAATTCTGTTTTATCAGTGGGAAAATAACAACAAAAATCATCTAAATATAAACTTGAGAAACAGTATCCATTTCTCATGTTATACCTGAGAGTGTTATAACCTTGACAAAAAAAGATAGTATTAATACCGTATAGATAATTATATATAAATGCATTATATATGATATATATGTCAATATCTCATATGTGTGCCTATGTGTATATATTATACAAGTATGATATATGAGTATCTATTATAATATACAAAATATAGATATCTATTAAATATGGGTGTCTGTGTATATACATGTGATATCACATCATTTAATAGATATATTAATAGATATTAAATGTGCATCTGCATGTGTGCTTATCTGTATAGATGTGAATCTGTCAACACCTGACAAAGTGGAAACATCATTCAAACTTCCTACCTTTACATTTTATACATAAATTTAATACTGACATTGACCTTGAAAATCTCATTCTTCTGAATATAATGTAACCCAGCTGTACATTCACTCCCAGCTTTTAAACTCTTAAATCTCATTTAGAGGTGGTGTAGGCCAGGAAATAAATCAGCCACATCCCTGGAAACTTCGGCCAAAACTGCATAGTGTATTTTTCCACCAGAAGTATTTAAAATGTTTCCTGTATATATAATAAGTGCTTTACATAAAAATTAGCAGGAGTTTCCTGAAAATACCAATATAAATATTCTCGACTGCATTTTGATGGGAAACCAAGAGGTCATGATAATTAATACTTTATCCATAAAATTACATTGGTCTAGAAAACGTTTTTAAGGAACTATGATGTTAATTTAATCACTTCTTTTTGATAATGAAAGGCTGAGGATGGCTTAGTAAATAATATGTAAATATTAATGTAAATAATAATAATGTACTATTATAAAACTTTTTCATGAATTAACTTTTTGCTATTAAATTCTTTCATGGGATAGTAGAATGTTTGTTAGAATGTTTTTAATCTAAAATGCATTTTAGGGCGCCTGGGTGGCTCAGTCTGTTAAGTGTCTGCCTTTGGCTCAGGTCATGATCCCAGGGTTCTGGGAGCGAGTCCCGCCTTCTCAGCAGGGAGTCTGCTTCTCCCTCTGCCACTTCCCCCACTCGTGCTTGTGCTCTCTCAATCTCTCTCTCTCTCTTTCTTGCAAAAACAGATAAATAAAATCTTTTTAAAAATTTTTTTAAAAATGTAAAATGCATTTTATATCTCCAGTGTTTGTTAAACATAGAACAGTAAAATAGAAAGAACAAGAACCTGAAGATCTGAATTCTGACTCTACTATTAGCTGATTGCATGGTCACAGATAATGCTTCTAAGCCTAGTTTTTCCATCTAGAGAGTGTAGGTAATTAAACCGTCCCCTGCTGATTTCACAGAACTGTTATAGAGAATCAAAATATATCATATATATACATATATGTATAATATGCACACACACACACACACATATATACACATATGTATATATAGTGCATTTTGATATGTGTGCATGTATATGTAATATATATATAATAAAAACCTAAATGCAGTAAGGTGCCATATAATTATATGTAAAGTATTTTAATATTTTCAATAGTGTTCAAGTTATAAAAGGAATACATTTCATAGAAGAGTATTATAAGAATGTATTGATTTTTCGTTTTGAGCATAAGATAGCTGAATTTGATGTCAGTATTAATTTTCCATATTTGTACTGATTTAGCTTTGCTGTTTATCTTATTACAAGAGGCCTTAATCCGAACATAGTTTTATTCCATTGACTTTATGACTTTATCAAAGCTAATAATTATACTTCTAGTGTTTCCAGACCAACAACAAAAACAGTTGAACATAGTACAATGAATATTGCTGTGAAAAACATTTGTCATAATAATGTACTAGAATCCCAGGAAGATGCAATATACTTTATTTGTGTATAGTTTCTTATGAACAGCCTTAGTTCTATTTGAAGCCAAAGAACAAGGTGGGTAGTGAAAAATACGTAATAGCTCATTCTTCTGAAATAGAATAGAAAATGAAAAAGAGAAGGCCCTAGAAAGAGGTATTACATTTCAGCTCATACAGAAGTCATGAAAGCAGATGATGTGGGAATGTACTTAGTTCTGGAGTCCTGTTTTGTATAAGAGAAATAAATATTAATAAATACTCATTATCCTAAGAAAATAGCTTTTTCATGGGTACAGAACAGAACCTAGTATCCACCCAAAAATGCCTGAGTGACCATGTTGTATTTCTGGTTGCCCAAGCAAATTATATCTTAATTTCATGAAAAGAATAATAATTGAGCCCTGGAGTGGCTCATTCATTCATTCATTCATTCATTCAACAAATCCAATCATTCAACAAATGTCTGTCATTAAGCACCAATTGTAAGCTAGGCAGTATGCTAAACTGTATTACACCGTGGTGAGTAAGATAGACTAGGTTCTCAGAGATTACAGTCAGGTAATGGAGAGAACTATTTTAGTTTTTTTTTTTTAAGTTACAGTTTCTGATAACTAGCATGAAAGAGAAAAAGGCATGCTTCAGAGAATAATGGGGAATGTGTAGCTACTGTAGTTTGGGTGTCAAGAAAGGGTTCTCTGAAGGAATGATATTTGAAATGAGATCTGAAGCATGAGAAAGAATCAGGGAACAGCTTTCCACTGGGAGGGAACAGCATCTGTGAATGCATACAATAAACTGAAAGAAGGCCTCTATGGCCAAAGTTAGAGGAAAAGGGTAAAAATGATAGCGTGGAAGATTAGAGAGGTTGACAGTGGCTACGTCATGTAGAGCCTATTGGCCATGATAAATAATTTGGACTATATTAAACATGCAAAGGGAAGCTGTCAAAATGGTTTTGCACAGAAACAATGACACTATCCAAATTTCATTTTAAACACATCATTATGCTGCTATGTGAAACTAGACAGGAAATGTGCAAAATCAAAACCAGAGAGATCATTAGGAGCTTCTTATCTGGCCCAGCTTCATGGGTGCATGACCTGTCAAGTCTCACAAGACTCCCTTCTCCAAAAGGGTTCTGCTCTTGGTTTAATGCTCTGCTGACTCCATCTTGAAGTTCTTAACAATTTTTAAACAGGGGTGCTTACGTTTTTATTCTGCCCGGGGCTCCCAAATTATGTAACTGGGTGCTGACTGTTACAGAAATCTAGTTGCAAGATGATATTGCCGTACACTAGGATGATGGTGCAGGGGGTGGAGAAACGTGATCTCTGTTTTACAGATGAAACACAATTAGAATCCAATATCAGATTGCCACCAATATGAGCTTTAAGTTTGGTCCATGTAGAGCATTCTAATTGTACAACATTAACTTCTGGCGATCAACACATATCCCATCCATTTAATAAATACTAGTTTTCAAAAGATTGCTATTTTTTGTCATCCTCTGTTAGTACATCAGCATATCATGCATGTATCTATAATACAAATGAACTCTGAAGAGTGTCAAATATTTAGATTTATCTTCCCATTTCACTAGTATCTATTGAGCCCAAAGCACATGAAAGACTTTGTGCTGTGAACTTAGAGTGATGCAGGTGTTATGATTAAGAATTTGGAATTTAGGGGCACCTGGGTGGCTCAGTTGGTTAAGTGTCTGACTTTGGCTCAGGTCCTGGGATCAAGTCCCATGCCAGGCTCCGCGCTCAGCCGGGAGTCTGCTTCTTCCTCTCCCTCTGCTCCTCCCCTGGCTTGTGCTCTCTCTCTCAAATAAATAAATAAATAAAATAGTTTTTAAAAATAAAAATAAAATGTTGGCTAACTGAACATAATAAAAAATAAAAATAAAATGAAGAATTTGTAATTTAGTTGAAAGGTGAGACTCAATAGCTATAGTACAAGGAAGAGTATACAGGAATAACACAAAGGAGACAAAAGCAATGTACTGTAAGGGAGTCCATCTGTTCAGAAGGATCATTAGAAGTTTTATCAAGTATTCTGCTGACTTAACAGGAGTTCAGTGATTTTTGTCGTGACATCACAATGTGGAATGACATTATTGTGACATTTCATTTTTTAATTAAAACCAGGTAATTTCAGGGGTTTCATAGAAGATATTTCCCAATAGGTAGTAAGCCAATAAGATTGTCCTGGTATATTTGAAGATTCCATTTAAAAGATAAATATTATTGGGGCACCTGGGTGGCTCAGTTGGTTAGGCAGCCCCTCTTGATTTCAGCTCAAGTCATGATCTCCAGGTCGTGGGATGGAGCCCCCATCGGGCTCTGCATTCAGCACAGAGTCTGCTTGTCCCTCTCCCTCTGCTCCTATTCCTGCTCTCTCCCTCTCAAATAAATAAATAAATAGAATCTTTAAAAAATAATAAAAAATAAAAGATAAATATTATTGAGGTCTTCAAGGGAAAAAAAAAATCAAAAGACCTCTCCGTATTTCCTATGAAGTAGAATAGCACTATAAGTAAAATAATTCTCAGGCTTCATCATCAGAGTTGAAAAATAAAACCAGAATTTTGACCAGTAGATAGAAAGCTAATGGAATTAAGAGATAAATGAAAGCATTCTGGTTACCGTACAGCAGATCCATCTTAAGTTTAGCAAGTTACACAAACCGCAGGCAAATGTGAATGTTTTCTGTATAGGATGGATCTCTCACCAGGGAAAAGCCGAGTTTGATGACCAGCGTTCAAAGTGAATGTCCAAGAGGAGAACACACACACATATACTCTCCAAACAGAAGACACTTGGGCAATGGAGGGATGTACTAGTACCCCAGAGACAGAGGCCTCCGGCACTGAAGAGCTTCACTTGTCATGCATCGCATCCTTAAGACCCCAGACATTACCACCCAGGACATTTGTTACACTTTCAGACTTCCACGATTCGACTGTGGGCAGAACCTCTAGCTTGTACCTCCTGAGACGAACTCAGGGCTCTGGTTTGCCTTGCAGTTGCCTTCCTTTTCAAACCTGCACCTGTAGGATAAAGTAGTTATGTCCTCAAAGTGCTCACTCTCTTAAACATTAAGGCAAAAGAAAATGCTTACTAGCTTAGGCCATACCAAGTCATGTAAATAGATTCATCCTCTTGGTCCTGTACATTCTCAAAGTAGAGCTCTAGAGCTGTCACCTGCTCTTCACTCATTGCACCTGAGACAGTACACGGAAGAGCTTGATATGAAAACAAGATAAACTGGTGGGCCCAAAGACATGGAAGACATTGGGAAGATGTGATGTAACTTGGGAAATATGTATCAGTCTTCCAGTAGGAATATTTCAGGAAAGGATAGGAGCAATTTGAGCAGCCCCATCTATCTACTCAAGTATCGGTATCCTCGTTTCGGCTTTCAGGACATCTCTCTTGCTCTCTCACCATAGGCTTTCTCCTACCTTCTTCCACTCCAGCCCTCCTCTGTATCACTGCCAGTTTACTCTCCAAAACTCATTTTCCTGTTCAGAGCCTTCAGTGACACTACTTGATCAACAGATGTAAGGACATCTTTCATCTGACATTTCAAGCTCTTTGTAATCTCACTGGAGCCTATTTTACCAATCTTACTTTTGTTATTCCTCTGCATTTATATTACCTCTGGGTTGAGTGGTCCCTAAATATGCCCCACTCCTTCTTCTTACAACCTCAACACCTTGGCTTATGACATTCAATTAATTCTTCTGACTCTATCCTCCCTGCCCAATGAAATTCTACTGATTGTTGAAGGAATTAGTCATTACCTACTCCAAGAAGTTTTGTTTATTTTTTCCCCAACATTTAGGATATTTCTCTCCTCTGAACTAAGGGGTCATCTAGTTTACACCTATGTTAACATATACTATGTTATATACCATCATGGCACTTGTCTTTAACCATCTTTCCACCCCTAGCCCTGGTTATAAACACCTCAAGGACCACACTTTTATATCTCTCTTTCCCTCATAGTGCCTACCAATCATAAAACAAAAATTTAATAAGACTTATTGAAATGAGTGGATAGAAAAGAGTGGAAGAGTGGATTCTTCTCCCTATTCTGAGATGTCCTCCACAGTCATTATACTTCTAGCCAGACCTTATGGAGAGCCCATTGACTTAAGGCAAAACCAAAAACCAAAAACAAAATAAGACAAAAGACCACAAAACAGAACAAAAAAACCCACCCTAAATGTTTGATACAGATTGCCTAAAATAATAGAATGTATTATACTGCCTTTGATCATGGTGAGCTTTCATATTTGCCAATCCGAGAACCAGTGATGAGATCATCACATAGGCCAGTTTGCCTGTGACAGACCTGGTGTTTGTGCCTCTGATTTTTGCTACCCCTCTCCCTTTCATTCTCAAAAGACTTCTGGTTTAAGTGATAACTTATATAAGGTCACTCTCCCTAAAGACCATTTTCACTGACAGGTGAGATGACTCACCTTACACATCATTATTGTATTAGTTTTAAGATGGGCTACCATCCCATCTATCTCTTCTCAAAGCTTCAGGCTAATCTAAAAAGCAAACCAACCAACTGACAGATAAAAAAGCAAGAAAGGAAAAAACAAAAACAAAACAAAACAAACAAGTCCCCAAAGCTAAGCCATTTGAAGTAGGAAAGGATAAAACATAAGGCTCAGTATCATTGGGAGAGATTTTCTTATCCTTCTTTTTTTTCTTCTGTCTCCAAGGAATTCTTCATTAGACTCAATTTAAGCCTTGAGTTTGAGGTTTTGTATTCTCAGTTGGTAAGCACACCTATTAAAAAGCAATGTATTCACATTAACTCCCTGGCACCAGCAGGCTCTGTGTATTCACCGCTAGCAGTGGACACCATGCCAGGAGAACCTGACTCCTGGTGCAAAAGGATTAAAAAAAAAAAAAAAGTCAAGCAATGCCAAAAACAAAAAACAAACAACAAACAAAAAAAAAACCCACATCATTCTTTTCTGTACTCTGTGGTTTGTTTTCCTTAGGAAAACGGCCTGGTTTTACCCTGCAGCACGCATTCATTACAGTGATCTTTGACTGGCAGATGCAGAGTAATAGGATGCATATTTTAGTGCTTATTATAATACCCTGTCCAAAAACAACTTGACAAATTTGTGATTTCGACAATATCTCATTTTGCTGGCTGCAGTGCTCTGTGATTGTCTGGCCCACGTGGCTTCCAGATTATGCATACCACCAATACTTCTCATTAAAATGGCCACAGTTCACCAGTTTCGGTAGCTTGGAACGAACTTGGAATGAATTATTATACAACAAAGAGGCTGCTGTCATGCAGAACAAAAGACAAGCAAAAGAGAGCTTTGGCTTAATGAGGCTAAGTGAGTGTCTCTCCTGCATCACAGCTACTTGACGGCCTTTGAGCATGGATTTTTTTCTCCACAGGCCAAAACCTTTGGTCTATTATTTTGTGTTTATGCACCTTGAGGCTAATATACATTTTAATATGCTGCACATGGAGAAAAAAAAATCAGCCATTAGATTAGAACATGTGCACTCCCTGTTAAATTAATGACAACCGAACATAGAGATAAATTTAGGTTTTCATATTTAATTATAGCACACTGCAGTACGTTTAGCAAGGATAAGTTGCACTATTATTATGCTTCATTTTTTTGACATCTTCTCCTGTTAATGGTGCACACTTGCCCCCCACCACCACTCACGCCCTGTGCCATGCTAACATCTCTCTACATATCATCCTCTCCTCGATATCACCCAATCTTAGCCACCACATTGAAAGGTATCCTCTTTTATTTGTTAAATGTAGTGAGAGAACTAGTGCTATTTTGGCATCTCGGTGGAATGAATAAGAATGTGATTTGTAAGAAGGTGATAACTCATCTACGAGTACATCAGTTGTCACCCCTCCTTGCTGCATCAGATTAGAGTGATGGACCCAAGTTCTCTTTCTGATCTACCAAAGGCACAAAGCACAGAATCTGACTCTGAATAGTTGTCTCACCATGACTCAAATGACCTGTGTATGAAGAAGTAATCACAACAGTCTCCATAATCCTGTCACTCTTTGGAACTTCTCTCCGTTGATTTTAATTTATTTGTTACAGAAATGAGAACACTTATTAAATAGTGCAAGTTGCAGGGTAATAAATACCCAGTGGTCTTCAAAAAAATTAACAAGGCCAATAGGAAAGATTATGAATATTGCTGTTCATTCTTCCAAGGCCACCAGAGCAGGAACAGATTGTTAATACAACAGAAATGTCAAAGTGGACTTTTCATGTAGAATGACCTGATAACTTTTAGTTCTTTCTGTTTGGGGGCTGTGACTTTACTTTTCATTGATTGAGTGTAATTGTTCCCTGTTACATGTGGAACATATAGTTTAGTTTACTTCATCTACCAGTTAATAGAGTTCCAGCTGGTTGCCCACAATGTAAAAATTCTTCTACTATCCTTGTGTAAAGCAGAAAGAAAAGCATTTGCCTCTGTGTCTGTGTTAAGGAAGCACACCTATTTCTTGTTCTTTTGCTTTTAAAAAAATCACATGAATTAGCAAAAGCCTCAAAGTCAGAGAATATTTTTCCATGGTCTGAGAGTCAAAATTCAGCTCTGGGGCTATCCTGAGACAATCTTTTATTGGACATTTGTTTCATGGCAATACATACTGGGGTCTATGGCCGGAGAAGCATAGCAGGAATACTGATTACCATGTAAGGAAGGTCTGTAGCGGGGGGGAAAAGCATACACAAAAGGAATCAGTCAGCACTTCCTGGTGGACAGCTCTTCTTGATAACACAGAAAAGCAGCCTTTACACATTTATTAAGAATAATTCTCTTTGCCGCAAGTCTGGTAAGGGTGAAATTTACAAGAGAACATATAAGAAATGTTCTTACAAAGATGGGTTGTAAAATTCATTTTTAGACTTCTTTTTGGTTTAAAATTTTATTCATCTCAGAAACTGAAATGGTGAGGTAATGAATAGCTAAGTAGCCTGGTAATATGGTATGGTAAAAATTTTCTGTGATTAAAAAGAACTATATTTTAATCTGTAAATTCTTGGCAAACTTAAATTCTAAGAAAGTCCTTGTGGAGTATAGATGAAGATTGTATTTACTATTTTATAGATGTTGACATTGAGTCACTAGACGAAGTATCTACCTAATTGGTACAGTCACTGGAAAATACTAAAATTCCTTACTCAAGAGTCTCCATTTGGGATGCCTGGGTGGCTGAGTCGGTTCAGCGTCTGCCTTCAGCTCAGGTCATATTCCCGGGGTCTTGGAATCCCCACTTCGGGGTCCCTGCTCAGCCTGCTTCTTCCTCTTCTTCGGCCCCTCCCCCTGCTTGTTCTCTCTCTCTTTCTTCCTCTCTCTCTCTCTCATAAATAAATAAAATCTTAAAAAAAAAAAAGAAAAGAGTCTCTATTCATCCCTGAAGTTTATTTCCACACAAGGACAAGGGGTTCAGACTTCTCAATCAATAGTAGTTAGTGGCTATCAGATCACTTTTCTAGATTTATTCACTTTGCAGTTCCAAAGAATTTACTCTAACTGGTCAAGAGTTCTCAGTCCCAAATACCCTGGCCATTAGACATTTCAGTGTGTTTAAAGCAGATGCTGAGACATTCCAATTGGTATATAACTGTTCTACCAAGCAGGATTTCAGAAATATACCTTGTTGCAAACATCCCTAGTAGAAGGAAAGTAACTAATTTTTTAAAATAAATCTAACACTTAGAAAATAATATACACTGGCCCTAGGAAATGCTCATATTATTAAGTTAGAAAAAAGGCAAGAAACCAAATTATGTATAAATATAATTCCAGGTTTGTTAAAAAATATGTATACTTGGACAAAAAAAAAAAAAGCTATAATGACATCCATATATTAATAGGCATTTCTGAGCAGACATTCTGGGTGGTTTGAGTTTCCTTCTTTTTCTCTGTATTTCCTCAATTTCCTATAATGAACATATATTTTTATACAGTGAGAAAGACTAAAAATGGAAGTAGTAGCTTTTGAAAGTTTTGTATGAGTCTCTAAAGAATATTGATCAAATATTTCATCAAAATAGCCTCTGAAGAGCCAAATTTAAAAGAATCAAGACTATTCAAGTGTCAAAAAGCAAAGCCAAGAAGTGCATAAGGAACTAGCATGACTTAGTTTGTAGAATAAATTAAAATTAGCCAACAATGAAAGGCTGAGAAAAAAAATTGCTAGTTGCATTTTTAAGAATAGTATTATGTAAAACTTTAAAAAGGAGTAAGTTTCCTAAGTCCACTACTGAGGATGGAAAATTAACTGAACATAAAGAAGTTAAACCTGCCAAAACGTATGCTTTACTGGGAATGGGCTAACTGAAGGGGAATGAAAAAAATCTCTGGAATCTTTTTTTTTAGTTTTTGTTTCTTTTCATTTCTTTTCTTACGTCTTTGAGAAAAAGAAAGATTCTCAATGTGTAGAACTATAGGAAGGAAACTAGTTTCTTTTCTTTCCCGAATAGTACATGAAGTTTCCTTTAAAATATATTTATCCAAATTCTCAAGTTAGTTCTTCACATAGAACACCAGAAATATTTGGTGAAGTCCTACAGAAGATCGATTTATTTATCCTCAATGTGAGCTATGGACTGTTTTTTGCCAAAATGGTTCAATGTTCTTGGAGTGCAAGTTGATTTGAAGAACTAGTTAATCTAAACTGATTGCATTCCAATTTATTTTAATTTCCATTACTATCTAAATTCCTATCCTCTCTGCATTACATAGGGATAGCTCTCAAGATATAAAACTTAAGGGTTTCCAAATCTAATTTTTCTGCTTCCAAACAACCAGAAAGGAATCGAAGGGAGCTCTCTGACCTGCCATTTGACTTGAGAGTCCTTGAGTAGGTTTTTCCAGCTTTATTGAAGTACAGTTGACAAAATCGTAATGTATTTAAAGTGTACAATGTGATGGTTTGGTATATGTAGACATTATAAGTGGTTCCCACCATTGAGTCAATTAACACATGCATCACTTACATATTTATGTTTTGGTGTGTGTGTGAAAACATTTAAGTTCTATTCTCTTAGCAAATTTCAACTATAAAATACAGTGTTATCGACCTTAGTCACCATGTTATACATTGGCTCCTCACACCTTATTTATCTTATAATTGAAAGTTTGTACCCTTTTACCAACCTCTCTCTATTTCCCAACCCCTAGCCCCTCACAGCCAGTTTTCTATTATTTTTCTATAAGTTCAACTTTTCCTTTTTCTTTTATACTTCTTTTCTTTCTTTTTTTTTTATTCCACAAATAAGTGATACCTTGCAGTATTTGTCTTTCTCTGTCTCACTTATTTCACTTAGCATAACGCTCTCCAGGTTCATCACAAGTGACAGGATTTCCTTCTTTTTTCAAAGCTGAATGATATTCCATTATATGTGTGTATATATATAAAATACATGTTCTTTTTTTTTTTAAAGATTTTATTTATTTGACAGAGAGAGACACAGCGAGAGAGGGAACACAAGCAGGGGGAGTGGGAGAGGGAGAAGCAGGCTCCCCGCGGAGCAGGGAGCCCGATGTGGGGCTCGATCCCAGGCCCCTGGGATCATGACCTGAGCTGAAGGCAGACGCTTAACCACTGAGCCACCCAGGCGTCCCTAAAATACATGTTCTTGATCCATTCATCTGTTGACAGGCTCTTAGGTTGTTTCCATATTTTGCTATTGTGAATAATGCAGCAATGAACATGGAGGTACATGGATCTGTTCGAGTGGCCCCTAGTACTTCTTGAATGTATGTTTAAAATCCCCAGGCTGCTGGTTTTGGTAGGAACTAGTGGATATATACTGCAATTACCTGGCAAAGGAGTCAATGACTGTCACTTGCCCCAGCATATGTTCTGTGGTGCCTCAAAGGGAACTCAGTTTACATGGCACAGAAACCTCTGGTTGTGTATAGTCACTTTTCATTCAACTAAGATAACTATTAAATCCCTACTCTTTGCCAGAAACTGTTCTAGACAGTTAGGATGCATCAATGAAAAAAAAAATCCCGCTCTTGTGGAACTTATATCGAGTAAGGGAACTTAAAAATGAATAATAATGACAGGGGATGACAGTATGTTAGGTGACAGGGCTATGTAAGATGGAATAGTGAAGCAAGGCAAAGGAGCCAAAAGTATGAGGGCTAGGAGACAGGTTGTCATGTAAGTGTTGGGGGGTGGTGAGTGCAGACTCAATCGAGAAGGCGACATGTGGGCACAGATGTGAAGGGAGCGAGGAATAAGGCATGCGGATGTCTGCGAGAAGAGATTTCCTGGTAGAAGGAACAGCCGGTGCAAAAGCCCTAAGGAACCACAAGGACCAGTGTGTGGGAGTAGAACGGGTAAGGGAAGTGATAATACTGAAGTCAGAGAGATAAGGCGAGGTGGAGCAAGGGTGTTCATCCTCACACCCTAACTTGGCTCCCTTCTAACTCAAGAAGCTGTTGGCCGTTTCCTGTACACCTCTGTCCAGTTTTCTCCCAAGCTTTCCAGTTCAGTCTGACATGCATTTAACAATCTTTCATCATGTGCCAGAAACTGCTAGGAAATGAAACTCCGATGCTGCAAGAAGCCAGATCGCTGTAGTAGTACTTCCCATTCTACCTTATTTTGGATTACAACAAAAAGGTGTGAAGGTATAATATGTACTCAGAAGAGAACTTCCCCTACCCTTGAGATGTTTGCAAACCTGTAAGACGTAAGGTGCATTCTCAGCTCGTACTTACATTCAGCTTTGTAGTATAACCCAAAACGGAATTACTTGATTATTGAAAAAAATATATACTACAGGTTATTGAATGAGCTTTACTTTTGGAATAAGCCAGAAACATCTTTACCCTCTCTCAAACCCACTAGGTTCCTTTTCTTGTTTTTTGGTTAAAACCCTGGGCAGATCTCAAGGCTTTTCTTGTCACTTTCAGATGGTGAACACTTTTACGTAGTGAAAAGTCCAGCCAGGAAACTTCTAGCTCTCCTTCTATTTACATATTCTCTGCTTTAACCTGCATCACACCCTTGAATTCTATATCAGCAGTAGGGAAGAGGTTAGACATGTTTAGGTCTTCTGTGATGTTCTCACCTCCATCTTGCACTCCACCTCTCCTCTTCTCAGTATCAACTCTGACTCCTCCAGTGCGCTGGGATGGGAGGACGTACCAGGCTAAAAGATACTGGTTTGGTAATGATGCCAACCCGGCAGGGCAGGGATACCTTTGAGGAATCTTCAGAGATTCCCTTTGCAGTCTGTAGCCCTGGTGATAACCTCTTCCCATCACGATGTCCTATGCTTCAACATTTTCAGCCCACAGTCACTCTCTACTGAGATCACTTCTCCTTGGCAGGACTTTCAAGACATTTCTATCACAGCAGCCTTCCTCGGTGTCCCCAACATGAGCTCCCATGCTCTGTCACTGTGGCAGCAGAGCTTACTCCTGTGCAGACCCCCTACTAGCAGGGAAGCTTAATAGTGAAATGCTAACATGTAGATGTTTCTAGCCAATAGTCCGTAATCAGCCTCCTTATTTTCACCGTCCTGCAGCTATCTACCCAAAAACCAAGGGGCATGTCCGTGTCCTATTTGCCAAAATCACTTTTAATAATCAGTAGCTGTCCCATGAAGGCAGATTTTTGCAAGTAGCAAACATACAGCCCCAAAGTAAAAAATGTCAGTTGCCTCTTGGGCAAGCACCCCATTCTTGAGTGACTTTCTAGAGGCCCTGTCACTTGGCTTGAGACCACACAGATTCTGCAACAGAGGGGAGAGAGAAGTACAGCACTTTTTCTAGGCCTATAATAAAATATCTTTTCTATAGTTTCTTCTCTCAGTCTCTCATTAGAGCTAGGCTAGGTGTAGATGATGGGGGAATATCCCAGACCTACAGAAGAAGTTTCAATCACATCTTACCATGTCCTGCCCAATCCTCCTTAGAAAGAAGGAAATTTGCCAATATTTCTTTCATCTTTGGGGCCTCATCTGAGACTAAGAAACATCTCATAACATCCTAATACGATAGAGCTATTAAGTTTGTTTTCAATCTCTGCCTTTTGCTTTTAGTCTGTTGTTTGTAAACATAAAAAAAAAAAATCTTTCCAGGCTAAAAATATCAGGTAGTATGGTAATAACATTAGACTAAGGATATAGTGATGCTTCAGTTGGTTAAACCCAAATTATAGGGAGGGAAGTTTTAAATACTGGAAGTCCAGATTTTAAAAATCCATGAATAGAACCAAGTCTTTGGGTTTGGCACTGTTTCATTGTTCTATTGCATATCTGGAAGTTATATTTTTAGGATTTTCATAATGTTTTCACTTTTCTTTAAAAGATTCATCTGTGAAATCACTTTGAGAATAAATATTTTTATTTTTATGGCTTGTATCTCAAAAGAATGACAAGTAATGTGCAGTTTTCTAACAATTCCATTTACTTGATCCAGTTGTAATTGGGAAGATCCTACTGTAGCATCAGAAATGAGGGGGAAGCATCTGAGGAACCAGGACAGGCATGGATTAGAACAGGACCGACAGAATTCCAAGATTTCCAATTTGGAGCTATCCCAGGAAATTAGTCTACATTTTGAATAATACTGGAGAATCCACCAAGCTTAAGGAGAAAAATGTAATGGTGGCAGATTTCTTATTCTTCAAAAGGAACAAACTCAATGAAAGATTGCCAGATTCTTGAAAAAAAAAAAGTTAAAGTGAACCACCTTGGTGTTTTATTCAATGACTAATGTGATATCACTGCTCACAATTCTTTGTTATGAGAGTGGAATATGCCATGTGTGACAAGTCAGCCATGTGACTAGAATCGGTGAAAGCTGGTCATTGCTGCTGCATAATAACCTACAAGAGGTCATAAAGCCAGACGAGCTCTTGTTTCTCTAAATCCCTGGAAAATGCATTTCCTTAATTAGCAGACACCAACTTGAGTGACTCCCCCAGAGACTCCCAATTAACTAAGCTTCTGGAATAGCATCATTAATACTTCTCTATTGTTAGTGTGTGTGTATATATATACATATATATATATGTATATATGAATATATATATATATATATTCAACAAAAATTCTCAACACTTTGTCATCCTAAAACCAGACCTATATGAATATTTTCTGGGAGTAAAATGTGAAAGAGTGAAAATAATGCAGTTTATTAAGCAAATAGGAGCAACATACAACCCAATTGCTCACCAGCTCACAAGCTCACCAGATTCTATTTCCTGCTGTTTTCAGTTACTTCTATTTATACCTCTAACCGGATGAACTCACCATGCCCCCTACTGCTTAGGAGCAATACTGCCACAGTGTAGCGCAACACAACACATCCTGGTATTCTCTAGAGACTTATTTCTGGCCATATGCTATCTTTCAGAATGCTTGTTGAACAACGTTGTTTGTCCCTCCTTGGTCACCAATGCCAGGATAAATCTGTGGAGTCATGCTGGCAAGAGAAATGGCCTCCAATCAGCAACAACAAACAAGTTCCTTATTACTGACCCTGCCATCTGTCTCAATTTCCACATGCCACACTTACACAGGAACACGTTTCAGCCAGACCACATTCAGTGTGCAGCCAACATCTACTAGTAGGGTCAGCATGAATATCCAGATTGCAACTGTGCTTAGTCCCCAACCTATCTAACATCCTTCATCCAGACTGGGAAGTGGTTGGTGGACACTGAAAAAAACCTTTGAAAGCCCCACTGCCAATAAGAAATGTGTTCCACTAACAGTTTGGATCAGGGATGGGTACACAGTGGAGCCATCGGTCTCTCTTTGGCAAAGGCAAGATTTAGGTGTTACCCCCTTTGGTGAAGGTGTGTACCCATCAAGAGCACTCTGCTTGTAGGCAGGAAATATGAAAGAAGTGTTACCCGGTACATTAAATATTAGCCCTTTAAAAAATATACAGAACAGCCAGACATATGCCCCAGATGAAGTCATTTCGTAAAGGCTCATTTCATAGGGTAGATGATCCTACACGCTCTAGCATTGTAGTCTCAATACAAATCAGTTTATCCCGGCTTGCAGCATATCTTGAGTGCTCAAAATATCACATTTGGTGACAAGGATAAAAAAGACAGTGCTCTCAAACCAGCAATACTAAAGTAAGGGTGCCAAGAGCACATTATGGAAAAACTGATAGAGATACAGAGCCGACTAAATGTCTGCAGAGAAGCACAATGAGAGAAATTGTCTTTTCCTGTTAATACCAAATGAGAAAGCTTATGGAAAAGTTGTTCTATTAAGTGTTTGTGTTATTAAAACCTACTCCCTTGGCTGGAATTTCATGCTACACAATGTACTAAACAGTCAAGCTTCAAGAGAAATGATAAATCTGGAAGAATTACATTACTACCCAAAGTATTGGTCATTGTACAATGATTTAAAATAACAACCACATTAAACCCCCAGCTGAATCAATAGTAATATTTTCAGTCTTTCCAAAGCAGATGACTGAACATGCTGCAAGCATTGTGGGGCTGTGTGGCTTGGTGTTCACTGGGACATGCATCAGTGAGGCTGGCATCCCAGTATAATCAGCTCTGGGGACTCACTAGACTCAGCATTTTCAGAAAGTCTAGTCTACAGCTAGTCTACAGCTACAAAAGACTCACAAGCAAGACACAGTACCGTGGTACCCGCAGCTGAACCATGAACCTGATTCAAATTGAACTATTTACTTGGCATTTGCCATATTATTCCTTAGTCTTCATCAGTAAAAATGATAAGTTGTTACCTTTAGCAAATACCACAGTCATGGAAAAAGAGATTTGTTGGCTGAGACTTTCTCTGATTTGTGTCACTTTAAAATCTTATCATGTTGGTTGTCCATTTTAGCTATCCTTTCTAATCCAATATAATCTAGCATGCTGTTCTTTACTAGTGTTGTGGATGGCATTAAAAAAAAAAAAAGAAAGAAAGAATCCAGTTGCTTTTGGCTTATACTTACCTTCTTCTTATCATAAATTTGCATTCCTACATTTTTTCCAAGGTATTCATTGATTGTGGCACCTTATTTTTACTGACATTCTTTTGGGGAGATTCAGACTATTCCTCCCTGATTTGTCGAACTACTTGATGTTCTCTTGGATTCTAGCACTATTTGTGACTTTCCAGCCCTGAAGCATGAAGTATGAATTCCTGTTTTGATGGCAGGAAATTTCCAGGAAAAAGATCTAAGTGGGAAGGAATTAAGATTTCTGTTAGAGAAATATTAGGGTAAATCAGTCTGGTTTGGGGAAAAAATCACCTCGTGTATCCAAGAAGGAAAGCATGTCAGTGTTTGTACACTAATGGATCTGTAAGGCAGTACACACAGTGTATGAGAGCTCAACTGAATCCTGGTGCTGAGCGTGGGGCCTGCTGCTCATTTTCTTGTCTGTAAAGCTGGGAAAATAATAATATTTGCCTCAACGGGTTATTGTGAAGATTATATGAAATAATGAAACATGTTTAGCACAGGTCCTGAAACAGTGAGTGCTTAGGATTTTGTTATTTCTATCATGATTCATAGCACTTTTAAAACAGGGGTTTATGAATGGAGATTCTGATTAGGGTCATGTTGGATTTCCAGCCTTGGAAATTATTCAGGTCATTCTTATTGTGTGGATGCAAAAAGTGAGTAAATGGATTGGCCTCCAATGCCACGACTGGATAATGGGAAGCCTTAGTTCCAAGCATTGTGGGGCTGTGTGACTTTTGACATTGACTTTTTAATGACTTAGCATGTTACCTTTGCAAATGGTATTAACTGTCTGGACCTTGTTTTCCTAATCTCTGAAATGAGGGAACTGAGCCCTATCAACGTCCCTTCCAAGTTAAAAATGGTGATCCTAAATATCCTGTCCCTTACCATATAGAAAGTAGCTACAGTCCATTGTGCAATAATTTGAAAATAACAGAAAGCCTCTCTCAGCTCACTATTCCTGCTATTAGCCCTTCATTTTAAATGAAAATCTATCATTAAAAATCCTCTCTAGGCATCTTTTAGAAGACATCTATCAATCAATCAAGTTTTTCACTGCGTACCTATAAGTGAGGGGTGGTATAGAAGGTATAAAACAAGAAATCCTCTCGTGCAATAGGACCTTGAAATTCACTTGGAAGAAAAAAATTCCCACTATTTTTTTTTTAATTAACATTTAAGTAAGAGTCAGATTAGGAACACAGACAATAACTATTTCATTCATGTACATATATGCCTTTCCTGTACGTATATGCCTTTTAAAGCAGCTTACAGATTTAAGTTGTTAAGATAATACAATTTTTCAATTTAAAAGAAATCGGGAATCACTTAAGAAGTAAGAAATACTTGTATCAGAAACCAAAGATATGAAAACAAGACACTAAGTTTAGCTCTAAACTTATTGGTAGTGAAGAAACTAAAGAAACTCATGGGCTTTACAACCCTTGTGGTCTGATAAAAGGTTGCTGTCTCTGTTGTCTTAAGAGACAACATTTGGGGGGCACCTGGGTGGCTCAGTCTGTTAAACATCTGCCTTCGGCTCAGGTCATAATCCTGGGGTCCTGGGATTGAGCCCTGCTCAGCAGGAAGCCTGTTTCTCCCTCTCCCACTCCCCCTGCTTGTGCTCTCTCGCTCTATCAAATAAATAAATAAATAAAATCTTTAAAAAAGAGAGAGGTAACATTTGTTCTTGGCACTAAATACTAGGAAAATGTTATTGCATGGATCTATATTTAAGAAAACTTTAGTAATATAATGTGCAATATCTATAGTTATTGCTTTGCAAAAGATACAGAAAATGTCCTTCAAATAGCTATACCATATCAGTTCTTAGTGGAACCTGAGGATCAGCTAAATCAACAATAGAAGTGTGTCTGAGCACAGAAGCGAGTAAATTCTAAGGATTTTGCTTCATGGTAACCAAATTTAATGCTTACAGAAACGAAAAAAATCAGCCTTTAGGCTGATTTTTTTTTTAGAGTATTAATTATGTCAGAGACACTTTTTAAATTTTTTTTTTTTTTTTTTAAAGATTTTATTTATTTATTTGAGAGAGAGAGAATGAGAGACAGAGAGCATGAGAGGGAGGAGGGTCAGAGGGAGAAGCAGACTCCCTGCCGAGCAGGGAGCCCGATGTGGGACTCGATCCCGGGACTCCAGGATCATGACCCGAGCCGAAGGCAGTCGCTTAACCAACTGAGCCACCCAGGCGCCCCAGAGACACTTTTTAAATTAAAAAATATGTAAAATCCTGCTTACAGGGAATAACCCAGTAGATACTGTTCAGCTTTGTGTAAATTGTTTTATCAGATCCTTTACCATTTATACTCTCAACACTGGGGTACTGTTAACAGCATCCTACTTCCCTCAAGAGGAGGTAAGTGGCAAAGGCAATATTGACATACTCCATCATTAGCCCTAGGGCTGCTTTGAACAAACAATGTCCTACATGCCCTAACAGAGGTGGATGGAGCCTTCTGAAAGTATGTAGTAAAACTTCTCTCCTAAATAGCTAATCACTAACTTCAGAAACTCATGTCAAACTGGGAAATTCAAATAGTGAACATCTACTTATATTGTAAGATTTAGCCTAATGGTAACCTTCTCTTGAAAGCCTTTGTTGACACACTTCACACTCTTCTTCCAAAACTAGGTAGAATAATATAAATATTCATAACCCTCATAACAACCCCCAGAGACAATGACTTATCACTGCCATTTTGTATATGAGGAAAGTAGTGCGTGTCCAGCCTAGGCTATCCAAACTCTCCAGCCTGTCAGTAGCAGACCAGAGTATTGTACTCAGGCAGTCTGGCTTCAGAATCCAGGCTCACAAATACTATGTGATGATATGAAATTCAGTCTTATTTTGAACTGATTACTTACCAAAGGAAAACAAACACACTCACACTTAATGAAAAGGGTTATTTTCATTTTGGAGATAGAATAATAACTTAGTTTAACAATTGAACGTGATATTCTTCCCATTTCTTAAAAATTTAGGATCAGCTCAGAGTCAGTTCTATAAAGAACTTGGTCAGAAGTCATTACCTAGAAGATAAAGAAATTATTATCAGTGTAACGTTATTTCCCATACTTATCATATATCATCAGTGTAATTAGCCCCTAATAAAGTCTCCATTTATGTAACTAGAATATAATTTTAAATAAAAATAGAACCTAATGTGTATAATAATTCAATATATATCATAGAAGATTTCGTACAGCAGTGGAGAAAGGATTCTTTTTCCAGTTTTATTGAGAAATAATTGATATATATCACTATATAAGTTTAAGGTATACATATGATGGTTTGATTCACATGTATTGTGAAATGATTATTGCAGTAGGTTCAACTAATACCCATCATCTCATAGAGATACAATATTTTTTAAAAGGAAAGAAGAAAAAGAAAAGAAAAAACATTTTCTCCTTGTAATGAGAACTTTCAGGATTTACTCTCTGAACAACTTCCCTGTATATCATGGAGTAGTGTCAGCTGTAGTCATCATGCTGTACATCACATCCCTAGTACTTATTTTTCTTCTGACTAGAAGTTTGTGTCTTTTGACCACCATCCTCCAACTCCTCCTCCCCTGACCCTCTGCCTCTGGTAACCACACATCCAATCTGATCTCTTTCTAGGAGTTTGGTTTTGTGGTTTTTGCTTTTTTTTTTTTTTTTCAGATCCCACATATAAGTAAGATCAGACAGTGTTTGTGTTTCTCTGACTTATTTCACTTAGCATAATGCTTTCAATGAGGTCCATTCATGTTGTTGTAAATGAGAGGATTTCCTCGTTTTTTATAGCTGAATGATATCCTACTGTATCTATGTATACCAGACTCCCTTGCCCATTCATCTGTTGACAGACACTTAGTTGTTTCCCTGTCTTGGCTATCAAAAATAATGCTATTATGAATATAAGGTGCAGTTATCTTTGCAAGTTAGCATTTTCGTTTCCTTTGGACATATTTCCATAAGTGGAATTGCTGGATGATGTGATAGTTCTGTTTTTTATATTTTTGAGGAAACTTCCTACTGTTTTCCATAGTAGCTGTACCAGTTTACAATCCCACCAGCAGTGCATTAAGGATTTGCTCTTGTCCAAATCCAGTCCAACTACTGTTATCTCTTGCCTTTTTGGTGATGGCCATTCTAACAGGAGTGAGGTGATATCTCATTGTTTTGATTTGCATTTCTCTAATGACTAGCATTGTTGAACATCTTTTCATGTACCTTTTGAGCTTTTGTATATATTTTTTTGGAAAAATGTTTCTTCAGGTCTTTTGCCCATTTTTTATTTGGGTATTTGTGGTTTTGCTATTGAGTTGTATGAGTTCTTCATATATTTTAGATATTAACCCATTATCAGATATATGGTTTGCAGATATTTTTCCCATTCTGTAGGTTGTCTTCTCATTTTGTTGATGGTTTCTTCTACTGTACAGAAGGTTTTTTTAGTTTGATGTAGTCCCACTTGTTTATTTGTTGTTGTTGTTGATGCTTGTGCTTTAGATGTCATATCCAAAAAAATCATTACCAAAGCCCATGCCAAGGAGATTTATACCTATATTTTCTTCTAGAAGTTTTATGTTTCCAGTCTTAAGTTTAAGTCTGTCTTCACTTTTTGAGGTAATTTTTGTGAATGGAGTAAGATAAAGGTCTAGTTTCATTCTTTTACATATGGATATCCAATTTTCCCACCATCGTTTTTTGAAGAGAATGTCTTTTTTCCTTTGAATACTCTTGGCTCCATTGTCAAAATATTAGGTCACCATAAAAGATTGGGTTTATCTCTGGGTTGTTGGTTCTGTTCTACTGGTTCATATGTCTGTTTTTATGTTGATACCATATTGTTTTGCTTACTTTAGTTTTATAGAGTAGCTTGAAATCAGGAAGTGTGATGCCTTCAGCTTTGTTCTTTCTCAGGATTGCTTTGGCTATTTGAGGTCTTTTGTGGTTCTCTATAAAGTTTAAGATCATCTTTCCTACTTCTGTAAAAATGGTCATTGGAATGTTGATAGAGATTGCATTGAATCTATGGATGGCTTTTAGAAGTATTGACCTTTTAACAATATTGATTCTTCCAACCTATGAACACGGGACATCTTTCCATTTATTTGAGTCTTCAATTTCTTTCATCAATATCTTGTAATTTTCAGAGTAGAGATCTTTTACCACCTTGGTTCAATGTATTCCTAAGTATCTTATTGTTTTTGATGCTATTGTAAATGGGATCATTTTCTTTTTAGATAATTCATTATTAGTGAATAGAAATGCTACTGATTTTTGTATGCTAATTTTGTTTCCTACAACTTTACTGAATTTGTTCATTAGATCTAACAGGGTTTTGTTTTTATTTTGGATTATTTACATTCTCCTGGATTCTCACAGGAGTCCTTAGGATTATCTATTTATAAAATCATGTCATCTGCCAATGGAGACAACTGTGCTTCTTCCTTCCCAATTCTGATGCCTTTTATTTCTTTTTCTCACCTGACTGCTCTCACTAGGGCCTCCAGTACTATGTTGAAAAGGAGTGGTGAGAGTGGGCACCCTTGGCGTATTACTCATCTTAGAGGAAAAATGTTCAACCATTTTCTCTTGAATATGTTAACTGTAGGCCTGTCATATATAGCCATTATTATGCTGAGGTACATTTGTTCTATACTTAATTTATTAAGTTTTCATCATGAACAAATATTGAATTTTATCAAATGCTTTTTCTGCATCTATTGAGGTGATCATATGGGTTTTTTTCTTTCATTCTATTAATGTTGTGTATAACATTAATTGATTTGCATATATTGAACCATCTTTGCATCCCAGGGATAAATCCCACTTGATCATGGTGAATGATCCTTTTAATGTGCTGCTGAATTTGACTTGCTAGTATGTTATTGAGAAGTTTTAAATAGATGTTCATCTGAGATATTGGCCTGTGGCTTTTGTTTCTTATAATATCTATTTCTGGCTTTGGTATCAGTAGTGCTGGCCTTCTAAAATAAGCTTGGGAGCATACCTTTCTCTTCAAATTTTTGGAAGAGTTTGAGAATTGGCATTAATTCTTTAAATGTTTGATAAAATTCATTAGTGAAGCCAACAGGTCCTGAGCTTTTCTTTACTGAAAAATTTTGATTACTGAATCAATCTCTTTACTAGCAGTTGACCTACACAGATTTTCTATTTTTTTCATGATTCAGTTTTGGTAGGTTGTGTTTTTCTAAGAATTTTTCCATTTTTTCTCGGGCGCCTGGGTGGCTCAGTTGGTTGGGCGACTGCCTTCGGCTCAGGTCATGATCCTGGAGTCCCTGGATCGAGTCCCGCATCGGGCTCCCTGCTTGGCAGGGAGTCTGCTTCTCCCTCTGACCCTCCCCCCTCTCATGTACTCGCTCTCTCTCATTCTCTCTCTCAAATAAATAACTAAAATCTTTAAAAAAAAAAAAAAGAATTTTTCCATTTTTTCTAGATTGTGCAGTTTGTTGTTCAGAGTAGCCTCTTAAAATCCTTTGCATTTCTCTGGTATTGGTTGTAATGCCTTCTTTTTTAATTTATAATTTTGTTGACATGGGTCTTCTTTTTCCTTGGTTCATATAGCTAAAGGTTTATGAATTTTAGCACTTGATATAATGAGCACTGGGTATTTCATAAGACTGATGATTCACTGAACTCTACATCTGAAACTAATAATACATTATATATTAAGTAATTGAATTTAAATTAAAAAAATAAAAACAATAAATAAATAAATACAGGTTTATCAATTTTATTTATCTTTTCAAAGAACCAATTTTTAGTTTAATTAATCTTTTCTGTTGTTTTCCTTTTTTCTATTTCATTTATTTCTGCTCTATTCTTTATTGTTAATTTCCTTCTGCTAATTCTGGGCTCAGTTTTTTCTTCTTTTCCTAGCTCCTTAAGGCATATAGTTAGGCTGTTTATTTGAGATCTTCCTTGTTTCTTAATGAAGATGTCTACTGCTAAGAATTTCCCTCTTAGAACTGCTTTTGCTGGATTTCATTAATTTTGCTGTTTTTTGTTTCCATTTTCATATGTTTCAAAATACTTTTTTATTTCCCTTAATTTAATTTCTAATTTGATCTATTGGTTGTTGAGTAGAGTGCTGTTTAATTTCCATGTATTTGTGAATTCTCCAGTTTCTTCTTGTTATTGATTTCTCTTTTAATGCCATTGTGATCAGAGAAGAAAATTGGTATGATTTCAGTCTTCTTAAATTTGCTAAGACTTGTTTTGTAAACTAACATAAGGGTCTGTCCTAGAAAATGTTCCATGTACACTTGTTCCATGTTCCACTTGGAAAGAATGAGTATTCTGCTGGTTAGATAGAATGTTCTGTATATGTCTGGGGTCTATAGTGTTGCTCAAATGTGCCGTTTCCTTAATGATTCTCTGTCTGGACAGTCCATTGTTGAGAATGGATATTAAAGTCCTCAACTGTTATTGTGTTGTGGTTTATTTCTCCTTTTAGCTCTATTAGTTTTTGCTTTATATATTCAGGAGCTCCAATGTTGGGTGTTCTGGTTCAGTTCCCTGGCTGGGCAGGGTGGAGGCTGTATTATCATTATGTATTTATTAATGAGCAGGACTAAGAATCAGTTTTCCTGCCAGGTGCAGTGGGAGAAATAGCTCAAAGCCTGGTAAAGCTCTTTGTTGTCTTAACACTGGCTTTGCTGTGCCAACTATGGGCTCTTCCTGCCCTTCTCTTGACTCAAGTACACTGGGCCACATAGCTTCCAGCCAGTCCTTCTGGTGACATGGGTCCAGGAGCCACAGTGGGTGGATAGATCTTTGTCCAGCTCCCTTGCCTGGGAGGGAAGGAATGGGGCTGCTTACAACTCTCAATTTCCCAGACAGGCTCCTTGGTTTGGAGGGGCTGGGAGCTACCCTGAGCCTTAGTTATAAATTAATCCCGCTTCCTGTGTGTCCATGCCCTGAACTGGCTTTGCTCTTGTGACCATCAGGTCTGTTTGCCCACCGCTCAGCTCAAGTATTGCTGGCTATACAGCTTCTAGGGCTTCTTACTATTTCCTCTGGTCAGATGTGGCCAGGAAACAGTCTCCATAGCAGGTGGAGCAATGACTCAGCTCCTTGCCTGGGTGTGGGCAAACCAGGCTTGAGGGCTGGCGTAACTCCTTGTTTGAGGATTTGAATCAAGCAAATCTGTACCCTGCCAAGTTCCCTGGTCAGAGAGCATCACCAACTAAGTTCTGCAGGTGAGCAAAACTGCTGATTGCAATTACCATTTGGACACTGCAGGTATGAATTTTGTCTGCTAAGATCCATGTACTAGTTGTTTCAAGCCCCTTCTTTCTCTGTCACAGTCAGATTCCCAGTGGTTGAGCCTCACAGATTCCCTGCAACCCCCATGGGGCGAGATCAGAGTAGAGGCTCCCACAAAGCAACCTGCAATGCTGGAGAGAAATGCTGATTGTCCTTTCTGGATTCTGTTTTTCCACTGGAGGAGCTGGAGGCTCAAGGGAGACCTCTCCACATGGTACTGTGCTGGCCTGGGGCAGGGGCAATGCGGTCAATGTGTAGCTGCTTCTCTAACCCTCTAATACCATCTGTTTTGGTCTCTGTTGTACAGAGGGATGCTCCAGCCTTATCCCTGTGCTCTAGGATTCTCTCCGTGGTGTCTCGTTCTTGAATAGTTGTTAGTTGATCTTCTTGTGAGGGACAGCAATGTCAGGAGCAACATATGTCATCATCTTGGTGATACTACCCCTGAGAGGACTTTTTAAATTAAAATGTAGTATATGATAATGCATAGCAATTATAGAGAAAAATTAAATATGCCTCATACCATACACCAAAACAAATTTAAAAAGGGTGAAATAGTTAAGTATAAAAACAAACCAAATAATAGGTAGAAGAAATTAAAACTGAATATTTATCGGACTTCAGTAGGTAATCAATTTTTAAAAGCAATAAAAAGGAAAATGATACCGGGCGCCTGGGTGGCTCAGTTGGTTGAGTGACTGCCTTTGGCTCAGGTCATGATCATGGAGTCCTGGGATCGAGTCCCGCATTGGGCTCCCTGCTCAGCAGGGAGCCTGCTTCTCCCTCTGACCCTCCTCCCTTTCATGCTCTCTATCATTCTCTCTCTCTCTCAATAAATAAATAAAAATCCTTAAAAAAATTATTAAAAAAAAAGGAAAATGATACCAACAAATAGATCTCTCTGCATGTTAGATATAAACTTTAAAGACTTGTAGAAGAAATTAAAACTATAATATCACTATAGGTTATCACTAACAAAAAGTAATTTAAAGATAAAGACCAAGAATTATGAAATCTATTTATTTATGTAAATTTAAATTATAAATTATAGACTTAGCTGCCTAAATTTTAAAACCTATGTACATAATATATAGCCCAAATTTGAAAAGGCTAGCAACACACTTAGGGTAAGTTTAATAAATGTGGCAGAGTTAATGTTTTCTATTTAATAAAAGGTTAAACTAAATTTTAAGAAAAATATCTTGACATCTCTATAGTCAGTTCACAGACAAGAAACACAACTAATAAAGAACAGAAAAAAAAATTTAAGCTCACTGGTTTTTGAAAAAATTTAAAGGAAAAATAAGGTCTCATTTTGATATCACATAATAAACAAGAAAAAATACATTTATGTATATTAAGACAATATCAAGTATTGGTTTGAAACTGGTGATCTCATACATATTGATGAGTCTGGAAATGGTTTTAACTCTTTGGAATAGAAATCCCATAATCTAAAGCCTTTAAATTAATTCTAAGGAAATATTCCAAAATATATTTTTCAAATGTGCACACAAAAGTTCACTTCATCATTATTTAATAATCAAACAGTACTAACTGTAAAAACTTGGAAGCAGTATAGAGAAAAGCTGATTAAATTATGGTACATTATTGGATAGAGTATTTCAATTTCCAGGCAGCTATCTGGCACACTCCACATGATAAAATGCAAAATGAGCAAACATATTTTAGGAGTCATTTTACATCATGATGACTTGCACATGAAAAAGATGGGAGGAAGGCCCATAAGAATGATAAGAATTTTGAGCGTGCTGGGTTTATGTGTGGCTTCTTTTACTTTTCTTCGTGTGTCAAATTTTTCTATATTACTATTTTACCTTTATAATTGAAAAATATAGAGACAAAATTCCATATGGAGTATATGAAATAAGAAATATGAAGCTGTGACGATTCCCTCCATCTCATTCATTTCCTATCCCAGTAAACTATTCTACAGCCAAGTAAATGAATGTGGAATAGATTAGAGGAATGATACAGCATTTATTTATCTATAAGGGCATTTCTCTATCACTTAAGGGAAAAATTCTTAACATTATAAATTTTTATTAGTAGTAACAGTTTTTGTACTGAAGTAGTAACCTCAATCATGAAGTTCCTGTTGATGAAAGCATTTAGCAGCAGTTTGACTAACTGACCTAAAGAATGCTAAGCTGTAAAAAAAGTCTGATGAGGATAATAAAGCAATTACGTTTTTGTGCATGTCTTTAAAAATCTCTTTTTTAAAAACACTTTTTCCTCAGCTTCTTTCTACGTGTCCCTCCCAATTTTAGTTGTGTTCACTTTTAATAGCACAGTAACCATGAAGGTCACGGAAATATTTTCAAATGTGTTTTATGGGGTAGGCACCTTAGCAACCATATATCTTCGTTTAAAAGCCATTTAAGCAAAGGAAACTAAATGACAAAAAAAATTTTCCTTACATATAAAAAATACAATAAGATAACCCTAGAAACTAAAATTATTCAGTCTTAAATGATCTTTCCTCATTGCTAGTTCATCTGAGCATAATATGAAAAGGATGTTCATGGATTTCCTTCCTTTTAGGCCTGGATCTCTTGGCTTGCAGCAGTCTCATTTTTCAGGAGTGTGTACTTTGACCTTCTCAGTAGGGGCATCTTGATTTCACCTCTGTATTGAGTCATCTGTGATCAGGTCATGAAGACTGACATTTATACTCAGGTTTCTTCAGATCCTATGAACATTCACACACACACACACACAAATAGTTGTCTCTTCAGCTTCCACTGCACTTGACCTTCTCAGTGTATTTCACTTGTCTTGCTCTGACATATAGCAGGGACCAGCAATCTATGCTCCTTGCCCTTCTTCTTGTGCACATCCCACAACACTAACCTTTCTCAGGTGGGGCTAAGAGAGATATTGATGTTCTTTATGTGACTACTGTCTAACAGAGTTAGTTTATAAAGTGGTGCTTGGATATTATTACATGTGTAAAAAGTACCATTCTCTTTCAGATCCTCCATATGAGAATTATAGTAGGGGAAAATACTGCACATGTTGCCTCAGTCTCTTTACCTGAAGTTATGAAGTATGAGTCACTAAGAATCAGTGAGAGCCAATAATGATGTATACCATTATTGTGTTCGACTTTGACCAAAGCCTATGTGGGTTCCTTCAAGTGACCGGTTACATCTGACCTATAGCCGTTTCCTCTGGGACTTTTCAGTACTTTGAAATTCTTTGGATTTAAACAGGAGACCATGAGTAGCTTCTATGTACAAAGCACTATTTTATGTACTTTATATGAAATAGAAATTACTAGAATATTTATACCCAAACCCTGTTCATGTTTAAAACTTAAAACAATTTTCGATAAAAATGTAATAACTGGCTAAGTAGATGATAGGAAAAGAAATCAGAGGGTAGATATTAAGGTGAGAAGAATAAAATAGAGATGGAATGGAGTTAGTAGCCAAGTATATATCAGTGACTCTATTTACTCTAATATAAGAAGGTTGAAAATAAGACTGAGCTGCCTAACAACTAATACAAAAAGTGGAGTAGTCATATATGCAATTCACAGGACCTACAGGTATAAACCAGTGGAAGAGACAAACATCTTTTTCTGGTAGGAATCCCTCAAGGAATATCTAATATATACTTACGGAGAAGATGTATTCTAGAACTACATCTCTGATACAAATGTAGTAGTGGGCTTCACAGCGCAGAACTTAATACTTCATTGTTGATGGTGACAAGAATTTTACAAATGACCATCCAGTTAAGTAGATCTCTGAAGTGTAAATTTAGAGCACCTAGAAATAAAATTTAGAGAATCCAGAAAAATGAAGATTTCAGACCATTCTTCTTAAATATTTTGTTTTCAAATTTATGTTTGATCATCACTGAGTGGCAGCCAGCCTGAGAGTACCCTGTCTGACCTCCAGTGAAGTTTCCCCATCTTGCTGACCATGGCAAATCCATGCCTTTTTATTTTTCCTTTTAATAGAATATCTACAGGAAAGTCTACACATTTAGAAGGAGGATATTGACCAGAAGAATGCTCATGAGTCGAGCCAGTATTTTGTGCAAAGATAATTCCGGGTTCACTTAAAACACACTGTCAAATGAGTAATGGAGATGCTGAAGAAGACTTACAGTCACTGGGTGCTACAGAAACTAAAATTGCAAATATAGTAAAAAGTGGAATAAAAATGCTACAATGGAGATGCAGTCAGTAGCGTCGCAGAGCAGAGAAGGGGGGAAATCCAGGAATAAATACAAGAGCCTATGAGCCACAATTTGACAGGAGAACCACGTTTCAGAGGGTGAAGAAGTTCAAGAGGATTCAAGGTTGAGCAGGGTGTGCAGAAGACCATTAGTTCCTCCAATGCAGCTCACAGAAAGGGTATGTGGAGCAGTGTAGAGGGGGACAAGGCTGCAAAGGTGAACTAGGTTGAGATGGTGAAGAGATGTTAATTATAGGCAAACAATCTGGGACTTAGTAGACAGGACAGAAGCGGGTTGTTTATTTAATGGGCTATTTAAGGCTTTCTTAAAGGCATCGTGATCTTGTGGGGAATTTGAGTGAGAAAGGCTACAGTCAGAAGAGACTGATTAAGAAATTATGGAAATAGGCCATGTGAGAAAAGGTCAAGGCTGAAGCTAGGGAAGAGCAATGAAGAGGAAGGGTAGTTGTGGGTGGGAGGGAACAGAGAGGAGAAATGCCTGCACTACACTTGATGACCAACTAGGGAGGAAAAAGAGAAAGGGTAAAGATCATGCTAAGGTTTCCAGTCTATGTCTGTGTGATTAGGTCCATGACTGTGACAAGGAAGACAAATAAGCAGGATATATGGGAGGCAGCTGAAAATCTGAATCTAGAGCTCAACAACTGAAGCATTTTAAGAACATAGCAGGATCTTGTGGAACCAGGATCTGTAGACTTTCAAGAATGCTTATGGAAGGACAAGCTCCCCAAGGAGCACTATTGGTAACTCTGGACTGGGCAAAGTCTGGTGGGCTCCAACCAGAGGGGACAGTACAGTTTTATTTGACATCCCACCTCCATCCACACTCTAAATTCTCTCCTTCCTAACAGATACTACTCTTCAGCATACAGAATTAATACTGTTTTAGGAACTATTGACTTTAATCTTCAGCAGGGGAAAAAAAAACCCCACCTAAAAGCATCAAAGTTTGCATAGTACTCTCCCAGACTAGTATCTATTGCTGAAGCAGAAGGGCTCTGAGGCAGGTCGCGAGAGCCTGATATACTGCAGTGTTCCTGCCACACAGACAGACAGCAATCCCTCCCCAGGTCCCGTAAGAGCACTTTACATCTCCTTCCCATCTTTCAGCTCATAAACATGTTTCTCTTCAGAACACACACCATATGCCATTGGAAAAGGGTTGTAAAGTTTTATAGATATATTTGAGGGTATTATAAGAGTATAATAAAGCAAAAATAATGCAAAGGAATGGGAATTATTGAACAATGGAATTAAAATATTAGGCACGGATATTTGGCACGGATATCCAGAACTCTTGTTTAGTTTAAAGATATGAAGCCTTTGAGTTGGGCTTTAAAAAAGAAATCAACAGTAGGTATACTTTATTGAAAGCTTATAGGCCAGGCATTAGTAAATGAGAGCTAAAGAGTATGTTTCTTATTATCTCAAATACCATATATGAGGCTCTGTGTGTTCTGAGGTGAGAAAAAAAAATTTTTTTTGCATTTCCTTGGGATTTTTCTACAGGCTTCCCTTTTTCTGAAGGGATTAATTACATTCATTTGATTAGCATTTATTGAGTGTCTGTGCCAGTGAGAGTGGTTGAGGATGTAGAATACAAACGATAATTTTTATTACCGAGGAACATGTATTCCAACATGTACCACCTTCATTTATTCATTCATTCCTTTATTCATTAAGCATCACTAAGTACATAGTACTGTGTGCTTGGTTCATGCAAGATCAGCAATACTTACAAGGTTTAGTATTGCAGGTTCTAACAGCATGTGTGGGGGTGGCTTCTGTTTGATACACTTTTTCCATAATCCAAGAGGATGTCTAAGGGAGCTTGGTCATGAGTTGGTGTTTCAAAAAAGAGACACAACAGAGAGGCACACAAGATAAGGAAATGACTCTAAAAATGGAAAATTTGAGGTCAGGGGTCTCAAAAGGACTAGAAAAATGTGTAGCAGGTAAATTGAAATTGGAAGGATGCCAGTAGGGAAGTATAGTAGAGGCTAATTATTGGGATTTTCAACCTGATGTGAGTAATAAAGCTTAATGAGGATGGGGAAAATGGTTTGACAATGACCTTTCTAGCAGCCTTCAAGTTGAGCTTTTTAGAAGAATCATTTAGTATGTCATAAAATAATTTTTTAAAAAAGAAAACCAGAATGGGATGAGAGGTGTTTCTATAGCTTCGTAGAAAAAAAAAGTTATATGCAGAAATATTGTGTAGGAAGATGAAGCAAGACTCAGCCAGGCAATGAGAGTTTTACAGCTCTGCTCATAAGCATCAATAGTATCCTTTGTCTACCAAAAATCTAATGCTGTAGCCTCGTATTCAAGGATCTCCACTGCTGAGACCCCGGCTCCTTTTCAATATACCATCAACAATACTACAATTCGTCACAAACCCTGAGCTCCAATCAAGCTTTTGTCTGTGAGTTCTATGTTTTCTGTTTTCCTTTCTTCTTTTTACACCTTATCTTGTGGCTTAGAATGTCTTTTCTCTTTATGCCATGCTGTCCAGACTCTGCACATGCTTTAAGGCCTTGTTCCTATTCTGGAAGACCTGTCTTGTCTCTCCAATCGGATATATTATTTCCCTTCCTACTTTGACTATAGTGTTCTTGAAGCCTGTCTTCCCTTTTCTAGTAGACTGTAAACTCCTCGACAGCAACATCCGGGTATGATCTCTCTAGTTCTTTCCACAACCTTGCAGAGTGCCTTGTACATAACCAAATTCAGAAATATTTGTCGAATGAAGGAATGGCTGTCTAGGCAGAGCAATGCAGAAAAGTCCCAAAGAAAACATAGGATTTGAAAAAATTCCAAGGTACTATTTCTAAGGGATTAAAAAAGAACTGAAATGGGAAAATCATATGCAGAAAGCACATAAAAGATGTAGTTTTTACTACCCATTCATTCATTTATTTATTCAACAAATGCATTTAAGCACCTCTATATGAGAGGCATTCATTCAAGGAATAGCCAAGGGGGAAATTCCGGTCCTGACATAATGGAGTAAATGCTATGAATGGGTTAATCCCAGGTGTTATGGAAGTAAGTGTTAGCAGGGAGTGCTTCCCAGAGGAGATAATATCAAAGCTGAGACCTAGAGAAGTAGTAGGCATATGCCATATTAAGAATAGAGGGAAAGGGGGTGCCTGGGTGGCTCAGTCGGTTAAGTGTTCATGATCCCAGGGTCCTGGGATCAAGCCCTGAGTTGTCAGGCTTCCTGCTCAGCAGGGAGTCTGTTTCTCCCTCTCCCTCTGCCCCTCCTCTCACTTAGGTGCTCACTCTCTCTCTCTCTCAAATAAATAAAATCTTAAAAAAAAAAATAGAGGGAAGGTAGATAAGGCCCAGAGAACAGCATGTGCATAGACTATGAAGCATGAGATTATTATGGAGCATTTGGGGACTACAAGGAGTTTAGTTTGGTTGGAGATTAAGTGTGGACAAGTGGAAGAAGAGGCCAGGGAGACAAGCCAAAGCAAGTACTTGAGAGCTTTCAAAAAGACATTTATATAGAAATGTTTTATAATCTATAGATAATAAAAATTATTAGGATGGAATCAAAATTGTCAAAGTTCTACTGAAGGATATTTATCAGATATTCATATTTAGAAGTTACGATCTAAAGACAAGATATCCCAAACTAAAGCATTTGGGAACTTTGTGCTGAAAGTGAAGAAATGGCCATTTCCCCTCAATTTTCCCAACTGTTTATCATTTAATACCACATCTGTTCAAATGAGGGCCAAAAAGAGCAGTTCTGGAGTCTCATATGTACAGTAAATTTCATTCATTTTTATCCTGAATATTGAGAATCTGTGACAAGTCAGACAAGAGCAAAACTAAAGTTGATTGTTGAACTATTATGTCCTCAAAAGGATTGATGAGCCATTAATAGTCCCAAAAGAAAGGAGTGATGTAAATTATTTACTTACTAAACTGAATTATTTCCAAGCATCTTAAAGGCACCCATTTATGTAAAAGTAAGTTACTGCTTTTCATAGTTTATTCTGGCTTGTTTAGTAGATTGAGTCTCTTAAACCCCAGGCCTATGCAAATACTTAGCATAATTCTAACAATTCTATCTACTAGAAAGTTATAAAACTAGAATTTTTCTTTCACACCCATGTAGGTGGTCTGAGGTTTTATTGAAATCTGCTTAATTTTCTATGTCAAGTGAGATGCTTTGTCTGAGTGATTAGAGAGAATCAGAATGTCTAAGATGCAATACATTTTTGGTTTGTTTGTTAAAACAAAATTATGTCATGTAACTAAGTCTCTCTCTCTTTTTTTAAGATTTTGTTCATCCATTTGACACAGAGAGAGAGCGCAAGCAGGGGGAGTGGCAGGCAGAGTGAGAGGGAGAAGCAGGTTCCTCACTGAGCAAGGAGCCTGATGCGGGGCTCGATCCCAGGCCCCTGGGATCATGACCTGAGCTGAAGGCGGACGCTTAACCAACTGAGCCACTCAGGAGCCCCAAGATAGTATTTTGAAAAGGAGATTCACCCACACAGAATAGGAGACATAGTCATATGTGGCCAGATTCCATTCACCTTACACAGGAAAACAAACAAAAAAAGTGGTTTATTTCTTTCTCACTAGTTAGTTTATTGTAAAATAATCCCTGTAAAGACTCCAAAATTAAGGATAAAACAAAATTATACAAGTTGTGGTTTTACATCACTAATTCATTTCCTCCAAACGTTATTCAGGTGAGGCTAGAGTTTCTCTTTCACACAGAGAAAAAGTTCAGTACTCTCTACCTTCCTATGTGAGGCCCCATAGGTTTTTAGAGAGTATGGGTGGTCCCACAGTCGGCAGATCAAAGGAGTAAGTCGTCTACCTAAATTCACAAGGCAAAGGCCACCCCACAAATCACTAAGAGATGATCAGAAAAACAATTCTTTGTGTGGATGCACAAGTATTTGAAGCAGGAGGAGAGTGGGAGTGGATCACCCAAGGTGTCCAAAGATGCGGGCAAATTTTAGTAGCATCTAACTTCTCTCAGTGAACTTATATTCATTGAAACCAAATATTTTATCCCTTGTATCTGTCCAAATAGGAGGGATAAACTCCAAATGGACCATGGAGGCTATATTTTTTCATCCTTGGTAGACACTGAAGCATGTTTAAGGAAATAATATAAAATGCAAAACACAAAATCTTAGGTGGACACTGACCTGTTGAATCTGTGCTTGGAATAAATCTAGTTCTTTGGTTTCCCTGCACTGTCCCTTGGGAAACTGTGCCTCTCTGTGTTTTTAAAGTTACTCGGAAAAGTTACTAAAATTATCATGTTAAAGCATTGTGACCCAGTTAACATGACTATTTGCCTTTTCTCATAACAAAGTATTAAGAGAAATAAATAACCTAAGGGTTAGGAGAATTATTTTATTAGGGACTAAAAGCTGGTCAAACTAATGAAACATTAAAATTCCAGAAATCTATGCTATTTGGAGCAAAGCAGGGAAGCCATTTGCTTTTGGCAAAGTGATAATTATAGAAGAAGTTCATTATGAAGATTTCCTCTGGTTCCTACACATCAGGCATTGTGTCATTCCAAACCATAAATTCACGAATTGATCAGTGACTTTCACACAGAAATCGAGAGTGCACAATACTTCTCCCAAAGTTGCTTAATGAAACAAAATCCAAGCAAAAGTGAAATTCAAGAAACTCCATCATGATTTACAATGCAGGGATGGAACTTCACAATGGCAGACCAAATTTGGCTGGGCCCCACACCTGTTGCACATTGACCTGAATCACCTAGGCTACCTCTCTGTGCTGCAGGGGTCAGAACCTGCGCCATCCTGACAACCCGGGAAAGGTGTCTGTCGAAACACAGCTAAAGTGGCTAAAGAGGAAAGAGGATGCTTAGGATATTGTTATGAAGCTTTCAAAAAATCTCTTAAAGATTAGATAGAAAATACAAAAATTAGGGAAAGATGAATGAAGGAATAAAAACACAGAAGTAAATGTTGATATGCATTCATGTATGTTTTCTTGGCCAATAAATGCTCTCATCCATTTTTAAAGCATCTAAATTGTTGATTCTCTTACCTTCAAAGGACCAATAAAGAAAAATTTCATAAATAAGCTAGTATATAAATGTGATGTCAAGGAGTATATGTATTTTTCTTCATATATTTACTTTGTTTATCGGATTTAGAAAATAAGAGAGTCCTCTGGGCTATTGAAGGTACTATATTTCAAACCCTATTCAATTGAATTTTTACTGGTTTTCTTAAACTCATTGGGTAGTACCAATTTCAGAGGATAATAAAGGACCAAGTCTTGATGAACTGATCAAGCCCCAGCCTCAATATTAGAAGCAGAATTTATTAGAAAAATAAATTTTAAGTACAGGAAGTGTGGTAAACTCTTTGTGTGTATATCTTAGTACTGACTGGTATATAAAGCATAGGTTTCTAATATATAAAAATACCCAATTTTCAGAATCCAAATGAGGACCTACAATGTTATTGTTAGCATTAAAATTTTCAGTCTCTAGTTCATCAACTGAAAACTGAAGTTTTATCTTTAAAACTTAACTAAATGTGTCAGGACCATGTTTCACTATTTCCTGGCCACATGGTAGTTAACCTTGACTTTCAAGATAATAGAGGATGGTCTAACTAGATCCCAGTGTAGAAGAAAAATGTCTGAGGGAATAGTCAACCTTATATTTAATTTGACTAATCAGAGCAGTACAACTGAGGACTAAAAAACCAATCAGCGAAGGGGCACCTGGGTGGCTCAGTCAGTTAAGCGGCTGCCTTTGGCTCGGGGTCCTGGGATCGAGCCTCCTGTCAGGTTCCTTGCTCAGCAGGGAGACTGCTTTTTCCTCTCCCTTTGCTGCTCCCCCTGCTTGTGCTCTCTCTCTGTTAAATAAATAAAATCTTTTTTTAAAAAAAAAGTCAACCAATGGCGTAAAAGAGTCACAAAATGATCATCCACTAGTCTCTACAATAGTCATACTCTTCTTAGGTCAAAGTACAGTTTTTATTGTCAGTTTTCAGAAAGAAATGTAAAGAGAGCAAAGATAGTTAAGAGCTACTTTTTTAAAAAAAACTAAAGGATTAAATGAGTGAAATAAGGAAAGATGAAAGCAATGGGGTTTCTAGAGCACAGTATTTCAACAAAATTTACTTGCTTACTCTCTTCAGGCTGACTTTTGGTAATGCACACAGAGGATAATATCAAATAAAATTGATTCTAACGAAAGTTAAAAAGTTTGGTTTGGAAAGAAGGAAGAATTTCTTAACCAGTGAGAATACTAGAAAGATTGATAAGCAAAGTTGCTGTCCTCCTGTCCAGGAGGTCTTTGAAAAGCAAGTATATGACTCTGTTCTGGAATATTCAACTTTTATCTCTTAATAATTAGAAGTTAGATGAATTCCATAGTTCTTAAGGTTTATAGTCCAGTACTTATAAGTATTTATTTACCTAATTATATTTACCAACACCCCTATTACTCCCACAGAAACAAAATAAAATCAAACATATTTCCTAAAGCATAGACTTCTGAAGGAGTCTATCCTCTCCCTAATAGCTATAGGTGTTTCCCAAATAAAATAATACAACCTGTAAAACCCAATCTCCAGTATGATTAGCCACCTATGAATTTAGAATTATGTCGCTTTTTAACCTTCCTTCTAGTATGCATATCTATAAGGTAAATGGACTACATGAGGCTAATTGCTATTTCTCAAATGCATTCTGCTTCTCTTGACACCATGGTTCCCATTTATCTCATCTCTGCTACTGAAAGCATTGTCTTTCAAGATACAAGATAGTATATGCCATGTCCTGCTCTGGACTTGAAACATATAAACTAACCTCCCTAGATCATAATCTACCTGAAGACGTAGGCCAGGATGCTGTCTCCCCTACAGTGCTGCCATGGTACGTATGCCATAATGGCCCTCACTCAAGTACTTTACTTAAAGTATGCTGGACCAGTAGCTGAAGGCTTGTGTCAGACTCAAACCAGCTAGGTGTATCTCTGCAACATACAAATCCTCAGCTCTGACTATTTACAAGCCCACACTTCAACTAATTTCTTGTTCTGGGTTTGGATTTGGGCTTCTTCTCTTACACCAGACTCAATTCTTGGGGTCCTAAGAGTTCTCAGAGCAATAGGTGGTTTTCTTTTCTTTCTTTCTTTTTTTTTTTTTTAAGATTTTATTTATTTTAGAGAGAGGAGGAGGAGGAGGAGCAGAGGGAGAGGGCCAAGCAGACTCCATGCTGAGCACAGAGCCTGATGCATGGCCAGATCCCCTGACCCCGAGATCATGATCTGAGCGAAATCAAGAATCAGGCGATTAACCGACTGAGCCACCAGGCGCCCCTTAGAGCAATAGGTGGTTTTCTTCCCAAACACAGTCATTATGCAGATCGGCCTCTCTGATCAGACCCCCTCTACATGGGGCCTCAGTTCTGGGGTGGCAATCAAGATGCAATGCTGCCATTTCCACACACAAGATGTGGCCCCATAACATTTCTTTGGGAAACATATTTATTGAGCACCTACCCTGTGTCAAACACTGTGCCATGAGGATAATTTAGCGAACAAATTGTCATTTACATTTTACTTGAGATGGAGATGGACAATAAACAAAATAAATAAATTATAAAGTAAGGGTGAAAATCACAAGTGCTAAGCAGGAAAAATAAAGGCATGGAAGGAATACAGGTATGACTGGGAAGTGGCCAGAGGCAGGAAAAAATTTTCAATTTAAACAGGATGGTTAGGAAAGGTGATATTTGAATGAAGACTTTCAGAAACGATTCCTTTGACATGAGATTCCTTTTGAAAAGACAGCAGATTCCTCCTCCCTCGTGGGATCTTCCGCACCTTTCCCAGCAGTTTGCTGGATGGTATTGATCTGGCCTCTGTCTCCTATGAAAGCATAGTGCCCAAAGCAGTATAAGGCTCTGTCTGCAGGTTATTCTCAAGTTCTGAAATACAGAGAGAAAAGAGTCAAACAGGAGAGTCATTTTTTGGTGCACTGACGGAAAACACAGTGATGTTCATTACTTAGAACTCTCCTCAGGGATTAAGCATGATTAAATAGCCCCGGTTTTACTAAAAATGACCAGGTTTCACCACCAAATATACATGCCAGACGCTTGGCATCCCATTTTTGTAGGGTTTCACAAGCATCTTTAGCAAAGCTAACAATGTAGGCCCAGATTTCTTTCTCCCTAGAGACACTACGCATTTCTCCAACTTGCTGTGTTCACATTGATTTCAAAAGGAGCTTTGCACTCACAAGAAAAACACGGAGGGCTTAGTGTGTGACCCATGGTTTTTACAGCCACACTGTTAAAAGAAAGGGAAGAAACTCAAAGCATTTTCACATTTTCACATTGACAGGAATTGGCTGTTTTGACAGGCGAAAGTCATGGCATAGGATTTTTTAGATAAATTAACAGAATGAAAGTGCTAAATTAAAATTGCAACATTGATTTCCTTTTTAGCTCAGCTGTGCATTATATAAAAGGGTCAGAGGAAGGATTTATTATGGGCGATGAGTCTCTGTCGTCCACTAAGAGAGACCAGTGTATAAAATAAAGTTGTCCATTTCAGACACCCTTTGTCTCCAAGGAAAGCTGTCTAGGAGGCCCACGGGTGGCAGAGGCACTGAAAGGAAATGGAAATTGATAATCGGTCCTGTTAGGCTGATTCTCTGCATGTTCAATTCATATCCTTTTGAAAAGAAGAGATTAAGATGAAACCTCATTGAGGAATACACATTTCGAAGAAAATAGAAACAAAGGTTCTGCAAGGCTATTTCAGTTGGTGTCAAATGTGAGAACAAGGCGACACAAACTTATATGAAGAAAGGGCATTAACAAAATCCCCAGACAAAGAAGAAGCTAATAGCAAATATATGCAGCCGCCTTTGTGGATGCTCACAGGAGAAGTGGTACAACTTGATTTACAAAGGACCTGGATAATTATTTGTTACTTGGAGCCAACGCTGCTTCTCCCTCTGCAGAGGGCAGGCACTGACCATCTGCGTGTCTTAGTTTTGCTTTTGTGTGGCTGAGAATTAGCCACATTTTTGTGTCTGGTAAGCTTTGCATGAAGAGATGTTTGAAGCACTGGCTTTGTTTTGTTTTAAATCTTTAAACTGTTCCCTCAGCTTCAGTCAGAGGATTATTGCACATCTAACCACAAATAAATTGAAATATCAGCTGAAGAGAGCGCATGTTGCTCACTGATGGAATAATGGACGGCAGGTGGTAGAGGGTTTTGTTTTCAGGAAAGAACAGGAGGCTAGAAGTGACAAGAGTGATTCTGAGAGAGGGCTGAAACTGTCAGGATGGAGTCATGGGGGTCAGTAGTTCCTGAGCTGACCTTTTTAAACAAACCCAGAGACGACCTTTTACTGCGTCCTCACAGCGGTAGAGCATTCATGCCAGAAAGGTTGCCCCTCCCTCTAGATATTGAGAGTTTGAACAAAAAGCATATTTTCTATGATAGGGCCCATGTTCAACGCTTCACTCACAGGGTAGCCTGACACTCCCTCTCCTGTCAGCCTGCGACACAGCGATCCTACCTGCTCACCTGCTCCAGCACACGCACGAGCGCTTGAGCTATCCCTTAACGCCTTTCTGCCGCTTCTGATACCATCTTCTTTTTTTTTTTTTAAAGATTTTTTTTTTTATTTATTTATTTGAGAGAGAGAGAATGAGAGAGCAAGCACATGAGAGGGGGGAGGGTCAGAGGGAGAAGCAGACTCCCTGCTGAGCAGGAAGCCCGATGCGGGACTCGATCCCGGGACTCCAGGATCACGACCTGAGCCGAAGGCAGTCGCTTAACCAACTGAGCCACCCAGGCGCCCATGATACCATCTTCTTGTCAGATCATGGAAATCGAGGGACTCGGCAGCAGCGCGGGACACTCCGTGTGCTAATTTCCATGTCATTGCCTTGAATGGTGTTCTCGCGTGAGGTGTTACACAGAACGCTTCACCTGACTTTTGGGGACACGCTGAAGGACTGAGATGTGTTGTATACAGTGCACTTCCTGACGTTTGTGAGCCAGAGTTATAGAAGGCCCAGGGTAGGGCTTTCTTCTCCAATACTGTTCTCTCTGGCCTCTGTTATGTCACCAGAAATCGCAAAAAATAATGCACCTAGTGTGCTTCCTAGCGTGCTGAAGGCTTTTTGTTCAAAATTGCCAGGATCTGAAGGCGAGGACTGTTTGTCTCCAAAGCCTGTGAAAAACAGTGAGGGTTTTTTTGCCTCCATCACTAAATAATATTCTGTTATTCATCCTCCCATTAAAAATGTTTTACGTGTTGAGAGAGTCTGTCTTCCATCCTGAGATGTGCATTATGGGAGCTGTGCTTCTTGCTCAGGTCAACATGCAGATATGGTGTTCATCCTCGGATCTGGGATTCCAAAGCCATGCACCTAAATTTAGAAACTTCTTTTCCATTTGCAACTAGCCCAGTCATTTTCTCACTAAATTTCAACCTTCACGTGACCTGGTCTAAACCACTGAAACATAAATCATTAAAAACAAACAAGGTTTTTAAAAGTTTTGAAACGAATTCAAGTGACTATAAAACTTAAAGTTAGATTTTTTTCAGTTTGGTTCTATGTATTTCTCTCACCTTTTGAGTAAATAATAAAAGGAAAATGTGGTGAAATATCCCTTGGAAAAGACCTAATTTTTGAATCTGGCAGAAAAAATAACATAAACAAAGACCTAGAACCTTAATCTCCTGATCTTCTCTTTCCAGACATGGTACTCTTTTCTTTTTTTTTTTTCTTTTCTTTCTTTTTTTCTCTTCTTTTCTTTTCTCTTCTTTTCTCTTCTCTTCTCTTCTCTTCTCCTCTTCTCTTCTCTTCTCTTCTCTTCTCTTCTCTTCTCTTCTCTTCTTTTCTTTTCTTTCTTGAGACTCTTTTCAATGGACATAGCTATTTCCTGGTACTCAAGCAAACAGAGAAACTTAATAATGTAGCTCATTATTGCTGGACTTAATTTTTGATGTCTTCCCCATCTCTGCCCCTTTGCAGAAGCCAAGAAGTACAGAATCTATTGTATAATCATCTATTGTTTTCTACACATGTATATTTAAGGTCTATATGCTGGGAAGCCAAAGTTTCTGGCTTGAAAAAAAATGTTAAAAAGAAAAAGAAATTCAAAAAGCATCCAGGCAGAAGGTTAAGGGCAGGGGGAAATAGAAGGGAAAAGAAAGAAGGCGTTTTCACAATAGAACCTGAAGATTATAAAGAAAGCTCAGGATGCCCAGAGAAATGAAGGTCAGCCTGGACTGGGAGGAGATGTAGCAGATCTACCAGGAACATCTCCTTTTCTTGGGTGTCAGCAAGGTCTTTTAGGAATAACTGAAAAGAAAAGTAAAAAGGAAGAATGAAAACTTTTGAAAAGTGGCATATGAAAAGAAAAGATCAATGAATGGATAAAATTATCATTAGAGCTCAAAAAAGGAGAAGTAAGAATATATTCTGTAGAAGAATGGAAACAGAACTGTAACCTCAGATACAATCAGGGGCACCCGGGTGGCTCAGTCAGTTAAGCATCTGCCTTCGGCTCAGGTCATGATCCTGGGGTCCTGGGATTGAGCTCCGGGTTGGGCTTCCTGCTCAGCAGGGAGTCTGTTTCTCCCTCTCCCTCTGCCCCTCCCCACCACTTGTGCTCTCTCTCTCACTCAAATAAATAAATAAGTCTTTGGAAAAAAAAAAAAAAAAAAAGAAACTATATAACCAATAGTCATCCATAGAATTGGAAAGCAAATTTTTAAATTTACCATTCAGAAGGTCTCAGGAACAAGTAGTTCTGCAGCTGAATGGCTGATAGTTTTGTTAGAGTTTCTATGTTATTTAAATAATTCCAACTTTTAAAAAGATATAGAACACGTGCCCTCCACATCAAAAACTAATGATGTACTGTATGGTGACTAACATAACATAATAAAAAAATAAATAAAAATAAAAAGATATAGAAAATTCCCTAATAAATTTATGAACCTTGATCAACTTTACTACCAAAAACCAAATAATACTAGAGTAAAAAAATATAGACTATTTTCCACTTACGAGTAAAGACACAAAATTGCAAACCAAGTAATATTAAAAATTAAATCTTTGATGTTATAATGAAACTAAAATCTCCACGCAATAGATCCATATAATGGATTAGGTTTGTCTTCTGATCTTCTCCTTATTAACTTGATAGAATGTGGATAAACCCCAGTATGTACTAGGTTGAATCAGCATATGAGAAAGATGGTAACTGCTTGACCTAGCTTCCTCTAGGCATCCTCTGCAATTACACAGCAATACTAAAACTTTCACCTATCATTCGGAAGTAATCTTTTAGTGAAGACTGTTTAGGAAAAAAAGGCTTTGTTCATCCATACATTCACATACACAGGACTTGGAAGCATCAAATAAACGAGTAACTCTTGACAATGATAAGGCATTCAATCAATAAAGGTTTTATTTGGGAAACCTGTAGTGTTAGCACATTCAGCCTGTCATAATGCTTTTTATCCTGGGGGGACTTGAAGTTCTCAGTCAAGCATCTGCTAGGGTAGATATTAGAAGACACTAACCAAAATCAGTAATTCATCTACACTACAAAACGTTGCAGGAAAGAGATTATGTACAAAAATGAATTCTGTGAGAAAAGCTACCCATTTCTCTCATTTCACACTGGCTATATATATCCAGGCCTCCTAAAATGGTGTCTTAGTAACACACACCATAGCTGCCCTTTAGAAGGTATCCAAGATCCACTGAGTTTGGGTCTCCTCACTGCATAGTGAGTCAGCTAGAGAGATCAATGCCTAAAAAACTCTTGGTGCTCAGTAAACATTGGTTTAACTTAATTGAATCACTCAGACAGAAGATTATCCAGACTTCCAAATCACTTTACTTCTCTCCATATACAAACATATGTACAACTGAAACCACTGATTTAAAAATCATTAGATAGTGTTGAACTCTGTCTACTCTATTAGCTTAAATGAATGTACCTTACCTTTAGGACTATATTCAGAAAAATGTTTAAGCCTCAAGGTCAGGGCACCTGGGTGGCGCAGCCGGTTAAGTGTCTGACTCTTGATTTTGGCTCAGGTCATGATCTCAGAATCGTGAGATCAAGCCCCACGTCGGGCTGCACGTGTGGACAATAATCTTGAGCGTGGAGCCAGCTTAAGATTCTCTCCCTCCCTCTTCCTTTGCCCCTCCTCTCCCCCTCAAATAAATAAATAAGTAAATAAATAAATAAATAAATTTTAAGCCTCAATGTCCCCAGTAATGTAGAGTACAGAATTCGATAACCACCCTAAAGACACGCTGACAGAGTAATGCTTTTCCTAAAGAGAGGCTTCCCGAACTGTGTGTTAGAGCTTAAGCATCCACGGACAACATGGATACCAGTCCTCGTTCACACAGTTTTACCCTTGAGGCAGTCCTTCGTCATTGGTCAGCTTTGACTAGACCCCGGCCCTGCAGGAAAGCGCACGGGACACCAGATTCGCCAGCACTCTAAGTTGCTTACTGTTTTCTCTTCTTTAATGAAAGGTTGTACTGAACCAGGCTTTACCCATGACAGGCCAGCGATATGAAATTCTATGGTGCTGTTTTTCAGACTTCTTTTTCTGAGTCAGCATCTTCTCTGGCTTCATCATGTACAGAATGATTCCATGGAGAAAGGCTAATCGCATAGGGGTCTTTTATTTTAGGTTGGTCAAACAAACAAGCGATGCACACTTCAACACTGTCAACCACTTTAATTTAAAAAGCTGGACATCTTTTTCATATGGTACTGCAGCTTCTGGGCTCAGGGGGCCTGTCTATCAATCTTGTAGAAAACTTTCCTTGCATACATTCACACTTGCCAAATATGACTCTGGTTCTGCTTCCAGTTTGCAGATGCTCTCTTCACATCCAGTTCGTTTGAGGTGGGATCAACTAGCAGGTGAAAGATGGGCATATCAAACACCCAGCATGGACATTCACCATCTGGGTAGTTATTGGGGATGTAAACTTAAATACACCATCTTGATGAAGTCCGTGCTGTCTGAATATGACTCCAAACCACATTAATGCAGAGCAATGAGGTGACTCCATATAGATACCTAGTAACTTCTGCTTCACGACCAAGGTAAACTCTGCAAGAAAAGTGTATTCCAGGTAGAAGGTTCATACGAAGCATGTGTGCCACGTGCTGACCGTGTTGCTGGGGCTGGAGATGTCAGCTTAGTTATGAGCAAAGCATTCTGGGGAAGAGAAGACCCTGTTTCTTTGGAGGAGCGTGTGGAGGACGAGTTATCCCATCCCCTGTTAATGTCCTCTCTTCACCATCAGGTCATTTGCATACAGAGCTTGTAGTCTTGCTCCAGAACGGTTCATAACGTGGCCTCCAAACAAAGACAGTTAGTGATCTATGTCGTCAGACTCTTCTGTCTTCAGAATTCACTTTACTGCTCCCCAGCCTTGGTTCCCTCCCTGCTAAAGAGGGGCTAATGACTCTGGCCTTGAAAGACTGTCAGGAGGAGGAGGTGGGATAATGCAAATCACTCACATCAGTTTTTAAATGCTTGTTAAGTAGGTATTACCTTTGCAGGTCTTAAAATCTTATGAAATCTCAGCTTTCATTCTCTCTCACCACCTGTTGTTTACAGATCTTCCTGACAACTTATTTTTCCAATGTCAGCATATTTGCCACTACCACCTCAAATCTATATATAGTCTTTGTTTCATATTTTTACAAATTGATTTCATTATTCTAGTGCAGCTTCTCCCATACTCACTGACTTCTACTTAAAAAGACTGGCCTACAAAAGACATCACCAGCCCATCAAAAATGTTCTTCTTACTTAATCCACAAATGGACCAGTCGGAACTTAGTGTGAGGGGTCACTCTTAGGTCTATAGCTCTTCTCGGCTCTGTTCATTCTGTCTGGAAGTGCAGATGATACTTGCCACCTAATATCTTTCTTGAGATGCAGTATTTTGAGGCTCAGGCATATTCAGAAAACTACAGTTGTTTGGGTAGATCAGCTTTGGAGGGGCAAAGTTTTATTCTGTGTATTTGTGTATAAATATTTTCATATGTACATCTATCTAAATGTATATCTTCTTTGAGAAATATAAATGAAAAATAACTCACTCTCAAAAAAGCTAGCACTAGAGTGTTAATTCTTGGAAAGTTCACTTTACAGTTTAATTCTTTGAGGTACATTAATTTACCAACACTCCATATAGAATGGAAATTTGGTCGTATCTTCAGAAATAAAAATCTGTAACCTCAAATATATAGAATGGTAAAGTGACTGAATATTTCTGATTTGATACGTACTTAACCATATTTTAGAATAAGGCCTGAGGTCTGCTTAATGTATTTCTGTCTGTGTAGCCATTACACGTGCATTCTCCCACAGCTTAGATTTGTTTGATAGCTACCATTCTAAATTATGATTTGAGGCTCCTATTAAAAAACAACAATAAGGGGCACCTGGGTGGCTCAATCAGTTAAGCATCTGACTCATTATTTTGGTTCATGTGGTGATCTCAGAGTCTTGAGATCCAGTTGGTCAAGAGGCTCCGTGCTTGGCACACAGAATCTGCTTGAGATTCGCTCTGCCTCTACCCCTGCCCGCGAGTGCTCTCTCTATCTCTCTCTCTAAAATAAATAAATAAAAAGTTTTTAAAAATCTTATAAAACAACAAGATAATGATTTTGGCCATAATAATAATTATAATTTTATTCTGACGAAGTTTTTGTAATACTTCCCATTAGTGTGCCTTTTAGGACAATATTTATTTTAGGGATGCCTGGGTAGCTTAGTCGGTTAAGTGTCCGATTCTTGATTTCAGCTCAGGTCATGATCTCATGGGTCCAGGAATCGAGCCCCATGTCAGACTCCACACTCAGCGGGGAGTCTGCTTGAAAGATTCTCTCCCTCTGCTCCCCCCCCACTCTCTCTCTCTCTCTCAAATAATTTTTTTTAAAAGACAATATTTGTTTTAGTAACATTTTTCTGATTATACAAGTAAATGTGCTTACTGTAGAAAATTAATAAAATACAAAAGTATAAAAAAAATCATCTCTAGGGACTCCTGGGTGGCTCAGTTGGTTAAGCGTCTGCCTTCCGCTCAGGTCATGATCCTGGGGTCCTGGGATTAAGCCCCCATGTCAGACTCCCTGCTTGGTGGGGAGTCTGCTTCTCCCTCTCCCTCTGCATGCCCCCCTCCCACTTGTTCTTTCCCTCTCTCTCTCTTTCTCTCAAATAAATAAAATCTTTTTAAAAAAAAAGATCATCTCTAATCTCACTACTCAGAGATCCCAATTGTGTATTCAGGAATGTATATACATATAAAAACAGTAATTTTTAATACTGCATATACTGCTCTAATTCTACTTTTTATTTCTCTGCCTAAAAATACATTATGTAAGAATTTTATATACTTCTTATAAAACTCCTAAGTATTATTTTCTTTTTAATGGCCATCTAGGATTTTAAGAAATTAATGCCAATTTAGCCAATCTGCTATTTTGAAATTTTTAAATAATAAAATCAATATCCATTTTGATGAAAAACCAGAGAACTTAACTGCAGCCAATTCTGGTCCTTAAGGACTTTTCTCTCAAACACGGAATGCAAGACTGTATGAAAGAAGTCAGTTCAGGGGAGGACCCCAAAGCCAGTACCCAGCCTTAATTCTGTGTGTTTACACAAAACACTGATGAAGGCAAGTAGGGAGTGAGGCTCCCCAGATTGTCATATGTGTAATAGAAGCCAGATCTTTGTATAACCAGTAATGGCTTCTTTAGCCATAACTCAAAGACATCCCATTTATACTACAGTCTTTTTTTTAATAATGAATAGATTGCATTTAAATTATAAACTTAGCAAGGAGAAGTAAAAGGATCACTGAGTGTGAGAGATGAATGAAGAAAAGCAGTAAAGCCTATGCGATCAGAAGGGTAAGTCTCCCGGTTCATCTGACATAAGAGATGGATTATAATGTCTCCAAAGTGGGGGACAGTTTACTTAGGAATTTGGCAGTAATTTGCATTTAAGGAATCCATTAGTGCCATCCTATATGCAATTCCATCATTGCATGACTAACAGGAATATATGGTATTTGCTTATGATTTTATAGATTCTAATAAAATATGACATTATCTTTTTGAATCATTCTTATTCAGGGAAAACCTACTTTCCTAGGACTTGGCTGACGTAACCCACATCAACCATTAAATGACATCATGATGCTGTATCTTTTGACATTGTCTGTGTATCTTTCTCTCTGTGGCTCATTCTGTCCTAGAAAAAGTACCTCTAAGGAGCAGGGCTTGAATTAACCCCTGGATGATGATGAACAGAAATTTTTCCTAGAAATTACTAAGTCTGTCAATTGCTCAGGTATTTAGCTCATGGAAAGACCTTCATACAAGAATTCAAAGGGTAAATCGTGCTCTTAAAAAATAGACATTATGGTTTTCTTTGAAGGAACAATGTTACTTGTGATATTTTCTCCTAGAAATCACCTTAGAAGACATAAATACAAATACATATTTTACATATTCTTCAGTTTAAAAAATTGGCATTATCTCTATATAGAGGACATATGGGGGGAATGGAATTCAAGAAACAACAGACACCTATCTCGGAAGCATTCAGATCTAGACTCAGTCCAAATCAGAAACATCCAGTAACTACCCCTCCCTGCCTTTTTCCTTCATATACTCACATTGTTTTCTGGGAAAAAGCTGGAAGTAGAACAGTGTTTATTCCCTGCTTTTGTCTGATGATAATTTTGTTGCTGTTGTTTTATCCTTCTAAAATTTGGACTTTTATTTACAAATAGGATTTTAGGAACGTTGATGTAATTTTCAAACAGCATTGCTCTTGGAATAATGAGATAGCATATTATGGCTACTGACAGTGATGAGAAAGAAACTTAGAAATGAACCAGTCAGTATTTGAGGAACATAATGCATTTCATCCATTCTAAGACATGAATTTTTTTTCAAGGTGTCTTACAATTAATTTCTCTTTAAACTACTGGACTCTGTTTAAAAGTTTAGTACTATTTTGGAAAATTTATTTTGCTTATAATTTCCTCTTACTATAAGCATAAAAGCAATGTATGATAACATCTTAAATGTGATGAAATACAATGTTGTGTTTTCAATTTGTAGTAGATAAAGATAAAATTATTCACTGTTTGGGGAGTACTTATAACTGGCATTCTAATGCATCAACATAGACCCTCTCCCAAACTCCACTAGACAGAGAAAAACAAATTGTCTTGGAAAGTTATTTCACAAAAAAAAAAATTCAAAATCTCATCCTCATTCTGTTCAGAAAGTCACTTTCTGAAATCCAACTAATGGGGCATTGGGCCAGAGTGGATTAATGAATTCCATAGATAATCCCTCAAAACTCCATTTATTCATTGAATTCACTTCTTTCTCTACTAAATATATTCCCAAAGCTTGATGGGTAACCAGATTAATTAATTTGCTACATATCCTTACTCTTCCTTTCTGATAGTCAACAATGAATAAAATCCAAAGTCAGAAAGAAGCAGCAGCACAAAGATAATCCCTAATCTGAATAACCACTTCTGGACAACAGAAAGCCTACTAGGCTTTAAGTCTTTCTGTAGAATTCAAAATATTGGATCCAAGTATGGATGTCTTACATGTATTTATATCTATGTGTGTGTGTGTACACAGAGTAAGCACACACATATTTAATTACATAGTTACATGTATTTAAAAGGCTTTGGCCATAATGTTCTAAAACCACTATTGAGAAGGCAAGAATGCACATGTTAAAATTTCTTTCTGGGTTAATAGAGATGAGGGGAAAAGTTATTGGGGTTTGCAAATTTATTTTAAATAAGTTCTTTTAAAATACCCACTGACCTGCATTTATTGAAAGAAAAACAGTCAACTACAATTGTAATTGTTATCCTGTCAGGTATTTATTAATAGACAGGCGGCTGTCATCTTTGTTAAAATGCTCTAAGTTGACAGAATTTCATTTACATAAATGGGTGGAAAATCCTTTTCTTACTTGTCCAACAAACTGGAGACAAAGTGCCTGCCAATGTTTTAATTTCTTTTTCATGTTCTGGTTAGAGAGTGAGAAGAATGCTTTCACTCCACAGTGTCATGAATATGATAATCTATGGAAATCACGGAAAGCAGGTACTTAAGTTAAGCATATACTGTACTATGGGAATCCCTGATGAATTCAAGTCTATTCTGTTTAGAGAAGATGTTGTTGCCTGTGAAGTGACAGACTGCCAGATGTTCCTGAAGTAGCATGGTAATGGGCTCAGATCGTAGCATCTTTCCCCAACCCCCACAGATGACAGCATTTACTTTAGGCCACAGAATGGTCTAGCCTTCGTTCTTTAAGAACTCGTGTTTACATTTACTTCTCAACTATCAGATCTTCATTTTCCTAATTTTACTTATTTCAACATGTGGAGCATAAAATTGTATAACTATGTGAGTAATCCTTACTTTATAGAGTGTATGCAGTCTAAATGTGAAATAAGCAATTCTCCATCATGTAAAACATGTTTAAGCCATTTATTTCCCCTATAAAACCTGGAAAAAGGGGTTTACACGAGGAAGGGGGAATATTTACTTTAGCATATTAAGCAAGTAGCCAAATGTGCTAAAGCATATGTAAGTTAATAATAGAAAGAAAACTGTAACATGTTGCGAGGATTTCTATAATAATATGACGTGGATGATAAGGACTAACATTTAGTAAGTGCCTACTGTTTACCAAGCTGTGGCTTCATTTTATATACTTTATATAAGTTACATAGTCCTTACTACAACCCTATGAAATGTTATTCCCATTTTATGAATGAGGCACCTGAGATCTTATAAAGGTAAAACAAAATCTGACCAGGTTAAAAACCTAGTACATGACGGAACCAAGAGTGAAAGCCAACATCAAGGACTGCACTGTTTATCCTAAATATACTGCTACCCATACATTCATTCATTTGAGAATGTATAATGGGCCAGGTATTGTTCAAAGTTCTAGCGGAACATCACTGAACAAAATTTTTGAACATCCTATTCTGGTAGCTCATATCTTCTAGAAAGGTTGGAGATACAAAATAAATGAATAAAGAATATGATGATTATCAAAAGGGAGATATACAGAGTGTGATTTAGAGGACCTACTTTCAGTATAAAGGCCCTAAGACTTTTTGAGAACAGCAAAAAGTACACGAGTATGGTTGCAGTGTAGTAAATTAAGAGGAGAGTGGTAAAAAATAAAATTGAAGAGGTAAGCAGGAGCCGGATAAGCCAGCAGTCATTGCAAAGCTTTTAGATTTTATTTTAAGTACATTGGGAAATCATTGGAGAATTTTAAGCAGAGGAGTGACATGTTCTCATTTCTATTTAAGACAATTGCTCTGGCTACTATGTGGAGAATACATTATAGCGAGTCAAAAGAGAAAGTAGGCAGATCAGTTAGGAGGCTACTGACTGCAGTGTGCCTGGTGAGAGACAGTGGAGCCTTGGACTAGAGCCATCTCAATGGAGATGGTGGGAAGGGGAAAGAGTTGGGTTTTGCTGAAGGATTGGATCTAGAGAGGAAGATAAGAGGAAAAAAAAGAAATCCAGAATAGCCCTAGGTTTTTGACTTGAGCAAATGGGTCAGCAGTCATTCCGTTAACTGAAATAGGGAAGATTGGGGAAAGAATATTTGGAATGAAATAACAAGGGATCCACTTAAGATACATTAAGTTTGAGATCACTTTTCAACATCTAATTAAATGTTAATTAAGTCCCTGGATGTAAGAGCCTGGAGCTCAGTATAAAGAACAGAACTGGGGCTATAAATTTGAAAGCCATAGCTTAAATGATATTTAAAGCCATTAGATAAGATCAGATCACTTGGAAAGGATATGCTGGCAGAGGGAAAAAAGAACATCTAGGACTGAGCCTTGGATATTCCAACGTATAGGTTTCAGAGAAAAAGATTTACCCAGTAAAGGAGATACAGAAGTGATGTAGGGAAAAAAGTAGGACAGTATTCTAAGAAGGAGGGAGGGGTCATCCTGTTTGAATGCTGCTGAGAGAGAAAGTAGAATGAGCTCAAAAGTGTGGCCATCTGATTTGCAAAATAAAGGTTGTCCTTGGCCCCATCACCACAGCATTTCCGTGGCTGGGAATGGAGGGCAAACTCCTGGCCCCAGTAACTGAGGAGTGAATGGGAGGTGAGGGTGGGAGGCCAGGCACTATTACCGGTGCTTAAGAGAGGTTTGGAGGGGAAATAGGTAAATGAGGAAGCCTAGAAGTGGCTGCAGAGACAAAGAGTTCTTTTATTTGTTTGGTGTATTTGTTTTGAGGAGGGGAAGGATTAAAGCATATTTGTGTGTTAACGGAAATAATAAGAAAATGAGAGTGAATCATGGGATGGTCAGAGAGAAAAATTAAAGAAGCAGATTCCTTCAGATGATCAGACGTATGCAAGACAGAGCCCTCAGTGGATTCTTTGAAAGCACCAGGACACTTCCCATCGTAACAGAAGAAAAGATGAAGGATGATAGTACAGATGAGGGGGATTTATAAAATTCAGAATAGAAAAATTACTTCAGTATTTTTACCCGAGAATGTGAGGCCAGATCCTCAACTGAGAAGGAAAAAGAGTGGCAGTTCAGATTTTAGGAACAAGAAGAAGATATAAAAATGTCACTAGGTAGAGAGAGGAAGCTGAAGAACATTAGTAGTAACACAGCAAGGCTGTTGGCCCTACTGCGTGCTCACTTGTGATTAAAGTCACGAGCTTGTGGGGGGAGCAGTCATGCTCTGTAGCCATCTTCAGTTTTCAAGTATAAATATGGAACTACTGGATGATTGGGTTAAATATGGGCAAAGATTTTGCCTGCTGGATACAAGAAAGGGTTAGGGGTTGTTGTCTGATAGGACTTGACCTTAAATGATCAGATAAATGTATATCATCAAAAATTGTGATACGTGTTGGGTATGTTTAAAGGATTATTTATGTTTAATCCCATTACATTACAAACTACCACAAACTTCCTGAGGATAGGGATCATCTCTGTTTTACCCCCTATTATGTCTTCTTATTAGCTCTTACTTACCCTTGGTATCTTCTCCTAAAGCACCAAAAGCCATACAGTAATTTTAGGTGACACGGCAGCCAAACAGCTCGGAAAGGACACCAGCACTCAATATAGAGAAGATGCGTGGCTTGGAGGTGAGAGACCTAGGTTTGGGTGTGCCCTGCCATTACTGTTATGTGGCCCTGGGCTTTGTGTGCTTGCCACATTGGTGGGTCTCAGCATTCATCAATATTATAATAATTCTGTTATGGTGGAAATTAAATGAGATAATATACAAAAATAACTTCTAAAGCTGAAAGTACTGTCACTATGTTATTCAGTCTTAGAATTTGGTCCTAATGCCTCTCGGGACATGTGATGTTCAGCAACTGGCTGATATCTGATGAAGCTCAGAAAATTATGTATAGATTATTCTTCTCCAAGCCTAATGGCAGGTCTCTTTGACTGCTATTTTCATTTTGTGGTATTAGCCATTGCCAAACATGAGGCTCATCTTTATAATAGACTTTGGCAGTCAAGAGCAGGAGGGTCTGAAGACCAGCAGCGTGGACTACATGGCCATAGGGCCTACATGAAGCCCACAGATGTCAAGTGAATTATTGTTTCCAGAAGCTTAATGTTTAATCTAATGCAATGATTGCCTAGATTCACAATTGTCCAAAGTACATTTTCAATAAAATAATGGGTTTTTAAGAACTATGGCCTACAGATTTTTTTTTTTTTTGCTGTTTGATTTTTTTGTTCTGTTCGATTTTGTTGTTTGATATTTATGAACAGGAGAGTGAAATAGTTGGTCATTATTATTTTCTTGATAGTAAACTTTAACCAAAGAACCAGGAAAATACAAAGACATTATTTGTGTTGTGCTCTACGCCTTTGAATCTAAATTGGTTTCTTGGAACTATACCTTATAATACCTTATTACTACAAATCTGTTAGGCTGTAGTTTGTTGTTACAATTTAAAGCAAATGTTATTATTGGGGATTGGTTTATGTAATATTATAGATGAGGCCAAAAATTACTTTGTTTGGTCATTAAGCATTAGATGAATCTCATTCTTGCCAAGCCTTATGCATAGAGAGAACCTGTCTGGACATTTTATATGAAAAGTGTTCAGACTACATCAGTTGTCAGCATTAAGCTGTGACCACATTGAGGTCAGTTGATATTTCTTGCCAGTACAGCTTTTTGTTGATGTTAATCCCTCATTCATTCATCAAATAATTAAGGCCAACTATGTACAAAGAACTAAGGGGAAGATAAAACAGGTTCAAAAGTATCCTGTCCTCAAATTGTTTATGATATACTCAGAAAAATAGGGAATGCATAAGTAATGGTAATATAGTTTAGGAAGTAATGAGGAAGAAACAGAGGAAAATCCAAAATCTGTGGGGCAATGATTGCCTTCCGTAGTGACCCAGGTACAGAGATGAATTTTATCTTATGGATGTTTGCTAGTGTCTCCATGTCTGCATGGAAAAGCTGTTGTTTATGGAGCACTTTGCCACACATATAAAAGATTCTTTCCCATGTTAAATTCTTTCCTACTAGTATGGTAATTAATTATCTTAGAAAATTCTTTCCTTTCAACTAAAAACTTGCACTTCCTTTTATTTTTCTCTCCAATATAAATCTCCTGCTTAGCATAGAAACCCTAAAAATTGACTTTCAAAATGATGATCATTTTTTCCAATGTGTCCTGAACTGTAACTCCAAATAGGGTTTTTGATTGGATCAAAATGTGATATTTTATGCCCTATGCCACACTTTCAGGTAAAAAGGCTTAAAGCAGTCATCCTGGTGTTTCTGTGTAGGGAAAATATTAAGTATCATACTGAATAAATATGGAAAAGATCGACTAATCTTCTACTCTTGCTCCAAATATAGCCTGACTCCTGAATGCTTTTTTCATATTTATAGCCGTCCCATTTTCTTCATCACCCCATTTTTCTGTTTTTCTTTGCTTCTATCCCATTGTATGAGGTAATTTTTATTCCATTTTCCCTCATTGGTTTTTGCCCTTGATGTTCTATGCAATATTTAGCCATGGAAGCAGTAGCATTTTGAAGGTGGATTTCCAAAGCAAATTATTTCATCCAAGTTCTCCTAAGGCATTGGAAGGACTATAGCTTAGGAAGTCTTTCTTTATGTTAGGCTAATATTTTGTGACATTTTTATAATGCAGAATACTCACTTCATCTTTACATTGTAAAGATGTTAAAAAAATTGTACATAAATACAAATTACGTTCACTATAATAAAATAACACTTTGGTTCTGTACTGCTTTATAGTTTTCAAAATGGTAAAAGCTGTATTTTAATAATCTATTAGTGCCTTCCTATTTCAAACAGTTGTTGTGAAGAGCAAGTAGGCAGAACGGTCATTGTTATCTCCATTTTACACAGATGAAAACCGAGGCCCACATAGGGCAAGTGACTTGTCTTAGAGACCAAGTGTCTTAGTCTCTGTGCCCAAAAACCAGTAATCACTGTATATTGCACTGCTTTAGTGGAAGGTTCCATTTCCTCCCCAAAACCGGTAACTTTGCATACCAAATGCAACCACATGTGTGTCTATGTTTTATTCTTACTGACTTGGCAATTTCATGTCTGGTATCATTTATATCCACTTCTAATATGCATGTGGTTGATTTTTGTATGAACGTATCTCAGGTGAGTTGTAACTAAACCAAACTGTGTGAAGATAATTACAGTGCAGCGTTGGTTGTGAATGAATTCCTCAATTTATACAGATTATATTCACCTTCATTTAAAAAAATATTTTATTTATCTTAATTATTTATACAGGTTTTATTATTTCATAATTAGAAAATAGAGAAGACATCTTTGGTTGTACCTTCCACCAGTAAAGCCTAAAACAGTTTATGAACTCATCCAACCTTGGGAGTTTGATAAACATTATCCATATTATTCATATTCACAGTTTAAAAAGATCTGGAACGTTCTGTAAATAGGCGGGAAAGACTTATAATTTGTGACTCAATCCAGTATTTCATCCACAAACTGTGGATGTGATGTGGATAAGACTGTAGATGTGATGCCACCTGGTCATAAACTCTGAGGATTTCTTTTTTTTTTTTTTTAAGATTTATCTATTTATTTTAGAGAGAGAAAGCAGGGGGGAGGGGCAGAGGGAGATAGAGAGAGAGAGAGAGAGAGAATCTCAAGCAGACTCCCCACTGAGCACAGAGTCCAACGCAGGCCTCGATCCCATGACCCCAAGATCATGACCTGAGCTGAAATCAAGAGTTGGACACCTAACTGACTGAGCCACCCAGGTGCCCCATACCTGAGGATTTCTAACTGTGAATTTGAAAACAAAACAAAAGATATTACTGGAAAGAACCTTATAAATTATCTGGTCTGACCCCCTCATTTTACAGATGAGAAAACTGAGACCCAGAGGAGTCACTAGCTCCCATAGGTCACAAAAAGAGCTGATACCAAGGCTAAGAACAGAACACCATCTTCCAACTCTCAAGTGCTATTTCCGATATTACCTCCCCCGGAAAGATGCCTCCCATGGGGGCATTGCTTCTTGAGAATGAAGTATATTAAATTCACATTTGGCTGCTAATCATTTTCTCAACAGCTCTATGGTATTTCATTAACTGCTGCATGTAACACTCTGGCCTTTCACCTGTATTAACTTGAGCTCATTAAACTTGAGGCCAGTAATAAACAGGACTGAACTAACACAGATATTTTGCATGGTATGTGTTCAGCATTTTTTTAAATGGTGTCTACCGTATGAAACGTTTTTCCCTTCATGGCTTATGGAATGAGTAAAAACAGGAAGCATAGATTTCAAGGAATGGGTTATATGTGTAGTATGCCTCTTTATATCAATCAAAAATATATTGCACCCTCGTCTAATACAGAGCGTTGTAAGAACTATAAAGAAACATGAGTGACAGCATAGCACAGGGTCTGGCATCTGGCGTTCTGGGATCTGAATCCTGGCTCTGCCATTTATTAATGGCGAGAGTTGGAATAAGTTGCTTAGCCTTTCTGAAACTGTGTTCTCATCTGTAAAAGGGAACGGGGACGATACCCAGTTCACAGGGTTGCAGTAAAGAACAGATAATGTACTCGCGTGCTTTGCAGAGGGCCCGGTGTATAGCAATGCTCAGTTAATGTGCTGATTTTGATGAAGATGGTGCTGACAATGCAGTTCCTTCCCTCGTCGAACTTACAGTCACTTCCCACTATGGCTGTTGTTGAGGAGGCTGATGTTCCCCATGTCTTCTCCCCACCTCATCATTACTACAGAATACAAGCAAGGGTCCTCCAGAGTGCCAGGAAAGAAAAACTAATCCCAGCTTCCCCACCAACATGATTTCATGTTCATTTTGACTGAGAAGTAACTCTTTCGCAGCTTAGAGCCTCTGCGGCCATCAGTTAAACACAAGCTCTTGTGTGATTTTGATAGTGTTTGAGATTCTGACTGAGCAAGTGATGGTGAGAGAGGAGGGATCATTTGCAGCAAGATGAGCGGCAGAGAGGTAGAGAGAGAGGTCTGTCAGAGAAGGGTTCTGTGTCAGAAAGAATGAAAGCTGGATGGTTTCAGGCAGAAGTCACTGTGAGAGTAGGGGTGAAGCACCGGGCAGTGTGAGAGTGAAGATCAGTGGTGGACTGTTGGGGTCGGGGTGTGTGGCCAATATTTGTTCTCTGTTTTCCAGAGTACCATAGACTCTTAACACACACACACGAAAAAATCTTATAAGTCATCTATTTAACTTTTCTGCTTCTACCAAAATCCCATCTCCAACATTCTGGATCATTATCTTCTTTCTGCCACAACCTCCCTCCCGCAACCTACCCCTCTTTCCACCACCGTAGGGATCTGGTCACATATTTTCAAATAGCTGGTGTTTCCCTACACCCTAAAGAACAAATATCCAAGCTGCTTTGCCCAGAATTCAGAGCCCTCCATAGATTCCCCAGCTTTATCTCCTGCTATACCCCAGTCACATACTATATTTTTGCTCTGTAAGAATGAGTTCATCCTGTGTTTTTTTTTTTTTAATTTTTCATTCCTTAACTCATCCATTCCTTTATCTCTCTCATCTCTTTCCAGCACCACATACTATTTCTCCCTTTTATAATCTTTCACCACAGTTTAAATTCCTGCTTCACTGGGAAGTCTTCCTTAATCTTTTAGTTGGAATTAAGTGCTCATTTAGATCAGGGTTACATCAAACTGTTTGTGCATTTCTTCCTCTACTTATCCTATTCTCCCTGAAAACTGCCTATGGAACCCAGATGTCAGCTGAAATCACCCAGTCCCGTCCTTCTGGAAATTGCTACAAAATCCCTGGAGATTATGTTCCGTAGGTCACTTCCGGCTATAAATTCTCCCTCTCACTGAATTCTGCATCTCCCTCAATCTTACTTCTTGTTGGTTCCTATTCTTTGAGCTACATGCCAACCCAACCATGAAACTCAAGCCTATTTTGCTGATTTTCCTCCAAATTTCTCTCTAAGGCATATAAGTATGTAGGAGACTTATTTAAGTGTTAAGGGTCAGAGAGGAGGATTTAGAGTGTAGCAACACAAACAGCTTGAAATCGAATATGAGCTCTTCCTCTTTATTAAAGTCCTCCAGCCCTCATGCCACCAGGCTCTGCTCCCTTTCTGTCCCTTCCCTCTCCCTTCTCTTCTTGCTTTTGCTTTTTCCCTCTCCTCTCTCTTCTCCCCGTTTCAGAATTCTGCCTTCCTACTACGCGGTGGTTTGGCCATCTCATTGTTTTTGTTTTTCCCAAATCATGCCACAGGGCTTCACCTCCCAAACTCCAAGCTAAAGGTATTATTTTTTTATTTTGGGGTTTTTATTTTTAATGTGGGAATTTATTGTTTTTATTATTTTTATTTATTTATTTTTATTTAAATTCAGTTAGCCACCTTAGTATATCGTTAGTTTCAGATGTAGTGTTCAATAATTGATCAATTGCGTATAGCACCCAGTGCTCATCACATCACATGCCCTCCTTCATGCCCATCACCCAGTTACCCCATCCCCCTACCCACCACCCCTCCAGGAACCCCCAGATTGTTTCCTAGAGTTAAGAGTCTCTCATGGTTTGTCTCCCTCACTGATGATTTCCCATTCTGTTTTCCCTCCCTTCCCCTATGGTCCTCTGCACTGTTTCTTATATTCCGCATATGAGTGAAACCATGTCTTTCTCTAATTGACTTATTTTGCTCAGCACAATACCCTCCACTTCCATCCACGTCGATGTAAATGGTAAGTATTCATCCTTTCTGATGGTTGAGTAATATTCTGTTGTACGACTATACCACATCTTTATCCATTCATCTGTCGATGGACAGCTGGGCTCTTTCCACAGTTTGGCTATTGTGGACATTGCTGCTATGAACACTGGGGTGCCGGTGCCCCTTCTTTTCACTACATCTGTGTCTTTGGGGTAGATACCCAGTAGTGCAATTACTGGGTCATAGGGTAGCTCTATTTGTAACTTACTGAGGAACCTCCACACTGTCTTCCAGAGTAGCTACACCAGCTTGCATTCCCACCAACAGTGTAGGAGGGTTCCCCTTTCTCCTCATCCTTACCAACATTTGTTGTTTCCTGTCTTGTTAATTTTAGCCATTCTGACTGGTGTGAGGTGGTACCTCATGAGTTTGTTTCTTTAGAGGAACCTCATAGGCATCATTTAAATAATATTTCAGTATAAAATAATAATTTTCAGGGTGCCTGGGTGGCTCAGTTGGTTAATCATCTGCCTTCGGCTCAGGTAATGATCCCAGGTCCTGGGATCGAGCCCTGTATCAGGCTCCCTGCTCAGCAGAGAGCCTGCTTCTCTCTCCCTCTGCTGCTCCCCTTGCTTGTGTGCTCACTCTCTCTCTTCTCTGTCAAATACATAAATAAAATCTTTAAAAAAATAATAAATTTCTCACTTAGTTTCAAAGAATATGAGTCAGTCTTCCTCCCAAGGCTATAAACTGCTTTTAAAAAGAACCACCCCCAGCACCTACATGATACTTGGCCAAAAGCAGGTCTTCCCTCCGTCATCCTCTGTTAGCATTCCACTAATGTTAAATTTTCTTCTCTTGATTGACGTTCTTCCTAGCATACCTTCTGATGTGGTCCCCTTCACAGAGGAAACTGCTCACCCTCCTGTATCTTATTAAACAGAGAGCACCGGCTTAGCAGTCTGCTGGCTCTCCAGCACCTCTTCCAAAGTGGGCCCCTTCTTCCTCTGGTGTTTCTTCCACCGGGAGGATTTTCTTCCCCTTTGCTGACCCTCACACCTCCATTTTCACCATTTGCCGACCTATCCTTCAGAACTTAGCTCAGATGTCACCTCTTCTAGGAAAGCTCTGACCCCTCATCCTGGGTTAGGTATACATTGTCATTGCATATCTAGCATTCTGTGTCACCTCTTCTGCAGACCTTGTCTCAAGGGACTGCAGTTGTGATTAACTATAGGTTCTTTAAGGTCACAGATTGTCTTTTATAAATACATCTCAAGTGTCTGGCACTTTGTAAATGTTTTTGAGTTTATGAATCACAGCTGTTGTATAAGTACGGTATTTTTACTTCATACGATTTTAATGTTAAATGTACCTATTTGTGTAAATTACTTTCTTTCTGAAAGTAATGTTTCAGGTTATCTGACATTTCAAAAAACCAGCTGGATTTTTAAAATACATTCAGGATATTCATTCGTTCATTTGTTAAGTTTCCAAAACATCTTGTGTACCTATTGTGTGTGCTGGATCAAAAAGTAACTCTCTTGGACCTCAAGCGGGGACAACGGAGGCATAGGCTAATAGCGATAAGGCGGTGCGGCAGGTGCAGGAGTTAAAGTATGCCCGCGGTGCTCTGGAGCACTGTGAGGAGCCCCTAACACTGTAGGGAGGGGAGCCAGTTAAGAAGATTACTTAGATGCTATGAAAACCAAGCTGAGACTACAATGCCAAATGGACATGTACCAGATGAAAAAGACTGGCAGGGGCTTACCTAGCAGAGGGGATGTAGGAGCCAACATGGAAATACAGAGCATGGTACACAATGCAATATAAGAAGTTAAGGCTTATGGGAATAAATTGGCAGGCATGCACTTTACAAATAGTATTCCATTTATTGCTTATATCAACATCGTGTGTTAGATACTGTCATTCTCATTTCATTGGTAAGGAAAATTAGTAGCAGAATGGTTAAGTAATTGGCTCATAGTCACACAGCTAATGAGTGTAAAACTGTGATTTTAATGCAAATTTGACTTCTAAATCAGTACCCTAACCACTATGCAAATGTTGGCTTTCTACTTTCACTGAGAAGCATGAACTGTCATTGCTTTTTGACTGATTCAGACATCAGATAGTTTATCGAAAGTTGTGCTCTTCAATTTATCAGATTAAACTAATAGTTATATTTCATTAATTTCAGAAATTTTGCATGTCCAACTCCAGTGTCCCCATTTACACCATTGGGCACCATGTAGTATATATGTAGATGGCCCTTTTCTCTTTGTCTTTTATTGTTTTTCACTGTCCGAATTTGATAATATCATGAAAAATTGCTTACTGTTATGTCAGAGATTAAGCATTACATGCCAGTTACTCATGGGAAAAATCTGAGTTTCTGAATCCAAGCCATGCTAAAACGGATTTTGGAATAAAAATCAGGATCAAATGTAAGCAGTTGATTACTCTTATAATTGAGAGAAGGGAAGAAGAACAGTAACTGAATTTAGACAGAACAGAACCGAGATACTCTGTTTCCATGCTTACATCATGCTGAGCACACAGTGGTTGAAATTAAGGTATGCTAGAAACACATTCAGAGAACCCATGTTCCCAGCCATTGCACTCCAAATTGTATATTTTAAGTATCTAAAAAGTAGTCCATTGCCTTCCTGAGTTTTTTTTAAAGAGTAACTCTTTGAAGTTTTATTTTCTTCGCTTTTTTCTCTCCAATTAATAGTCATTTGATTGAGATCGAACAGTTTTCCAAGAAGTTTGGTTTATCATTCCTTTAGATAACTGCAACCACCAGAAATACTTAATATATAATTCAATCTGACAGTACCCTTAATGTATGGCAAGGGATACTTATAGAATTTATAACAATGATAAATGTACACGTCATATGGAAATTATTTAACCTTTAATGTAGTACAGGACAGTTCCTGATCCAGAGCTAGGATTTGCTATTGTATTTGTTGAATAAATGGCAAAATAGAAATAGTGTAACTAAGTCATATATGGACATTTTTTTGTAAAAAAAAAAAGGCAATTCTTAGATAGTTGTGAAACATATATCCCTTATATCTAACTTATTTCTTTGTTAATGTATACATTTACACATACACACATGCACACACAATTATATATATATTATACACACATGCACACACAATTTTATATATATATATGTGTATATATATATATATTTGGATTTCAGGTTTATATTGAGTGTGATATATATATATTGTACTTAGTGTATATGTGTGTTTGTATATATATATGTGTGTGTGTATGTATACATATATATGCATATTGCACTCAGTATAAACCTGAAATCCTTCTTTTAACTTATTACCATTTGACTATCAAGTAATTACTTTTCTTGCTGTTATTGTTTCCAATCAGATAAGACAGTATGATTAGGAAGAGAGAGTTGATCCATTATAGCACTACACACCATTGCTATTAGCCAACTTGCTGCCATTCTCATAAAAATTATGCAATTGAAACTGGAAGACACCAGTACCTGCTTCTATTAGAAACAAGAACCCTTTTCTACTTCATAATATGCTCAATTACCTTTAGATTGATCCATGAATAAATTATAATCCAAATAGACTGCTTTACCTTAAAGCTTTGCTGGCTTAAGATATCATTGTTGATTCATTATGTTGTCACTTTTCTATCGGCAATGTAATGCTTTTTATATCTGGATAGAGACAGTTTTAGTGTGAGATACTGTTATCTTTAAATGAGTAGGATTTAGCTTTTCTGGTGAGAACAAATTCATCAATGATGAATCCCCGGAGAAAGTATTGAAACAAAAATCATACCATTTCTGAGCTTTGTTCAGTTCATCAGTTACAAAGCAGCTTTTGATAGTCCTAAGGAACTTTTTTCTTTGTTTAAGGAATATAGCATGACGCTCAAAACCTCTCACTTTGAGTTACCGCAGGCTACAACTTTTTCTAAGAAAATAATGAATGAAGAGGAAAAGCTCCTGCTGCTGGCTCTCTCAGGCTCTGCTGCTTCTCCTCCTGCAATAGGAAATCAATTAACTATATGTTCAGGCAGAGATTTGAACTAAATGCTTTATTAATCATCACTGATTGCACACATACACACTGGCCAACTATGCATTCGTCTTCATTCTTTCTCCATTTTATTTTGCTTTTTGTTTGTTTCTTTCACTGGTTTTTTGGCAAGATCAGAACACAAACGTGTGCCCAGATGTAGTGTGTGTAAAGGTGGTTGTCTGGTGTAGGAGAGAATTGATCTTCTGTATTTTCGGAAAACTTAACTTTTAAATATTCAGTACTCAGATATGGTAGAGGCATCTTAATACGTAACAAAGTAATTCTTTAAGTGATTTTATTTATTTTAGAGAGAGACAGAGCATGAGCATGAGCAGGGGGAGGAGCAGAGGGAGAGGGAGAATCTCAAGCAAACTCTGTCCTGAGTGCGGAGCCAGATTCATGGGGCTCGATCTCCTGACCCTGAGATCATGACCTGAGCCGAAATCAAGACTTGGTCACTTAACCAACTGAGCCCCCCAGGCTCCTCTGTAACAAAGTAATTTTTAAAAAAGCACTAAACTTTCTTATGCTAATTTGCGGAAAGCAAAATCTATGGCAGCCTTGATGTTTTGAAAGTTGGCCCTACAGCTGGCCTCTGGAACCTCCATATAGCAGTGAGAAACTACACACTAATGAACCTATTTGATTTGGGGATGAATGGTGGAAGGTTGAGGGGACAGTTACTGGTATCGTGTGTGGGTGTGCTTTCGATTTAAAGAAAAAGTTGGCAACAGTTTTCCTTCTTTTCCATTGATTCTTCTAACTAACACACAAAGAAAATCCTATAGGAATCTTTATGTTAAATTGAGAACTTCTCCTTAGGACTAATTAGTTATTAGCACATTATAATCATAACCCTGTTAGCCATAGAAAGGCAATATAATTTAAATATGGCAAATGTGGTCAACCACTGCAAAAAAAAAAAAAATCAGAAAATATCAGGCTGGCAGATGTTTACTCAGGCTGTGTTCTGTTCAGCACCAAAGGATTTTCAAATATTATTATTATTGTTATTATTATTATTATTATTATTATTACCATCACTGGAATAATTTGAAAGTATCATAATTTAAACTTAACTACTTTATTTCTCTCCCTTTGGATAAAGAATATTCTAAATGGGGAAAAAAATCTCCTCTGGTTTATGTTTAAAGGAAGATAGGTCAGAAAGTTCCAGGAATGATTTCTTTTGAATAACATTTATAGAACTCTTAGATGGAATTAGAGGGTGTTGAGTAGGTAAGATTCAGGGAATTGGGATAATGGTTCAGAGTTTATTGAGCTTGCCACCATGAAGGATCTGCTAGAACCAGAGGTCACTTATTTCAACATTTAACCATTTTTGATAATCTTCAAGAATTTAAGATTAGGATTTACGTGCCCTTGATATAGAAGCAAAGTGTGGAGAAAGTGATACTCTGACAAGAATTACGTCATGTGGACATGAGTTTACCACCTTATGAGGTATTATCAGAACCCCAGGGGCATTTCCTTGGCATTACATATAATCCCTAACACCTCATCTGCCCCGGGAAAAAGTCATTTCATAAGAGGACATTTCAAACAAGCATTATCTTTTCTACATTAAAAGGGCTTACCTATCTGATAAATGTTGAGGATTTGTTTTATACTCATTGATTTGATACTTTCTAACAAGACAGCATCACATATTTTATGGTAAAATAGATACAATATATTCTGTCCCTTCATCATATTATTTCATATTACTGAAATCATTACGTATTGTAATTTAGGAAAGCATTGAGGTATAAGGATGAAGTACATAGTTATAGTTTAATTATATATAAATAATTTGGCTTCCATTTGCTCGACTTGTTGACATAATTATAGTAAATTGAGAATGGAAGTAACAATCTTAGATTTCCACATAAATATGTTCTGCTAATATAAACTTTCAATGCCAGTTTGGCCGATTTGGAGCATGGGTGAAGTTTCGTTTACCTACCCTACTAATATCTCTAAAGGACTAGGGAACTCATTTTCCTGGGGCATTATGCAGCATGGCAGGTGGAGGCCAGTGTTTCGAAACAAGTGTGATTTTTCACCAAAGTATTTGCTAGGTCAGAGATCAGGATGACCTTGGAGTGCTGTAGTTTCCCAAGCTTCTATCAACTAGATAAATGGGCTTTATTTTGTAGGAGAGAGAGAGAGAGACAGAGGGAGAGAGAGAGAGTGAGAGAGAGGAGAAAGGATGTTTTTGCAGTCTTAGAAAAGAGACCTAGCAATTCCAGGTTATAGGCAGACACGGAACATTTGGAATTCACTGGTGTCTATCACCGGCGTTATGTGTCAGTAAAAGTGAAGATCAAAGGTTCTAGAAGAGGGGAAAGACAAAAGTGAAGAGGAAATAATTGTGGGATAATGAATAGTATGAGGGCATATTCGTGTTAACTTGAAACCACTTAGCATTTTTCCATGACACTCAGGTATCTTTCTAAATGAACTTTGTAAAGTACAGTTGAATAACCTTGAGATTTAAAGCTCCATGATGTGATTTTGAATACTGATGGAGTTTGTTTAAGCACTGTGATATTTCCTCTGCTTTTCATTTCTATTTTTGCCTCCTTCATGCAAAATAAAATTTATTTTCTGTACGGAGAAATCAATATTTTTACCATTTTGTTTTTCAGCTATTCCAGTAAATTGCAATCAACATTAGTTACAGTCTTTAAAGAGATGTAGTAAGAATTTGAACACAATAAAATAGAGATACAGATTAGAACTTTCACAAAGTACCTTTGCTATTGACAAAAGCATTTGTCAAGGACTTTGGCTGTGTCTATATTGTGCTAAAAACCTGATGAAGAGGAAAAAAAGCATCAGTAGGTTTTACCTTCTGTCTATACGAACCAAACAAATGGTCTAACTAATAACTGTTGTTTTAAGTGAATGGATTTGGTTTACCATTGTGAACTTTAGTCCATTTAGAAATGTATTTAATTAACATTTGTATATATAATACATATATACTTGGTAAAGGTATTGCACACTTGAGTTCTTTTTCATAATTGGTGGAATCTGATACCTAGAAGACTAGTGATTCTCGAATAAGTGAAAAAGACCTCGTTACAGTATATAAGAACCAGTTTCAAAACACACATTTGTTTGTTGATAATACTTAGGTATTAATATCCCCACATTTTTCTCTTCTGTGAGCTAACACGCTTTCTTATTTGTGCATTTTCCTTTTAGAAACTGCCAAGTTTTGGACCTTATCTTGAGCAGCGCAAGGAAATCATAGCAGAGAACAAGATTAGACAGAAAGAACAAAATGCAGTTTTGCCACCACTTGAGAGAAAGCATTTTATCCCCAAAAAGCCTATACCTACCATCAAGGTAAAAATTAAGTTGTATATATACTATTTTACTGTGTAAATATACAATATAGCTCAACATAGCTTATGTGTTTATTTACTGTTTAAGTATATCATTTATTTTGTTTAAAAATACAATGAAAGTTTAAAAAAATCTGTCTGCGGTGATAGGATAGCCTCTTTTATTTGCATATTTTATACTTTTTAGAATACTGTCAAGTATGTGTTTCATGGAAATTTCTGATGTATTAAATGGGCCAGGAAATACTAAGGTGAATTCTTTGTCTTCTCATAGTCATGTTGAAATTATCTTCATCTACAGTTAAATCCAAGAGATATATTAGTCATACAATACAACTAAATGATTAATATGCAACATAGTATCAATTTGAACAAACTTTGTCTGGTTCAGTCTCTGGAAAGCCTGTATGAATTGGGGAGTCAAGAGACTATTTTCTGGGTAATAGCAAGAATTACCATGAAGATGGAATGGTGGGTGTGTTATATTTCTTGATTTTTTTTCTTAAATTTTTTATTTTGAGAGAGAGGCGGATTCACATACAGTTGTAAGAAATAATACAGAAAGGTCTTGTGTACCGTTCACTCAGTTTCCCCAGTGTAAAATGTTGCAGATATCACAACCAGGATAATGACACAGATACAATCTAGTGATATTATTCAGATTTTCATTGTCCATATGTGTGCATACATGTGTGTTTACTTCTGTGCAATCCCACCACACATGTAGGTTCCTCTTTCCACTACCACAGTCGAGATCCAAGACTTCTATCACTACAAAGACCCCTCTGGTTGCCCTGTTGTAACTGCACCTACCTCCTTCCTGCTCCCCTTCCCCAAGATGGAATTGTCTTAATGAGAGAAAAGGGAGGTATTATAGGAGTTATAGGACTCCATTCTCTCTGAAATCACCATCACTAAATGTGGTTTCAGTTACTGGAACTTATTCTTCCCTATTTAATGACAATCTACTCCTGCATTTCCATTTTCTGTTTGAAGCATCAGCTGAAAAGCTTGCTCTTAGGACCTCTCAGGGGAACTTCCCAGAAATTCATCTTTAGCTGTCAACTGGGAATTAGAACCTTAAAAATTCCCTCTACCTATGAGAGAAAAAAAGATGTGTCCTATGTCAAAAACAGTGGGGTTTACACTGGCTGTTCCAAAATTTAAGTGATTCAGAGTTCTGAAAGGAAATTTAGAAGTGGCTGAACACAAATTCTATCAGTACTTCAATGCCATAATTCCAAATAAAGTGAACACTTGGGACTTCTAACAGCATAATAGGCCCAAATACTCTCTTGAGCTGTTTCCTTTACATTATTTGTGGGCTACTAAAGGAATGTACTGGACACTGATGATAAAGAGAAGACCAGATCCTTCAGCTCTTCACAAGCCTCCACCCTCCCCATGTTTGCGTATGATTATTATATGATTTAAGTGAGTATTGTCCCACTCTGTGTCTCTTCCAAAGTAACTTGAATTAAATGTAAGATCTCATCTTTTCCTTATGTATAAAAAATCAAAAGAAAGATATTATTTGTATTTGAAAGAAAAGAAGTGCAAGGTGATTATAAAAGCATTGACCTTTTTTAGTCTTCTGTTCCTTCAGGGAATATATTGATAACCTAGAAGCAAGACAAAAACAGAACAAAGAGAAAACCTACTAGAGTTGAATTCAAGCTGGTCGATCATTAACTCAAATAAAATATCAAACTCAGCAGAATTAAATAAACCTAAGAAATATGAAGTCAGGAAAGTAAACATTTTTTAAAGTATCAAGGAGGGATAAGTCTTATTAAAAATAGTGCAAGTTAGGGATGCCTGAGTGGCTCAGTTAGTTAAGCATCCAACTCTTGATTTTGGCTCAGATCGTGATCTCGTATTTGTGGGATCGAGCCCTGCATCAGGCTCTGCGTTCAGCAGGGAGTCTGCTTGTCCTTCTCCCTCTCTCTCAAATAAATAAATAAATAAATAAATTCTTTAAAAATACTGTAGGCTTACATTCCTCTCCTAAGTCTCTTCATTTTAGGTTATCCAAATTAAAGTATCCCTGGTGTTACATTGCATGAGCCTCTAAACATTGTAGATACCATCTTCCCAGCATCAAAGACAATAATAGTACTGATGTACTAAAGGACTGCTATCGTAGATTTTCCCATTGTCTAGTAGATTTTCCACTCCCTTGGCTTCTCCCCAGGGTGTCATACCCATTCTGTCTGTTGTCATTTCTAGGAAGATGGTGTGCCCTGTCAAAAAACATAATGGTAGCTGACAATTGTGGGTTGAATTTTTTGTTTGATTGTTTGTTTATTTGTTTTGTTGGGGATAGCATTTTCCTTAGTTATAAATGCAACTATCTCTTTGAAAAATGAGGAATTACATTTGTTAAAACAATGACTGCTCACTTTATCTTGCTTTCTATAAGGCTTTCTATAGAGTCGGGGGAGCATATGCTTTAGAGAAAGAAGGAAAATGCAGAGATCTGTTCCTGTCCCCAGAGAAATCCCCAGTTTCAGATGACTCCTGATTTCTAGAGCCATGACGTTGTATGTGTGTGTGCATGTATGATTGTATTTTTAATTAGACCAGTTCTCCTCTAATAAATCCACGTTTACTCCCATTCTGGTACAATTTCCCAGAGTAGGAGAGAAAGTTCATCTCCTCGAAGCACCCAGGGAAATATGTGGCAACCAGCAGCTCTAATGTGCCTCTGCTGTTCTAAGCGCTATACATGTTATATCTCATCTACTCTTCACAGTACCTGGGATAGGTACTATCTTTATATTCATTTTCCAGATGAGAAAACTGAGGAACAATGAAAATTAAACAATTTGGTCAAGTCACATAGTAATCAGTGATAGAATGGGGGATGGAAATGAAATTGAGAATTGCTGGCTTACGAGATTCAAAAGACTGACTCATAATAGGAACTACAAAAGTTTGGATCCATCCTAGAAAATGTATGGAATATACCTAGAGATAGGCCATGGAAGATGAAGACATCAACAAGGAATAATGAGAACATTTAGTAAGGGAATTTTAACACATGGGTTTTGTCACAGTCGTACTACTCATTACTTGATTTGGAGCAAATATCAAATAAGAAAACTGTAAAATGAGACTACTGGGCAAAGTTAAATTGTTCTCTCCAACATTCTATAGTTTCATTTGTTTGGTTTTTTTTTTGTAATGTTAAAAGTGCAAAGATTAATATGAAAATTACGCATAATCTTATGTAACCACTATGAAAATTTAGATTTATAAAATTCTAGCCCTTTTTTATATCTAAATATAATGTATTAAAATAAACACAGAATAGTCTTACATTTGCTACATAAAAACTTCACAATAATTTATATATCACTTTTACATAGAAATAATGGTTTCATAGTATTTTATAATATGAACTTATTATTAACTTTTTAAAAAGTAACTTATTAGAGCCCAGAGGCCACTGTGCTGCTCCTGGAGAGAAGGCAGGCAAGCAGTGCAGAGGCAGACAGTGTGGAAACAGTGATCTGAAAAACGTTTGGGACACCTGCAGTAAACACCTGCAGCAAACAGCAGGTGTAAACAGTAAACAGTAAACAGTAAACAAACAGAACCACCTGCAGTAAACAGCACAGGTCCAACGCTGGCTGCTAACCTACTCGCACCAGGTCCCATACCCCTGTGCTCTGGCAGTACTGCCCATCTTGGTCAAGTCCCAGCATGGCGGCCCCTTCCCCAGAAGACCAGCAGAAATTCCTATCCATACCACATCTCCCAACCAGAGAGTTCTGCAGGGCTTCAGTTCTAATGGAAGTAGTATCAGGTCTCATTTAACAAGCAGACCAGAGCACACCTAGTTATAACTCCCCAACTCTGGCCAAGGGCCAAACACTGCCCACTGCAGACAAGGGAAGCCTCTGCAGATGACTGGCCTAAAGGATAGAGCAGCCAAAACACAGCTGCAGAGTGCACACAGCACACACCAGAGACACTGCCTGAAGCGCCAGGCCCTAGACACCATATGACCTCTTCTTCATAAAGCCATTACTCTCAGGAGCAGAAACACAATGGGCTTTTCCAACACACAGATGAAGGCAGAGACTTGGACAAAAATGCCAAGATGGAGGGATCCATCCTAAATGAAACAACTTGATAAGGTAATGGCCAGAGACCTAATTGAAACAGACATAATATGCCTGATGGAGAATTTAAAGCAATAATCACAAAGATACTTGCTGGGCTTGAGAAAAGAATGAAAGACTTCAGGGACTCCCTTACTGCAGAGGTAAAAGAGTTAAAAAAACAATCAAATGAAAAATGCAGTGACTGAGATTCAGAACAGACTGGATGCAATGAACACAAAGATGGAAGAAGCAGAGGAATGAATAGGTGATATAGAAGATAAAATAATGAAGCTGAACAGAGGAGAGAAAGAAGAATTGTGGAACACAAGAATAAACTTAGGGAACTCAGTGACTCCATCAAATGTAATAACATTTGTATTATAGAAGTCCCAGAAAAAGAAGAGAGATAAAAGGGGGCAGAAAATTTATTTGAGGAAATAATGCCTGAAAAGTTCCCTAATCAGGGAGAGGAAACAGACATCTAGATCCAGGAGGCACAGAGAACTCCCATCAACTACAAAAGCAGGCCAACACCAAGACGTATCGTAATTAAATTTGCAAAACATAGCAATAAAGAAAAAAATCTTAAAAGAAGGAAGACAGAAGAGAAGAAGTTCCTAACTTACAAGGGAAGACACAGTTAACAGCAGATCTCTCCACAGAAACTTGGTAGGCCAGAAGAAAGTGCCATGATATATTCAACGTGCTGAATGGGAAAAATCTGCAGCTATGAATACTCTATCTAGTGAGGCTATTATTTACAATAGAAGGAGAGATAAAAAGTTTCCTAGACAAATAATAACTAAAGGAGTTCATGACCACTAAACCAGCCCTGCAAGAAATATTAAAGGTGACTCTTGGAGTGCAAAGGAGAGACCAAAAGTGACAAAGACAAGAAAGGAACAGACAAAATTTCCAGAACCAATGACAAAACAAGTAATAAAATGGCACTAAATACTTATCATTAGTTACTGTAAATGAACTAAATACTCTAATCAAAAGACACAGGTTGTCAGGACAGATTAAAAACAAACAAATAAACAAACAAGACCCATCTAAATGCTGCCTACAAGAGACTCATTTTAGACCTAAAGACACCTGCAGATTGAAAGTGAGGGGATGGAGAGATATTTATCATGTAAATGTCATGTCAAAAGAAAGAGTAGCCATACTTACATCAAACTAGATTTTAAGCCAAAGATTGTAACAAGAGATGAAGAAGGGCACTATATCATAATAGAAGGGTCTATCCAACAAGAAGATCTAACAATTGTAAATATGTATGCCCCCAGCATGGAAGCACCCAAATATATAAAACAATTAATTACAAACATAAAGAAGCTCATTGATAATAATAATAGTAGTAGGGGACTTTAACGCCCCACTTATAGCAATTGACAGATCATCTAAGCAGAAAATCAACAAGGAAACAGTGGCTTTGAATGACACACTGGACCAGATAGACTTAATAGATACATTCAGAACATTTCATCCTAAAGCAAAATAAACAAAAATACTGATTCAAAGGGGCACATGCACCATGATGTTTATAGCAGCATTAACAAAAGCCAAATTCTGGAAAGAGCCCAAATGTCCATTGACTGATGAATGGATAAAGAAGAGGTGGCGTATATACACTTTGGAATATTACTCAGCCATCAAAAAAAGAATGAAATTTTGCCATTCGCAATGACGTAGAAGGAGCTAGAGAATATTATGCTTAGTGAAATAAGTCAGTCAGAGGAAGACAAATACCATATGATTTCACTCATATGTGGAATTTAAGAAACAAAACAAACAAATATGGGAGGGAAAAAGAGAGAGAGGAAAACCAAGCAACAGATTCTTAACTATAGAGAACAAAGTGATGGTTATCAGAGGGGAGGTGGTCAGGGGGATGAGTTAAGTAGGTGATGGGGATTAAGGAGGGCGCTTGTGATGAGCAGCACCAGGTGTTGTGTGTAAGTGTTGAATCACTACATTCCACACCTAAAACCAATATTATACTGTATGTTAACTAATTGGAATTTAAATAAAAACTTGGAGAGAAAAAAAACAAGTAACCTATTGCTGAACCTTCAGTTGTTTCCAGAATTTTATACAAATAATACTATTATAATTATCATTGTATAAAAATCTTTGTGTAGAGGTCTTATTGTTTTCTCAAGAGAAATCACAGGATATATTTTAGGGCTTTTAATACATATTGCCAAATTGCTCTCCAGGAAGAGTGTAAATTTACATTCCACCAAAAAATATAGGAGGGCCCATTTTTCAGACACCCATCAGCAATGCATTTATTTTTAATTTTAACCAATGTAATAGTCAAAGTGTTTCATTTTTTTCTTTAATTTTGAATGTCTAAATAGTAGTGAGATTGGCATGTTTTTATGTATTTTTGGACCATTTCTTCTTTTGTGAAATTACTACTCACTCTTTTGACCAGTTTTCTGTTGGAATATTTATTTTTTATAAACTTTTTATATACTGCCATTTGTCTCATAATTTGTATTGTAGTGTTTTTATATATACGTAGAGCAGCTTTAGCTTTATGTAGTTACATCAGGCAAAAACTTATCTTGTGATTTCTCTTTCTTTATTTGCTTAGTTTAGCTTTTTCTACTGTAAGATCATAAATATTCACCTCATCTAGTTCTTTTAGAATTTTAATATTTACATTTGACTAATTAATCTAAACCTTTTGTTGCTTTAAAGTATCAAGTACGGTTATAGGTTTTTTTTCCCCAAATAGACAGTCATCCCAAGATCTCAATATCTGCACTTTAAAGTGGCCCCTTCCATCTTTCAAATTATGACTCAGTGACAAAATGTATCATAAATTGCATGACTTGCTTTACATTCAAGTTTTTAACCTCTCAAAATTTGCTAAATGATAATGATGTTGTATTAATCTCTCTGTTTCTTGATTTCTATATCATCTCCCTTTACAATTTATCTAGACTTTTCCTATATGTTGACTCAACTATTCTCCATCACTTTCTCTTTTCTATGCTTCAGACTTTTGCTGCCCACTATCTTCTGGATACCTCCACCTGGAGAGTCTAAACAAGGAGCACAAGGGCCATCATACTTTCAACTGATTATCATTCCATCCAAACTCCTCTCCATCCTGAGTTCTGTGTCTCAGTGAACAACATTGAGGACCACTCTCTTTCCTAAGCCAGAAACCTGAAATTTAGCCTAGATTCTAGCCTATTGTTCATCCCACTCGTGAATGGGATCATAGGACATTCACCAATGTCTATCATTTTTATCTCTCATGTCTCCCTCCTCTTCTGTCCTCTCCTTCCAAGGAGACCTTAATACAGTTCTTTATGTATTCTTTCCTAGAATTTTGAAATATTCTACTACTCCCACCTTCTTTTGTCATTCTTACCTAATGCATCCTCCGACGATCATGGAGTAGTCTTTTAAAAACGCAAGTCTGATTTTTTTTTAACCACTTACTTAAGATTCCCACATCTTAAGGTAAACTCCTTAGCATAACCTTCACACCCTTCATATTTTAGCTTGTCTTGGCCTGAGCAGGTTCAGTGGAGTGGTAAAAAGTAGAACCCAGGAGGTGGTAAATTGAAGAATTAACAAAGGTTGAGAAAGTAAGAACAAGGTATATGGAATACTCTTTTCTGAACAAGGTGCATGGAATACTCTTTTCTAAACTTAAACTTGATCAGAGGAAAGTGACAGGAAGAGAAAATAGGGTAGAGGGGAAAGATTGGTTTGTTTCTATGTTAGAATAATCGAGGTTTGCATGAGTTTATGTGCTCTGAGAGAATAGCTAAAGCTACCAGAAAGGGTGTGATTATGGAAGCTATATCTCTGGCAAGTAGGTTGGGGACGGAGTTCAGGCAATACATTAAGTCATCTTGTGTTAGAGAAAGGACATCTCTTATGATTTTCTACCTACTGCATGCCATATGCATTTAATGAAACTGAATTTGGACTTAACCAGTATCATTTTAGTATGTAGCCATGTTTAAAGAAAGTGACCATAAAAAGTCTTATTTTCTTTCATTGAAATACATAGCAAAGTTCATAATATTTTAACAGATTACATTTATGGAGGAAGAGTTTCCTGAATTACGCCCGGAACTACTTTGTCCCACTGCGTGCGTTCAAATTATGACACTACCATTTTGTAGCTGCGTGAACTTGCCTCAGTTAGCTAATCTACGAGACAGAGAAAATAAAAGAGTCTGCCTCATGGGGTTATAAATTAGGTAATATGTGAGGTGCTTTTAGCCTGCATCAAATATACCCTAAATAAATATTACCTACTATTAGTTATTATGTCAGGAATGGACAGGTTGAAGGAGAGAGTAGGTTGGGGTGACTCCCCATTCCCATTTTCTTCAATGAAATTAACTCAGGAATGAAAGTAAGAATACATAAAGCTCTGGAGGCCAATCAAGTTGGAAGTTTTGAAGAAGCTCAAATATTTTCCAGGAAATCTTTATTGCATACCTACCATGAGACAAGCAATGTGCTAAGAAATGGGCATCTGTAGTATAATAAATAAAGGAGACACAGCCTCTGTCCTCATGAAGCATACAGACTTGAGACAGAAATAGATATTAAGCAAAGAATCACACTAATAATATAAAATCATATTTGTGATACAAACTATATAGAAAAAATAAAGGAGGTATGGAGTCTCTTTCATAGGAAGACCTTGTGTAGACCAAAAGAGCAGAGGAAGGCCTCTCTGAGGAACTGGCATTTAAGGAGCCCTACGAGCTGGAATGTTTCAGGAGATCCATAATGTGGTCCTGGATTTGGTGGGTGGCCATGGCTATAGAGACAGAGGAAGGGACGAACTTGATGAAGTCATGTTAATTCTCCTTCTAAAACTTAGTGATTCTCATTAGATATTGAGGGACACGGGCCAGTAAGGAGTTAAGAATAAGGAGACCAAGACAATTAGGTTCTTTATGGTCCCATTAACTGAGATAAAGTAAAGATAATGAGTCAGGGTTTTGTTCTTCGTGGTTTTAGATTTAATGGGCTTTTTTGACATAGGATGAAAATTTAGATTTGAGCATGTTGAAATTAATGCACTCAAGCAAATCAGGGACCTATCCTGGAGGATATCAAGGAAAAAGGGTTGACATTTTGACTACCTCCTGTGTGCTAGACACAAGATAGAAGCTTCACATCTATTTTCATAATTATTACTTAACCTAATACCCTACATGGGAGAAGGAAGTTCTGGGGAAGCCAATGAGAAGAACTGAGTGAAAAAAAAAAAAAAAGAAAAAAAAAGAATAACCAGAAGGAAACGATGATGTGTGTGCAGGGGGAGGGAACCAAAAAAGAAGGAAGTCTTAAGAACATAGAAGTGTCCACAGGTCTGAAAGCTGCTCATCTTGGCAACAACACCTTGTATTGTTTCCTTTTATCTTTCACACATAAGCACTGAGATTCCAACCTCTCGTTGGCAAACATTGTCATATTCACCCATACACTCACTTTGTCATTCATCCAGCAATTATTAGTGTACACCCACCGTGTTCCAACACTGATGTAGTCACTAGAAATTCAGTAGTGAACAAAACAAAAGCCCAGCCCTTGTGGCTCTTACATTTTAGTAAGGAGAAACAGACAAACAAGTAAACAAGTGAATGCGTACTATGTCAGATGGTCACGGTGCTAGGAAGAAAATATAGCAGGATTAGGAGAATAAGAATTGCTAGGGAGGTTGGTCAGGAGAGGCCTGCCTGATTAAATGGCATTTGAGTAAACACTGGAAAGAATGGAGAATGAATGATGTGGATAGATACCTTTGGGGAGTACCTCCCATTCAGAAGGAACAGAAAGTGCAAAGACCCTGAAATAGGAGAGTCTTTGGCAGGAAACCATTGAGGCTTTTTCAAAGGAAGAAAGACACGATCTGACTTAATTTTTCAAAGGATCCTACTGGCTGTGACATTGATACAAGATCCTAGATGGGCAAGGGCAGAAGCAGAGAGACTGGTTAGAAGGCTGTTGTAACAACACAGGCGAGAGATTGGCAGGAGGGAGAATAAATCCTAGATAATGTCAGAAGGCCTCGACGCCATTGTTTCAAATGAAATGATGTGTGTGAAAGTATTGTACACAGCATCGTTCTGTTCCAATGTAAGAGGCCGTGGTTATTGTTATTCTCATACAAGTCCCACATCCATCGGCCCATTATTTCAGACCCCATCTGGATGGTGTGGCTGTGTGGTTGTTCAGGCCTCATTGAAACGAACAGCCACATGCCCTTTAAGGGCCGTCTCTGTGAGTGTGAATCAGACCTCGCTTCTCATGCTTTTATTGTTTCTCCCACCACACATACCCAGGTACACCGTGTACTTCCCTCTGTTGCTTTCATTGCTTTTATGTTTCCCCTATGGTGTTTCTTCTGTTCTTGACATACCATTTTTCCTTCTTCCCTTTTTCCTGGAGGGCCTGGATTGTCTGTTTTCATGCTTAATATTTACTCTGTCCACCCATCTGTTTATTTTAGCCTGTTCCTTCCCTCCTCTCTGCTGGCCTCTTTATAGATTCCTCTGTTCAATAGTTTAAACTCCATGACACTGCTTTGTTTATCCTCTCAGCTAGCACAGTATATGATTCCCCATCTGCTACAGAAAGAGCCCCAGTGCCCCACAAAGTTAACTAAGCCCCTCTTGTCTGAACAAGTTTTTCAGTCATGCATTCAAGTTTCTAATCTACCCCATCTTCCCTGGTTAGGAGTGTGACAATATTATTGCTAAGCAAACCATGCTCAATAGATCTCATCTTTTGTTCTTTTTTCCTTCAAATGCCTCAGATAAGATTTAATGGTCTCTTGCCTTGGAGGTAGGTGGTTTCAATATCAGCCCATCAGTAAGTATTTATTGAGTATTTGCTATGTGACCAGCAGTGTGCTAAGGACCGGGTTTATATCCAAAGATGTAAAACACACGGTCCAAGGCACAGGAATTTTCCCGACCTCGGTGGAAATGTAGCACTGACACGTATTTACTATGCACTCACTGCAATCCAGGAATTGTGCTAGAAACGAGGAATACAAAATGAATTTTAAAAAGAAAGACATCTATCCTTATGGAGCTCATAGTCTAGCAAGGGAGAAAGACACATGTTAAAAATTATTTACAGTTCAATCAAATATGTACAAAATGCTCTGGGAACACAGAGGAGTGAGAGGGATTAGTTCTGCCTCGGGTAATTGTGGAAAGCTTCACAGAGATGGTGATATTTAACATGGAGTTTAATAAATTAATGTTAATTAAGCAGAGAATTAATAATAAAAGCTAATATTTATTGAGTACTTAGGAGGTTTCAGGCACGGTTCTACATGCTTGTGAATTGACTCATTTAATTCTCACAGTAACCCTATCAGGGACCTTATTTTTCCTATTTTACTGATTAAATGATTGATAACCAGGTTAAATAACTTGCCCAAGATCACACAGCTAGGAAGACATCAAAACCAAGATTTGATTCCAAAGTCTGGCTCTAGAACCTGGGCCCTTCAGCACTGTCTTCTGTGTCTCTCACAAAAGAAAAAGAAAGAGAAGGAAGGCAGTATTTCAAGCAAATCTGTATGTTTGAAGAAAATGCAGCCATAGGACCTTAAATCCAATATACAGTCCCTGGATATCAACCAGGTAATAGGGTCTGACTGGTAAACCCATTCTTTTTTCAGTAGGAATTCATAGAAAGGACCAAACTGAGAGGCAATAATGAGGAAAATAATCCAGTTTTCTTAATCAGTCTTAACAATGTAAAAGGGCAAAGGGATGTACTGATTAAGCTGCTAGCCATGTCAGCTAGAGCATCGAGTAGTTATTCCCAGTGTTTAACTGTGACTACAGGGTCCTCGAGAACCAAGTGGTTGCTAGTCACATGCTATCCAGCTTCTCCCTGCCCCCTCGGGAGCTAAAAATAGCCTCAAAGGCCCTCGATCCTATACCAGGATGGTCTGAGGCCCTAAGGTCAACCTGGCATCCAGCTGACTCCCTTTTTAGCAAGCTTACATCTTGACTTCCATTTCATAATGAAACAGCATTTATTATATATATAGATATAGATAGATATAGATATAGATATACCCTATTATGGAGCTGCCAATTTTATGAAAGAAACAGAAACAGAAATGAAAGGATTCTGAGGAAGAAGACGGTAATCAGAATAGTGCTGGAAGACTGAGATAAAGTAAGAAAAAGAAGGCTGTCCTCCTTGGTGTAGAGGTCTTCTTCTGAAAGGTGAAGCAGGACTTTCTGAAGACGCTCCTGACATTCCACAGGTTCACTTGTGCTAGAGAAAAGAAACCGAATAGGAGACAGTTTTGTCTCCTCGCTGAGAACTGAAGTGACAGTGTGCACATTTGGCCCGGCTAAATGAGAAACGTGCTTTATTCCCAGGCAGCATATAACAGAGATTTGAGAGTCTGCCAAGACTTATAAAGTCCCCCGAATGCTTCCCACTTCTGTTGATATATATGAGAATGAATTCTCATTCTCTTTACGAAGCCAGGAATGTATCTCTAACGTCTTTGAATTTCTGGGTAGGAAAATGAATGGTTTAGGGGCACTAGTGATGTTTTCATCTCTTCTTCCTGCTGCTTCGAGTAAGAGATGGACTGCATCTCATAAGACTGGCAAGACAGTGTTGGCAGGAGACCAGTCAGCCTGATCGAGTGGTTTATTTCAATTGAATTGTGAGAGAAAGGAGAAAAGTACTCAGATAAAACTGTAAGACCGTATTAGATACTACAGAGCATAAAAGAGATGGCACAGAAAGAAAAATAGTGGAGGACTATCCCAGCAATTTTCAGAAGATACCAGAGAAATGGGCCGGGGCCACATTAACATTCTCAGTTGTCTTCTATACCAACAAATAGCAGATGAAAAAGTATTAAACTGAGCTTTAAAAGAAATAAACAGAATTTGGTAAATATCATCTCTTACATCTTATGGGGATGTTTTGTGATGTGATCCCTGCCTGGAACATAACAATGGAAAAGTATATCTTGTTTAGATAAATAGGTCTAATTGAAGAGCTGGGGGAGGAACAGTATATGTCAAAAAGATGTACACATGCACGGAAATCACAAACCTGAAGGTGAAGCATGGAGGAAGCAGCTGCAGGAGAGTGAAATGAATGAAATACAGAAATGTTACCCTGGGACTATGTCACAGACCTCATAACCAGATGGTTAATATGGACAGTCAAGATAGAGGAGCAGTGTAAGCCTTTCAGACTTCAGATGAAAATCTCACTCCACTAAAGGCAAAACATCTGAAAAATTATTGAATTGCCTTGTTGGAAACTTAATCTCACAGAAGAGAGAGAAGCAATGAGGGGTCTAGCTGCATTTGCTTATTTCTGGCTCCTTATAAAAATCCATTTGAGGGAAGTGGAAGCTAAAAGCATCTTGAAGGAAAGTAACCATCCCATATCTTAGAGTTCAGTAGGCCACAAAAAAGGAACTCTGAGCTTTGATGTACAAGTATCCTCAACCTTTAGTAGTTCTCATTTCAGGAAGTTCAGACAAAATTATAGAAAACAATCCCATAGTCAGTGACTCTAACCTGAAGATGGATCAAGAAGAATGAGAAATGGGGCACCTGGGTGGGTCAGTCGGTTGAGCATCTGCTTTTGGCTCAGGTCATGATCTCAGGGTCCTGGGATCAAGCCCCGCATCGGGCTCCCTGCTCAGTGGGGAGTTTGCTTCTCCCTCTCACTCTCCCTCTGTGCACTCTCTCACTCACTTTCTCTCTCCCTCTCTCTCTGTCTCTCACACACACAAATAAAATCTTTAAAAAAAAAAAAAAAAGAAGAATGAGAAGCTATCAAATAGAAATTTGATGACCTAATCACTCAGTTTCCCAAGGCGTAAGAAAAGGGTCAAGCATTTTAGATGACTCAGTAGTCAATGGTCATATGAGAAAATAAAGATCACATTACCAATGATGATCAGAAAAGAGTGACATCAAAGATTAAGGATGTTACAGAGTTACCAAAACCTCAAATTATCTAAATTTGGAAAAAATATTAGGAAAAATAAAAATGTATTTTGTCTATTAAAAGTTAAAAAAAAAGGAAAAGAAAATACACCCACTACTTAGAGCAGATGGTATACTGTTAACTTACATTAGTGAGAACTGTTCAATTCCTATTATCTTTCTAGCATCCCCATAGAGAATGCTTTTATAACTGAAAAGAGTAGGGAAAACATATTTGAGAGTTGAAGCCCAAGATAGGTAAGGATATAGTAAAAACACATCACATCAGCTGCATTGAATTAAATCCAAAGTGCCTGGCCAGAACTTGCTCCTTTAAAGCCTGAACTACCTACTTAAAAAGAATACAATGATCAGAGCACCGACCTGTACTAAAGCCAATCATGGTCATACCCAAACCTCACTCATCTCTCTCTCCCACTCATGAGCCCCTCCCACTCCTTCTCTCCTCCCACTTAATTTCCAGATTCTCACTTGCTTCCGTCCCATCTTTTGGTTTACTTGTTTCTCCCACCTTCCCTGCCAATCTACTACTTTATTTCCAGGCTGATGCTTTGTCTCTGCCCTCCTATCTCAGCATATTCATGCTGAGACCTCAGTTATCAGAGTTCTACTGAATGTAAACTCAAGATTTCCTTTTCTCACTGTGCAGACCCCCTCCCTGCCTCCTAACTCAGAGGATATCAAAAATAAATTGCATGCTGTATTTTTGAAAGCATCTTTGTATGATATTGCTGTATCACACTGCTGAAAAATAAATGTTGCCTCGGGTTCTTTAGAAAAGGGAAAGGTGGGTGTGGTAGGGAAAAGGTAGAAGTAGACCAGAAAGCTTGAGGTCTGACCCCAGTGAAATTCTCCAAACATAATGAAACTTTTGACTTGAGAGTGTTAATAAAGAAAGATGTTATTAAGAAACAGCATAAATTCAGTGAGAACCAACCAAATGATCTCATTTCCTATTTTGATAGGTTTATTAGGTAAGTAGTGAACTTGGAGTAAAAGATAAGACGTGTGACATTGGTAATGGTACAGATGAGGATAAAGTGATTAAATAGCTATGCCCAAATAATTTAAGTAGTGGATCCCTTTCCCACAGAAGTCACAGAGGTTGCCTACAGCACACTGTCCTTGGTCCTGGCCTTTGAATGGCACTTTTATTGACAGGTTTGGAGAAAGTACGTTGCTCAGACGTGTAGAAGACTTAAAGCTAGGAAGAACAGTTAATGTGCCAGACAACAGTCACAACTTGAAAATACTTCACCAATAAAAAATAGGCCAAAACTAATAAATTCATACTAAGCATAATAAATTATGATACAGCAGGGATGGGGTTGGGGCCCTCTAGTTCCTCACTCTTTGGTCCTAAACTTCATATCAAACAGAAATATTGACTGATCCAGTTTTTAAAAAATACTTTTGATTATCCCAAAGAAATAATTAACTGACAAAGATGTGATTCTCAAATTCTGTAGTCCTTCCCAATGATAATTTTGGGGAACGTTTATATTTAAATCAAATGTATCATCTATACTTTAAGGAATTTAGCATCACTTTCTCCACACGCATTCACACATAAACATCTCCATGAATCAGGGATGGCTCTAATCAGGTGTATATCCACACCCTGTTTGGAAGAAATGTAGGTTCCTTAATCTCCACAGATGTGTGTCCAAGAAGGACTAGACTAGCCATATGTCCTTTACTGATTATATGTGCCTTTCAGTGAACTCCAAATTCCATACGTGTTCTCAATGGTATTCATAAGCTGACAGTACTAAGTGGAAGCTTTGGGTTTTAAACAAATGTCCACATTTTCAGGCACAGAGAATGGTAATTCATTTTCTCTGATACTCTTTCCCAAAATAATTTAAAATGGTTATCAATCTTTTAACCTCTTCCAGATTAAAAAACTATAGTATCTTAAGAACTATGATGACTTTTTAACACCATGTGCTAATAAAGTTTAGAGCCTCTGAAGACCTTGTTTTATTTAGTTTCACATTAAACAATATTTTAATAAATAACAACCACAAATCTCCAATACAGAGCAGAAGGTGTATTTAATATACACAGAATGTGAACTTGCCTCTTACAATAAAATCTCTTGAAATATACATTGTGTCTTTTGAATAAGCCTTGGAGGTTTGATGACTGTCTAGGGAGTTTCCTGTTTAATTATCATTTGAATATTTTCTGGTGATTTCAGTCAAGCAATGATCTGATTCAATAAAACAACTGCTTTGACTGATTTATTTCCTAGATTGAAAAAAATTATATTTTTTATCACATATAAATAGTTTTATAGCTAGCAAGTGACCTCATGGACTTACTGCCTTAAAATATTATTAGAAATATTAAGCATGTCCAGATACTTTGACTATGATTATTTTGTATTTAAAGAAAGGCTCAGATCTTTTTATGATGCTCGTATTAATAAAACTGTTCAGTAAATCAACAAGTAGCTATTAGCCCATACAACTATGTGCCTAATATTACACTGTCTAGTACATGAATAAATGAATGCTATATTTATTTTAATAATATTTGAGCACCCATTATGTTTCAGTGATCTGCAGGAGCAAGATATTCCAGAGGAGACACAAAGATGAATAAAGCCTGCTAGGAGACTTCATATAGGAAGCTAAATATAGAAAATATCTACATCATGAAGTAGAATTTGCTAAATAGAGAAATAACAGATGAGTCAGCATAGAAGTGCTTATAACCACAGAATCTGAAGTCAGGCAGCACTGACTGAATCCCTGCTTCATCATTTACTTAATTTTGTACCTTAAATCTCATTCATCTCATCATGTGTTGAGGTTTAAATGAGGCAGTGCTTTAAAATCATGGCATTGGTCTAATACACAGTAAGAACTCAAAAGTTGTCTGTTATCATTGCCTCCACATGATAGATAAAATACTATAGGTCATTGGGGGAATAGAAGAAAAGATGGGGAGGGGAGAAGGAGAGGTGGGAGAAAATGGTGGAGACGAAGAAGGGAAAGAGACAAAGAGATCATATCTTCAATTTGGTTAGGAAAGGTGGAAGAAGAATTGAGGAAATCTTCATGAAGCAGTGACACGTGAGATGTCTTTGAAGGATGGGAAAGATTTTTCAAAGTGGAGATGAGAAGGACGGGTATTCTGGACAGAGCACTCAACATAAAATTAGGCACCAGAGTCAACTGACAGGTGTGGTTCAGTGTGAAGCATGTGTTCAGTGTAGCTGAAGCACATGCTGTTTGGAAGTGAGAAATAAGACCAAAAAAGATGTTGTTAGAAAGCCTTAAATGTGAGACAATATTTAATTTAACAGATTTTTTAGTAAGGTAGCGAGAAATTTAGTCTGTGCTATACAGCCTAGATTAAGATGACAACATTACATAGGGTGGAGTGGGGAAAGAAAGAATATGAGAAGGACTCATCAGGTGGGCTCTTAACTTCATTAGAAGTAATGGGAAGCTCATTAGTCATGGTTACAGATTGTAGTAGACATGGAAAGAGGATTCAAAAGATATTGCAGATCCAGAACTCATAAGACTTGACCACAGACAGACAAGACGCTGGAGTGTGGAGAAGTTGGAGTAGAATCGAACGCAGAAATTTTAAGCTTCAGATTGGAAAAATCCTACCGCTGTTCAAAAGACGAAGGAAATCAGAAGGAAGACCCAGTTTTGTGGTGTTGATGATAAGTTTAGTGAGTGGAGAATCTGAGGTACTGATTTCTAGTGACAGTGCTCATCATACAGCTGACAAATGTAGATCTTGAGATTGTGAGAGCAACTCCAAATAGAGATACTGATTTGGACATCAAGTGCCCACCTACCAACAGACTACAGTATAGTTGAAGTTCTATCTCCAACACATTGAAAATAGTGAAGACAGTCTTGTAAAGTTTCTATCATCTTACTCCTTGAGAGATGCACAAATAAACTGTATATAATAATGTAAACTTTGTTTCAGTCTGAAAGCTCCCAGTCATGAGCATATTGTCATTTAGAGCTGAAATAGAGAAAAAAAGTAAAAAAGGGTAACCAAGGTCATAAAAAGAAGAGCAGAAAATAAAATGCCAAAGAGAATACAGGAAGATAGCTCTAAGTAAGAGCCAAACCTCCTTGAATGCAGACCTTGAATTCAAACAAAAAAATTATCTTGTTAAAAGTTAAAAACAAAAGCAGAAAATCTTAACAGCATACTAATTTGACAAACATTGTTACATCCTTCTGTTTTTGTTTTATGCAACAAAGTATTTCTTATTGTTGATGAAACATCTTCTCTGCTTCACATATTAAGCACACTTCCAATTAATATGAAGAACAAAGCAATGTGTAACCACATGAAAACTCCTCAGCGGTGAATGAAGAAAACCCTAGTTCTTTAAAAATAAAAGAGCATCTTCTTTAGCTATTAGATGAACCTGATTAATTAACATAAATTAGAATTTTTAAATAATGAAATATACTCCTCAACACATGACAGGTGGGTATGCTATCAAAGCACTTTTTGAAATGAAAATCTAGAATCCAAATGCAGTGATATAAATGCATAACATTCACATTTTTATTTCCCTCATTCCTGGCAATCTAAAGTTTTCTAGTTTAAGTGCATCACCCTTTGTTGCTTTTTATTACTTGTGGGTCCTTCAAAGTTCAAAACTGGAAAAAATGGAAGACACGACCACTGAAAATTCAAGGTTCATTTCTTCTGTCCACAGAAACAGTTTTAGATCATCTAGTAGAAAACCTATGGAATGCAGTCGATTAGGTCTTTTGTTTCTAAGCTGGAGATCTCTCTTTCTCTCTCCCTCTCTCTCTATATATATTTATACACATACATACACATATTTTGCCCATCTTTCAGAAGACAAAAAAATCTAAGCTACAATTATGAAAAGTAGATCTATGAGAACTACATTCCTGGAAGCCTCCTAAGTTACATAATGCAACATCAGATAAAAAAACAGAGAAATCTGGACTGATCCTAATTATTGCATGGTAATGTTTTACAATGAACACTGTCAGTCTTTCGGTGCCTACCTTGTAGGATGTCATTGGAAAAGCGCTGCAGTACCTTGGAGCGTTTGGTGAACTGAGCAACCTAGAGCAAGTCGTGGCCATGATCGATGAAGAAATGTGTATCAACTGCGGCAAATGCTACATGACCTGTAACGACTCTGGCTACCAGGTAAGGATTCTGCTGTAATTGGGATGCTGTGAGGCATGTTTCTTCTGGCTTTTGTAGCAGAAAGCATCTTGTGTTGCTGAGTGTGTGATGCCGACCAGACGTGCCCAGTATTGCTGCTCAGCAGGGGCATGTCTGTCCTCTTGCTCTCTGAGCATGGGAATTTTGTCAAAGGAAAGCCATAATTTGTACTAACTGTGCCACTATCCAGTTAACAGTGTTATTTTAATATCGTTTTATCACCCATAACACTGGATGGAAAAATGCAACCAGAAGGAGAAATCCACCCGATGAAGGACATTAGGAAGCATTAGGCTTTAATACAGAGGGGAGGGAAGAGAACTACCGTGTATTGCCATTACCCTGAAAGGACTTGATTCTCTCTACTGGAAAAAAATTCTCTTCCATTCAATATTGACTGGGCTTCAACTACAGTAAGAAAGAAAAAGCACCTTCCTACTGGGGAAAGTGTTGGGACCCGGAATTCCTTTGTGACTGGAGAAGCCAGCAGGTTGTATTCTTACCACACGAAGTGAGCTGTGGATTCTTCCCAGGGCCTCACCCTTCAGCCGAGAGGCTGCCAGGGGACAACACAGAAGAAGCAGGGATTCAGCTGTCTTCAGTCTCAAAACTTCAGAATCATATTATTCTCATTAAACTTTTCAAGCTATGAAGAAGTAGGGTAAAATAACACCTTTTGAGATGATTAATGGAATTTTCAAGGTCGATAAAATGGCCTCTTTTTAAAAATTGAAGTTCATTTAGCTTATTCAGCCTGGAGGAAGGTCCCATGTTGCTCGTGGTGGGATTTTGCATATTCTTCTGACCACCTAACAGAGATATAACAGACATATTTTAATTTTTAAAAAATCTCTTCCTCTTTAATTTGATGTTCGTTCTATACCAAATTTTTATATGTGTCACTTTTTTTTGTAGCTGAAATGTGTCTCTAACAGTTATTTTGGAAATGCTAATCCTATCACACTCACTTTCGTCTTTCCTCTAATTAACCAATTAGAGATGAGTCAAGAAGTTCTGTCACTAAAATCATAGCAGCAGGGCTCTAATATCTCAAATCTTAAAAGTTATGACTCCTACCTTAGAATTCTAACCTTGGTACAACATCAGTAAAAAACAAAACAAGCCAAAAAACCCATATTAATGAGGAGAAAAAAAATCACAATTATGCATTTAAAAAGGTTTAAAAAGTCCTCCTTTGACTCTTCTGTCTCAAAAAGATAAAACATAGAAAATCAAAATCTTCAACTGAATATAAAATTTTATATGCCTGCAAATTTTTAAAGTATAAAATTTTTAAGATATAGGCATTATTTTATTTTCAATTGCTCCTTGGGTTTCTATAAAAGGGTACACAAGGAAGAGAAATAGTTTTTACTCATTCAAACAGCCATCCAAGATGTTGTTTTATTTTTAAAAACGGCAATTTATGTGGACAAAGTTTCTTATGGTTTGTCGTATCTACAGTTCTTGTTCAGATAGAATATGGTTGTTTCCTTGAAGGTCAGACTCTTTTTTTTAATATTAAGCATTCTGACATAATTTACTCTAATAAAACCATTTTCGTTTTTATGTGCATAAAAGAGGGAAGAATTATAGTTGCAAGTAGCTTCAATTGGGAGAGGGAAACTTTTTTAACAAAAAAAAAATTATTTGGAATTGGATGATAACACATTTTACATGACAGAGGACAAAAGTCAGAATGGAGGAATTATTTCATTGACAATCCTCAAACCTCAAAACTGGCACTAAAGCCAACTTTTTTTTACTCCTGTTTTCTTCTAAAAACTACACGCATAATGTGAAATCCAAGCAAATACATTCATTGCCCAGCTGACCGTGACACTTTTTCACTGTGGAAAACGAGGGATGTGAGGAGAGAAAGCACCCCACCATCCTCGGGTAGCAGACACCCCATCCCGCAGGACCGGAAGGACCTGCGCTCTGCTCAGAACAAAGGGAACGAGAGAGCTCATTTCAGAGAGTTCTGAAAGCTTTTCCTCGCACGACACAAGAAAAATACCTCTAAGGAATTTTAAACCATGTATTTCTAATTTAAAAGGATTTCTTCTCTGGTTTGTTTTCTTTTTCTTTTTTTTTTTTTTCCCCCTCCCCTCTGGCCTCTCAACTGTTGCTATAGCTGCTCCGGAGGAGGGCTGGGCCGCGGCGTCTCTCCCAGAGCGGTCCTACTGCAGTGGAGGGAAACGTTCCTCCTAAAATGGGGGCGTTCTTGACCTTTTTGGTCAGTGACAGCAATACTCTTTCCTTCTGTTTGCAGGCGATACGGTTTGATCCCGACACTCACCTGCCCACCATTACCGACTCCTGCACCGGCTGCACTCTATGTCTCAGCGTCTGCCCTATTATCGACTGCATCAGAATGGTTTCCAGGACAACACCTTATGAACCAAAGAGAGGCTTGCCCTTAGCTGTGAATAATCTGGTGTGTTAAGGTGATTTGTGAAACTGTTGCTGCGAACTTGGAGGCCACCTACCTGTGCGGATCTTTTTAATTGTGATCATTGTGTTCGGCTCTTGCTAAATGGAAACAAATAAATAATTTCTGAACACATTTCTAAATGAAAACTGTAGATCTCTAAATAAATTTCCAAATTTTTAAAAAATGTCTACTGCCAGTGACCATTCAATTAATGGTCATAAAATGGAATGACTGTTTTGTGAGGATAGTTGTTAAATAACTGTGTAGCGGTTAATTGGATATTCACCATTAGTTGTCCATTCTGAAAAATATTAACTTTTTTGTGGCAATTAATGCAGTAGTTTCTAAATTGCCCTGTGCTGTGCTCTCTCTTTGATTTCTAACTGTAAGTGAAATTAAGTATTTTAGAACAAAATACCATTTAACTTACAAGAAAATGTTTCCAAGGAAACATTTTATAATTAAAAATTACATTTAATTTTAACACTGTTTCTAAGCAAATGTAATTAGCTCCATAAAGCATAAATGAAGAAAATCAAATAATTATTTACTGTGGCAGGAAAAGAAAGCCAAAGAGGGTTTGCAAAACTTTTTTAAGGCCCCTTTGTTAAAATAGCTTCTTTGTGGGGGGCTAGATACTCAAGTATTTGGTAATCATTCATATCACTCTGCTGGTCCCCACTCATGCCTGAGCTGTGTGTTCAAACTCTACCAATGAATCAACATGACATTCTTCTTTAAATATTTAAACTATGTTCCTAACAAAATAAGATATTACGATGGAGCTCTGGTTAAAGCCACTCTTTTGCTGTGCACAGATCTGCTCTGTCTGCTTCTAATAGTAGCCTTCATGATTATAGCAATTAATGTTTGAACAAAGCCCAAATTACACAGCAGTGGGTCACATGCTTCATTATTCAAGAATGAAAAATATAGTATTGGTAATATATATTAAGTGTGCAAAACTAACTTGACTACTCTTTATTTTAGTGTTTATGTTTAATTTTTAAAAGTAATCAAATAAAAGGAAATATATATTTTCTGTTACTGATAATATTTTTATATTTCTCTATTTTCATAATCAGCAAATGGCATCATATAAATTCATTTATCTCTTTGAATATGAATCCATAGTAGCAAATCTTTAAGTAATAATCTGTGGTATATTTCTATGAAAAATGAAAGATCTAGAAAAATAAGATGTTTGTTTATGCACTTTTAGAAATGCACATTTACCACAAAATCTGCATGATTGAATAATATCAAATAAAATTTCGTAAAACATTTTAAACAACGTGGTCTTTTGCTGCCTCTCTTGCAAATACAACATTATGTCAACCATTTAGATTTTGAGGTGGAGAAGTTTTTTATTAATCCTATAGTGCATTCCATCCAAGTGTATATATAATGCTAGGTCAGATCTAATGAGGGTAATGATAGTGTGGTTATTTAAATGTTTCACTTCCAGTCCCTCTCACCCAGATTTTCCTACTGAATTTAATTCCACTCTGCCAAAATGCGTCTTTCACTGGGCACAGGCCAGATTTCTTGCAGTGGTTCATGGGCAGAGATAAATGAGAAAATGGCAACCTACCATTAAAGGCACCATCTTCACTATAAGAAAAATCAATGTCACTTAATAGGTATTCCTTAGGTGGTTGTGAAATATTAAGGACTCAAATCAACAGACTCACTTTTTTGCTCCTTTCATGGTGGGGGCATTTTACCCTTTGCACTTGGTAACAGCTTAGGAAAGAGTTGAAGTTGTCCAGAAAATAAATTTACCGGGACCACGTGGATACCATCATAATGTATCACTCCCACATCAATCTGGTGAGAGTTTTTCACTCTGGGAGTTTTATGACAGTACATCCCATGCATATATGCCTGAGTCCTCTTCAAGACACTGACTGCCAGACAGAAATTTCCATAATAGAGATTAAAGAAAAGAGTAGTTTATGACTTTTGCATCCTCCTCTGAGAAAGAGTGGACATAGTGCTATGGCTCTTTTCTTGAACTACTTTGGGGAACTACAAGTGACCGGGCCTTTGAGTTAGGCCGTGGCAATCTGTGATTTTACACCAAGATGTTCCTCACATACATTTCTGTTGTGTCCACTTTCTGCTGAACATGAAGAAGCATTTCTTATCTATGCTATTTATGGGAAACATACTTTAATCTTACAATGTGTGGCTTGCTGAGAGACTCCAGAATGGGGGAGAATGAAAATTATGTCATTCCATCCAGCAAGAGACCACAAGCCATTGGCCCTAACACACACGTTCTCATGGTTCCTGACCTTCAGGCATGAGTGAAGATATAGGATCAGACCAAGGAGTTTGGTTTTGAGTGTTTCCCATGTCTAAGAAACTATACTAAATGGACTACATATGTGATAGTTAATTTTATGTGTCAACTTGGCTGGGCTACAGTATCCAGATACTTGATCAAACATTAGTCTGGATGTTTCTGTGAAGTGTTTTTGGATGAGGTTTACACTTAAATCAGTAGCCTCTGAGTTAAGCAGTTGCTCTACATAATGTAGGTGGGCCTCATCCAATCGGTTTGAAGGCCCAAATAGAACAAAAAGCTGACTCCTCCCCACCTCCTCAGCAAGAGGGAATTATCCAGCATTTGGCCTTTGGACTACCTTTGCAACATCATCTCTTCCTGCTTTTAGAGCAGACTGTAACTGTAATTCCTGAATCTCCAGCTGGCCAGCCATCCCTATCAGATTTTGGATTCATCAAGCCTCCACAATCACATGAGCCAATTCCTTAAAGTAAATCTCTTTATGTGCGTGCACACACACACACACACACACCCTGTATTGGCTTTGTTTCTCTAAAGAACCCTTTCTAATACAACATATATTATCTTATTTGAATATTAAAATGATCAAAGGTAGAGTCTATTGTTTTATCTTAGTAAAGGAGGACATGGGTGCTTAAAGGGTCTAAGTAATGTGTTACAGGTCACACAGCTAATTAGGTATGTTTCTAAGTATGTTGGTTATATCTAATAAACCTTCTGTTTTTCCTTTTGTTCACCCAGCCATTCATTCATTTAACAAATATTTATCAAACAACTACCATGTACCAAGCACGGGGCTAAGGGCTGAGGGTGTGAACTCAAAGGATGAAGGTTCCCTAAATTCCAGCCGCTTACAATCCACAGGGGAAGTGGGCATGTAACTGTTATTACAGTGCTAGAAAAACAATAGTGAGAGAAGGGACATCTACAGCCTACTGCTTTGACAAGATAATAAGTTAAGCCAAGTATTTAGCTCATAAAAGCATTTTCTAAATAGGAAACAAGAAGGAAAAGGAAAGCACAGAGGTATGAAAAGTCTGGAAGGTCCAGAGAGCTCTAAGAGCTTGGGATTAGACAGAATGAAAGAAACATGTGGGATGTAAGGCAGAGAGAGAGAGAAAGAGGTCTGAATCATCTTAGAATCCCTCAGGGAATCAGAATCAGCATTTTGTTCATTCATTCATTCATTCAAAAACATTTAAGTACCCCTTATATCAAGCTAGTTGATGGTGATTCAACTATGAACAAGACAGACATGATTCCTGCCTTACTGAGCTTACATCTTGGTGGAGAATACAAAAAGCAAGTAAATAAACTGCAAATTATGGCAAGTGTTTTGGCAATGACAGCTAGGGCGTGGGGTAGAGACAAGGAGGACATGCACTTACTCTTCAAGATATGGGGCAGGGAAGTCCTAATGGATGGGAAGGAGCCAGCCATATGAAGAATAGAGAAGATTGTGTTTGTGTTCTAGAAGTAGAAACAGCTGGTGCAAAGGCCTGAGCTGAAAATAGCCTGAGTTATTCAAATTACTCAAAAGAAATCAAGGAAGGGTAATAGAAGGCAATGCCTAAAATCCACAGGAACCGTGGACTGGAAGCATAGGAGATTGACCTCAATTTCCTCATCTGTAGAATGGAGAAGATCATAGCCTTGCATTTAATAAGTTAGATATAATCATAATTTCTGCTGCTATTATTTATGGACATAGAAATTTTAAATTCAGTTTAAAGAAATAAAAGTCTACTAACAAAAATCTATATTTGCTAGACTCAAAATCAGACTGTCGTAGTAGTGAATGATGGTATGACTTCCTAAACTAACATTCATCTGTAGCAATCTAGAAAAAATATTCCATGCAGTTGGAAGATCAAGATTAACAAAAAAAAAAGAGTAGGATAATCAATTCTGACAAAAATAAAAGACCCCAGAAATAAAATTTAACATATATATGAGTAAAATTATCTCATCATCTATATATAATTATCTCATTATATGTTTAACTGTCTAATTTTACTTTCTCAATTCTATGAGCTGGATACAGCAGAAGTATTTGCTTTATTTTTTTTAAAGAGGAAATTTAAAGACAAAGCAGATAAGTGACTTACATAAAATGATATGTTTAATTAGTATCATATTAAGAAATGAAGCCCAGCTAACTTGATTTTCAGGCAATGCTCTCTCTTCTACATCATTTTGCTAAGCAAGTATTCTATATTTTTCTACAATATAGATATTCGGAGATACATTATTCACTTTTGGTGGACTTAGGTAACAGTTAATGGCCTAAAGAAATCAAACGGCCTAAACAAATCCAGCAGTACCTGTTGTCAGAAAGGGTTAAGATACTGCCCTTAGAAACGAGCTTATTACCTGGCAGGATCTGATCTACTTCTGTCCTATGAAGTTAATTCAATTAACAGGAAAGCCATTAGACACACTATTATCTACCCAGAGCTATAACTTTTCCTCTTACCCACAGATGCACACAATTCAGCAAACAGCCTGCAGAGTGAAAATTTGGACCAAATCCTTAATGATTCTGTGAGGTTCGCAGAGTCGAGCTCTCTCTTTTATTAATTAATATGGTAATATTAATTAATATGGTACCTCTTTTATTAATTAACATGGATTTTCTGCTTAAATTTTTAAAATTACAGATGACATCTTTAAATTAAATGGTCACATTTGGGTTGGAAACATGCACAGCTGATTGTCCCTTTGTGTTAGCCTTCTATTAACTGATCCAGTGCATTTATGAACGGATACTGGCTATCATTATTTTCATATTTACTGTTGTCCTAATATGCACTGTAAACTGTGGTGCCCTAAAGAAGCCAAGTCATTTTGCCACTGGTAAATAGTCTATAGTAGTGAGTCACATTGAGTAATGTATCTGTGCAGTTATTTATTTACAGGATTTATGTAGTGCTTTTCCATATACTGTGTTCTGCAAGCACCAACAGCCTTCTGTGTACTCCTGCCTTTCTACTTTCATGCCTTCTTCATTCAACTACCATTGATAAATTCAAGTTTATATACTGCTGGCTGTTTTTGAAGATTTGCATTAGTCAACATATGGCTCAAGACCTCTTTGCTTACCAATAATTTTTTCATGTGTTTCTGTTGAAAACAAGATCTACCTGCCTATTAATAGTGCTGGTTTATTCATCTTTCTGGCCTTCTATGGTATCCATCTGCATGAATCTAGGTATTTGGGCAAAGATAAAACACCAAACACACACACACACACACACACACACACACACACACACACACACAAACGTGCATAGCGATTTAAGATTATTGAAAAGTTTCCATCTGCATATTTTTATGGAGATATAAGAACCTGAATGGAAGATAAGAACCTTCCAATTCAATTTATGTCTTTAGGTAAGAAACCCAAAAATTCTTATCTACTCTCTTAAAAAAAACCTCTTTTGTTTTAGAGGGGAAAGGGGTGGGGGATGGGTTAGCCGGTGATGGGTATTAAAGAGGGCACATATTGAATGGAGCACTGGGTGTTATACGCAAACAATGAATCATGGAACACTACATCAAAAACTAATGATGTACTGTATGGTGACTAACATAATAAAATAAAATTAATAAAAAAATAAAAATAAAAGAGCCTCTTTTGAGTGAAAGGGGGAAGGGAGATTTTAAGGATTTGGGACAGGACTGTGAGAAGGTAATCATGATTTTTTTTATATTCCATTTCTGTTTTGCAGCATTTGGGAGACTACATCTTGCTCCTCCTTCTTTTTTTATTTTTTTAAAAGATTTTATTTATTTATTTGAGAGAGAGAATGAGAGACAGAGAGCACAAGAGGGAAGAGGGTCAGAGGGAGAAGCAGACCCCCCGCTGAGCAGGGAGCCCGATGTGGGACTCGATCCCGGAACTCCAGGATCATGACCTGAGCCGAAGGCAGTCGCTTAACCAACTGAGCCACCCAGGCGCCCTTGCTCCTCCTTCTTATAGGCTGTGATGTTTCAATGGGCTTCACCTACATATATGGCTGGGGGGGCATGGAATATTTAATAATGCAAGTTAATTTCTTCTTCTGGGACTATGAGCATGACTAATTTTTATCAGACTGCAAAGTCCTGCCAACAGTTATGGCCAGTGACCATGCCCGATACCGCGATATGATTCTGAGATAACCCTTTAAATAAAACCTTTGAAAGTTTCCTAAAGACAAGAATGTAGTAGCTTTATATTCTCTTCCACTAAAGACAGCAGTTTAGGAGTCCAAGGACCTAGCAAACAAGAGCAGCACAGATAAAACATCTACATGAAAATGAGGAGGGAAAGGATTTAGAACTTCCAAAATCTATGTATGCCATACCCACCTCTCTGAATTTCAAGCATTTGTATCAGAGTGCTTATTGAACAGTGTATACTCAAATACAATCCCTAACTCGTTATACCTAAAGTCCTCTCTGTCCCCTCCTTAGCTCGTATCTTCTCTTCCTTCCTGTACAATAGCTTCACCTTTGCATACTGCAAATATTTCATAAACAGGAAACAAAAACACTAATCATGAAGGAAATGCTGATAATAACTACATTAAAATCAGGAATTTCTTTTCATCAAAAGACCATTAAGAGAATGAACAAATAAGTCATAGAGTGAGAAAATACATTTGCAATACATGTAACTAACAAAGGACTCAGGTACAAAACATAAAAGCAATTCCTAAAAATCAATAAGAAAAAAGACCACCAAGAGAGCAGTTGGGTAGAAGACATGAATAGACACTACTCAGAAAGAGGATATCCAAATAATGAATAAATGTATAAAAAGGTGCCTAACTTCATTAGTTATCAAGGTGTTGAAAACTAAAACACTATGATTTCAGAATCCAAGTCTTGACTAAGATGCAACCCACTGGATAGGAAAAAAATCTGGAAGAATTGTAGTAAATAGAAAATTCCGAAGCTGCCTGGCCCCTAACCAGATTATGTAATTGAGCAGTTAATAAAATTTAGCCCACAAGTTCCATGCTGAGGGAAAATGAGAAATGAAGTACTCTTAATCTTCATGCATTATAAAAGATTTATTTATTTAGGAAACGAAGTTTATTAATTTCTGATCAAGCGATGTTTTTTTTTTTTTTTAAAGATTTTATTTATTTATTTGAGACAGAGAGAATGAGAGAGAGAGAGCACATGAGAGGGGAGAGGGTCAGAGGGAGAAGCAGGCTCCTTGCTGAGCAGGGAGCCCGATGCGGGACTCGATCCAGGGACTCCAGGATCATGACCTGAGCCGAAGGCAGTCGCTTAACCAACTGAGCCACCCAGGCGCCCCCAAGTGATGTTTTAATGAATGAATGTCAACTTCAGCGTGTAGAAGATACCTTCCTTAAGGAAGATGTGCATGATCATAAACAGACCCATGTGGAACTTGTCAGGCAGTTAAAAATTTTAGATGGCTTGCCTGGCCCAGTAACAGTAAAGAAAACCCAATATTTGGCATATTAGGATTGGGTCAACCATTTTTACGTTCAGCCAAGAGGTGTTTACAAAGCAATACTCTTCATCCCTATGCTTTAAATAGCAGAGGCAGTTCCACATTTATCAAATAATAATTATTAGGGGTGCTTGGGTGGTTCAGTCGGTTAAGCGTCTGACTCTTGATTTTGGCTCAGATCATGATCTCGGGGTTGCGAGATCAAGCCTGGCGTTGGTTGGGGTCCACTCAGCAGGGAATCTGCTTGATATTCTCTCTCCCTCTTCTTCTGCTCCTTCCCCTACTTCTGCTCTCTCTCTCTCCCTTTCTCTAAGATAAATAAATCTTTAAAAAATAATAATTATTAAAAACTCTCAAGTGTCAGGGCTGTCCAAATTATCATGAAACTCTTGGGCCTAAATGTATGTACATTTAGCTTTTGGATCAATTTTATCAGGTGGGAAACTAGAGGTTCTTTTAGTGGCACAGAACAGAGGCTTACTAAAAGTTATCTCATACCACAGAGTATGGTGAGGGGTACGGTAGCACAAAGTCTAACTAGGTGCTGTTATATCCACTCGAGCAAGAAATTTTGAGAACTTAAGCTAATAACACAGCAATCGTGGAGTAAGGGAGGAGGGAATGGACTGTAGATATCTTTAGCAATAGAGTTGAGAGCAACAGTTATTTATTAAGAACCGGTAGTATAGCCACTGTGTAAAGTCATGAGAAAACACTAGAAATACCCAGTATTACATACTTCTAATAAAATGTTGAACACAGTTATGGAAATAGCAATAAAGGCATCCTTAAATCCATCTGGGGAAGACAAAGGACACTTCACAGAGGATATACACCAGGTCAACTGAATCTTGCAGACAGGTGGTCTGTCGTACTGCTGCTGAATGCAGATTTTGGAATCAAACTCCCTGTGTTTGAATCCTGGCTCTGCCTCTTAGCTCTGTCTTCTTGTGGAAGGTACTTGATAATCTAAGCCCTTTTTTTTTTTTAAGATTTTATTTATTCATTTGAGAGACAGAGCACAAGCAGGGGGAGAGGCAGAGGGAGAGGGAGCAGCAGACTCCCCGATGAGCTGGGAGCCCAACATGGGGCTCCATCCCAGTACCTGGAGATCATGACCCGAGCCGAAGGCAGACGTCCAACCATCTGAGCCACCCAGGTGCCCCCCTGTTTTCTAAGTTGTAAACAGAAGTAGCAAGGAGCCTGCCGATAACAGCTAACACCCACACCTGTTGGCACATAGGCTCTATTCCAAACCCTGCATCCTGTACTCCTTCTCTCCATCATGACAATCCTAGGAAGTAGGTGATAGTGTTCTTGCCATTTAGAGATGAGGAAACTGAGGAACTGAGTTGTGAAACAGTCTGTGCAAGCCTCACTGCTGGTGGACGGCAGAGCTAAGGTCCAAACACACACAGTCTAGCTCCGGAATCCATGCCGTTAACCAATAGACCACTCACAAGAATCAACTTCTCAGTGTCAGTGTGAGGTCCAAAGGAGATAATGCTTGCAAAGAGATGAGCACAATGCCTACACATGGAAGATGTTTCATAAATATTAGTTCAATAATACTAATCTAATAATATAATATCAAATAGTAATAAACATGAGCTATTTGGAATAGTGCCGCTGCATGGTAAGACCTGCTGGCTGGCCGTTATAAAGAGTATAAAGGAAGGAAGGAGGCAGCCATCCTAAGACGGGAGACCAGCACCTCCGTTTCCATCTTCCCTGGTTGTAGGTGGCGGCAGTGCCCCTGCTCAGGACCGGCTTGCTAGCACAGACTGACGGACAGGAGAGCCAGATTCATTCCATGGACAATCATTTTCCAAGGACCAGGGATGGGCCAAACCTTGTGCCAGGTTTCTCACGGAATGCGAAACTGGACCGATGTCTTCAAAACAAAGTTGTGGCTGAGAGCTCAGGTGTGGAGACAGATTTCCCGGGTTTGAATCCCAACTCTGCCATTCAGCAGATTTAGACGTGGGGCAAGTTACCTAATCTTTCTGTGCATCACTTCCCTTGTCTCTAAAATGGAGAAAAGAGTAAACAGATCCCATCCGGCTGTGTGCAGATGAAGAGAGCTGATACACGCAGGGGCAGCGTGAGTGCTCCACGAAGTGCCCTCTGCTGGGTGCCCCCTCCATTCTGTCCCACCCCACTCTTCTGGCCTGAACCTCTCATCAGTACTAGAGCAGTTGCCCTAGGAAGGGCTTTTCAAACCTCTTTATTTTGTAGAATTGCTGAGTCACATGGGAACTATGCTTAACCTTTTAAGGAACTACCAGATTGTTCTCTGAAGTGACTATACCATTTCACATTCCCACCAGCAATGTATCAGAGTCCAATTTCTTCACATCCTCGCCAACGTCTGCTAATATTTATCCTTTTATTATCTGTCCAGATAGCCATCGCAACAATGTGAAAGTGATAGCTCAGTGTGGCTGTGACTTGCTTTTCCTGGTGGCTGATGAAGTTGAGCCTCTCTTCATGTGTGTATTGGTTACGTTTATATCTTCTTTGGAGAAATATCTATTCAAATTCTGCTTATTTTTAATAAGGTTGTCTTTCTTATGCTGAGTTATAAAAGTTCTTTATATATTCTAGATACAAGTCCCTTCACAGTTTGCAAAAATTCCTCCCATTGTGTATGTTCCTTTTTACTTTCTTGATAGTGTCCTTTGCAGCACAAAATTTTGAAAATTTTGATGATGTCCAATTTGTCTACTTTTTAATTTGTTGCTAATGTTTTTGGTGTCATATCTAAAAAACTATGTAATGCAAGCTCAGAAAATTTACACCCATATTTTCTTCTAAGATTTTTGTATTTTTGGCTTTTACATTTAGGGTTTTTTTTTTTTAATCCATCTGAGTTAATTTTTTTAGATAGTGTAAAGCAGGAGTCCAACTTCATTCTGTTTCATGTGGATGTCCTTTTGTCCCAGAGCTGTTTGTGGAAAAGACCATTTTTTTCCCCCATCATAAAAGTTTGAATTAAATGGCATCCTCCCTGGCTCCTCCTTGAGAAAACTCAGTCTGATGGAGACTTGCAGGTACACCAGAAAATCACAGTGCAACGTAACAAGGTGTGAGCCTAGAAAAGTACAAGACTTAGCTAGGAATCTCTTCTAGGTTTCTTGACTGAGCCCTGATGTTGAACATAGAGTTACCACAAGGAACAGTTCTCTCTTCCTACGAGATAGAGTTAAAAGTGACACCTGCATAATTCCTGAATTTCCGGAGGGCACTAGTCTTTCCACGCATATGCATTTCCCAGCAATTATCAATCACCAAGAATAAAAGCACAGAAAAATGTGGAGATTCCTCAGTTTTAAAAAGAAGAAAATATTAAGTATGATAAAAAGAGCTCAGAAACTAGAGCAGGTACTTCTTGAGGTACAGCTCCCACTGTCCTTAGTGATGCCATCCTGGCCACGGTTAGATCAGTCCATTAGTTTTTGTTTGTTTGTTTGTTTGCTTTTATTAAAGATTTTTATTTATTTATTGAGAGAGAGAGAATGGTAGAGAGAGAGTGTGAGAGGGTGGAGGGTCAGAGGGAGAAGCAGACTCCCTGCTGAGCAGGGAGCCCCATGCGGGACTCTATCCTGGGACTCCAGGATCATGACCTGAGCTGAAGGCAGTCGCTTAACCAACTGAGCCACCCAGACGTCCCTGGTCCATTAGTTTTTAACAGAAAGTCACCACACTGCCTTTCCCCGCCTTCCGTCTTGTTCTCCATTGGGAATCTGGGCGCCTGGCTTCTCTGCAGATAGGGCTGAAATCACCGAGCTCACTTAGCCAGAATTCTGTCCGGGGGTGTCACAAAGGCTGCGGGGAAGGACCAGAAATGGAGCGGGGCTCTTCAATCACAACCTCTTATCTCAGACTCTGAGCCAAGCTTTGGACTTGATATTTCTAAGATGATAAAGGCGACTTTGACATGAAATGATATCATTCATCAAAATGTTGCCATTTATTTCTCAATTACAATCAGCGAATAATGTACTAGAACTTATTTTCTTTCCTTAATCTGACACTACGTTTATGGATGGACACAGGTACATCTACGCTATGTTCTAGAACAATGCCTTCCCAGTCACAGAAACAATCTGTATGATCATTTGTTTTCATTGAATAGCACGGAAGTCTATCAACGTAGGATTTTACCCATGAAGACCTGAAATTATTCTTTTGTTACACAAAGAAACAAAAGGGGCTATCCTTTGTCTCAATGTGCAGCATCCTTTGCTGACGACCTGTGGAAGGTGAGTTTGCCCCGCCAGCACTTGGCTACTTGGCAGACCCCATAAGCAGCTGGGGAAGGAACTCCAGAGTTGCTTCTGGGCCTTCCACATAATTAGCCAGTTGACAGGCCATCTGGGTTGCTTTGATTTCATCATTGCCATGTCTTTCAATCTGAAGGATTTCTGTGTGTCTCTTCCTTTGGGACTAACATCATTAATAAGTTCTCTCCTACTCTAGGACACTAGTTTCTTTAACGTATCTGGCAGCTCTCTGTCCCCCTGCATCCATCTCCTTACGAAGCACCCTACAGACCAAAGGAGGGAGGTGTTTATATTTGATAATGCTGTCATCAAATTAACAGGCCTCATTAGAAGGAAATTACAGATTTGGGGCTCCTTGATAGAAGAGATGCTTAGAAAACCTCATCCAAAGAATCATAAAGGGTACTTAAAGAGAACTGTTGCCATAAGGGCTGAATTTTACTACTACTCTGGTGGGGAGACACGCTGAACTATGGGTGCTGTGCTAATCACATGGTGCTGGGATCAATTTTAACCCAATTTGAACATCCCTAGGCCTCACTAGCCTGTGTGGACCAAAGAGGTCACGGTAACATTACGAATTAAATGGCAATGCTTAACTAACCCTCACTTGCAAGCCTACCTATTTAAACCCTTTTCTGAGAGCCCAGACTTCCTCAACTTCGAACAGCAATGAAAGGATTAGTGGGAGCCTCCAAGGGGCCCTGTGCTCTCCCGTCCGCCCGTGTGCCCACACCAGGCTTAGAAACACCAGTGTGCTATCACTTGAGATCCGCATTCACCTTCTCTGGGTTGACATGGCATTTTGTCCACATCGTGCCAGTCCCCAGAGCCACCAAACCTCTCAATCCTCTTAGTGCTACATCAGCTCTACTTTTGGATAAAAAGAATAAAAGCTGCCCCCACTCCTTGTATCATCTTCTATTAAAGGTGTTGAATGAAGTGGTCCTAATATTTATGGCGCCTGGGGTAAAAGTAGAAATGGAAAGCTCCCAACCCCAACCAAATCTTTCTCTCCGACCCCCTCTCTGACCCTATCTGTAAGTGGCCTTCGAGTGCCTATGGACACTTCAGTGCAAATGTTCAGCTCAGTGAGAGAAAAAAAAAAAAAACCACCTCTTCCTCCGAGGAGCTTGCTCCTCTGCCTGGGAGTGTGCAGATCACATGGCAGGGTCCACCTTCAGGAAGAGGACCTGGCGAACAGGCCCTAGAGGAGCTGTGGAGCTGTTGGGAATTCTGGGTTTCCAAAGCACAGTCTCCAGGGTCTCTACTTGCTAGATGACTCTAATCTCAGCTCAGGCCTAGAGGTGACACCCTCTCACAATAATGTAGCAATGGTACTTAATCATTCCCTGAGTTTTGTTGCAAAGGTAACTTGCAAGATAATGACTGCTGTCAGAAATGGGCATTGGTTTGGAGGAGTGACACACACAGCAGGGGCTTCCAGACACTTTTTGTTTTTTCTCACATGAGCTTCTCTCTGTGGTCTTGAAGGAAAAAACAGACAAAAGTGGAATTACTGTGGTTGAAAGAGGCCAAGAATAGAGGTCCTATGTATCTGCCCTCTGCCTCCCTTCCTCCCTCCCTCCCTTCTTTCCTTCCTTCCTTCCTCCTTTCTTTCCTTCCTTCCTTCCTTCCCTCCCTCATTTATTTATGCATTCATTTAACAATCACCCAGTGTGTGTTCTAGGCTTGGTGATTTTAACACAAAGACAGATCAAGATCTCTGCTCACAAAGAGTTTACAGTCACTTTTCCAAACCCTAGAATTCCAAGGGACACATTATTATTAACCCAATAGCTATTTGCTAATTCCTCTGTGCCAGGAATTAAGTGCTTTTGTGAGTAATAACTCATTTAATCCTTAGAATTCAGATATGGTGACACCCTGGCCTGAAAGGTGAGGTCATTTGTCCAAGGTCGCACAGCTAGTATATGGCAGAGTGGGGTTCTGATCCCACCCGTCTGGCTCCAGTGTCTGGACTCCTAAACCACCCACCACAAGCACCTTATGTCCACTGATCATCGTTTTCATGCTGTTCTTCTTCATTGTTGCTGTTGTTGTTTTAAGATTTATTTATTTATTTGAGAGAGAGAGCAAGGGGGAAGGGCAGAGAGGGGGAAAGAGAGCGAAAGAATCCCAAGCTCACTCTGTGCTGGGTGCAGAGCCCAATTCGGGCTAGATCTCACAACCCTGAGATCAGACCTGAGCCGAAACCAAGAGTCGGACACTTAGCCAACTGTGCCACCCAGGCCCCCCTTCAGGCAAGAACAGCCTGAAAGCCCTCCTTTCTCCTCTTCAGTTATTAAATCCAACATATTTCCAAAGTCTATATCAAATCTTACTGAGAGTGTACAAATGGCCACAGTGGGGTCGTAAGAAATTATTTGCTTGGATAAGATGGCATTAAATTTTTTTTTAAGATTTTATTTATTTATTTGAGAGAGAGAGAGAACGAGTGGTGGGGAGAGGCAGAGGAAGAGAGAGACAGAGAAGCAGACTCCCTGCTGAGCAGAAAGCCTGGTGCGGGGCTCGATCCCAGGACCTGGAGACATGACCTGAGCCGAAGGCAGACGCTTAACCGACTGAGCCTCTCAGGCGCCCCTGGGATGGCATTAAATTTTTTTAAGTCAATATCTTAAAATACAAATATTTTACATTACAATCCTGATTTCTAAATCCCTTTGAAATCCACCAACCCAAGGACCCTCAGTTCTAGAGCAGGGTTGGCGTACTTCAGGGGCCACGCCATGCTGAGACAGCGTGTTTTTGTAAATGAAGTTTTACCAGAACAAAGCCGCACCCATTCACTCACCACGTGGTCTAGGGCTGCTTTCATGGGTAACAGAGTTGCTTAGTGGAGCTGCAACAGAGTTTCGTAGTCAAGTTGTCATAGACAGTATGGCCAGGAAAGCCTCAAATATTTATTATCTGGCACTTTACAGGAAAAGTTTGCTGGCCCCTGAGCTAAAATTAGAAGCAAGTACCCCTTCAGGCGAGGTTCTCCAGGTGGGCCCTGTGGACGTGCAACTTTCTTCCCTGTTCACAGGGTTTTAGAGCCTCTCACCCAGTCAGCTCATGCCTCTCCCTCTCCTTTAACCGAGTCAGTCCCCACTTCTGCCCGCTGTCAATCAAACCAACCACATTTACTTGCCCTGATTTAGTTGCAGAAATGTTTCCTTCCTGTTTAAAGTTTGTTAGTTTTGTCTCCCGAGGGCAGGAACATATTTTCACTTCTTTCACATGCCCCAAAGGCCTGACATTGCGTGGATAAAACAGAAGAAGCTTAGTTAATATTTTTATTTGACTAATTGTCGTCAACCTGATGTACCCTAACCTTACAAAAGAATAAAGCATACTAAAATAGATGTTTTGCTTCAAGAAGGAATCCTCAGGGGGAAGATGCACATTTCCCATCTGATAGCTGGAGGAGCTAGCTCCCTGCGCCGCCTCATCTAACCACAGGGCTGCTCTGGGCATGCGAGGCGGGAGTCTCAGGAGAGGCGGCTGCCCGCCCGCACCAGGTCCTCCCAGGGTGGCGGCCTCTGTGGCTCAGTCTTGAGGGCTTGTTAGTACACACAGCGAGACTAGCTCCACGTCTGGGGGCAAACTCCTATCACCTCACTTCACAAGCACAGTTATATAAAACAGAATTTGCAGCAAGAACTAGAACAACCAAGGGGCCTGGACTCTCCAGCCTTGGGGTTGGCATGCTTTTTTTTTTCTCTCTCGGCAAGGAAAGCATAAGGAATAAAGAAAGGGGAGCTGGTTAGACAGCTGGACCATCAGCAGACAACTGTTTCTAATAGTCCGAAGTACCTGGACTGGTCAGGCAAAGACCCTTCCCTCCATGGTGCTTCCGTGATTTCTGCCTGTGGCATTATCTCTAGGATTTCATTACTAAACAAACACCCTTCCGGTTTACCTATTTCTTCTCTAAAATATATCAGCCCTAGCATCCATGTCTTGCTTAGGCCTGGAAGCCTAAGCTCCCTTTAACATGACCTTATATCTGCTGTGATTCATTATTATATACTGATCTTTCAGCCTAAAGGTAGTATCTTATTTTCCAGAAGAGAGGAGAAAAAAGAGAAGGCATCACCGCAGAATTGTGCCAAGTACCAGCTACTTGGCTGAAGAAGATGCTATAGGGAAGGCCTGCTAGGGCAGCAGCTCTCAACCCCAACCTGAAAGTGAAAGGTTGGTAAGAACACAAGTTTCCAATATAGACAGGCCTTATTGGAACCAGAAATGTTAGGCCCTTGAGGCCACACTCTAATCTCACTGGGAAGTCGCCCCTCAGATTGAATTCTGACTGTCCAACTAGTCTCTAAATTTGACTCCTGGTTTCAAAAAAGAGGGGGAGGGGCTGTTTTCTCTAACGCAAGAATCCACCACAGTCTGCCTTGGCTGTGACCTCAATCCCAGGGGCCTCCCTTCTCTCTAGGAGCCTGCAGGGGCCATGTGGAGATGAGGGACGGCCTCCCAAGCAGCAGGCATTCAGAGGCGGAGGCTCAGGCAGGAAGTGATGGATTACACTGGGTCGGCCCACTTTGCTAGACCAAAGTAAATCTGTGAATAGATATAGTTCTTAATCTCTTATCCACAAAGCTTGGGGCCACACATAGTTCATATTTCAGATTTCTTTTTCCACATTTTAGGAAAAGATGCATGTGCATATCTTGTCTATCCTGTACATTCCCAAAAGTCAGGGCAATGCTCCATATACAAAGTCATGAATGTTTCTGGATCACTGTACTCAGTCTAAGGGCAATGAAGATGTTGCAATAGACTCACATCATTATCAGTTCAGATTTCACCCCAAAACGAGTCAGGTCAGGTTAGTTTTCCTGACAAATGATGTTACCAAAACAAAACAAACAAACAAACAAAACCCCACACCACCCCATAAACGCATCTTGGTTTTTGGAGCTTTTTAGATTGCAGATTTGTGGGGAAAAGATCATGGGCCTACATTACCAAATAAAACTATGAACTGATTACCACCAACTCTTGACTCATCTTTAGTGTTATCTCAGCACAACAGGAAACACTGTCATGCCCCAGGACCTTGGCTTAGGCCCAGTCTCCCTTGGCATTCTTTCCCTGCTGGCTTCAGGCCTGAAAGGCTGAGACCGCTTCCTTCCATTGGTGCTTCTCTCCAGAAGGGCAATGTTACTTCCTGATCACCCCAAAAGATGAATGCTCAGCATTTCTCATTTTACAGTCCTTACTGCTAAACATTACAGAGACGAGAGAGGAGTTAACAACAACAACAATAATAGTAATTGTTAATATTTACTGAGCCCTTACTATGTGTCATCCATTACCCTAATGGTTAGTTTAAATTATTTGATTTAACTTTGGAATAAGTCAATAACATAGATACCTTGATTATCTTCATTTTATAGATAAGGTTACTGATGCAGTGATAGGTTAATTTACAAACTTACAAACTTAAAAAATTCCTGACTTTATTGATGAGATGGGAATGTTACAACTGGGTTAGGTTCTGGTCTCAGTTTGTTGGTTTTTAATTGTTCATAGATTGTACATCATCCCTTCTTCCCTCCAAGAACCCTCTTCTTCAATCATTAGGATTTTAGAAACCATTATGGCAGAAGAGTAGAAGCCACCCTTCCCCCCCAGTGGATAATTGATTTCTTCCAGGGCTTTCTGACTGCGAAAAATGTTGTTCTCCCTTTCAGATTTTTCTCATACAAAATCTAAACCAGACCAAGTCCACTGTTGTTTCCAAAACTTTCTACTGTAATTCCTATCAACTGCTAGTAGAAATGAGAAAGCTTGAAAAGTAAGTCTTGTTGCTTTAAAGGAACTCCATAATCAGTCATCCTGTAAAAGGACTAAAGGAATGATCATGAGCCACACAGGAAGGTTTGGTAAATGTAAGAGGGCAATGCACTGGCCAGATTAAGGGATGACCCCAATTTAACTTAACAAGTAGTTCAGAATTCAACCAATAATTAGACAATTGCCCTGTGCTCCCCAGAAATGTGTTCTTGTCTGGAAAAACTAACGATTACAGTATGTGTAAACTCCATTATCTGCACTCAAAAAAAAATGTGGGTTTTTTGTGTCTCCAAAGCATTACCAAATGAATCAAGGTATATATTTCCACCCACAGGTAGTGATTTACCTTAAAAGCAGAAGTCGGAAGCAAAATTCAGAGTGAAGCTGATGTTTGTAAAAACCCATTCTCTGGAATGCTACCATAAAATTAAAACAAAAGTGCTAAGTGCTTTAGGGGCACCTGTGTGGCGCAGTCAGTTAAGTGTCCGACTCTTGGTTTCCACTCAGGATCATGGGATCAAGCCCAGTGCCGGGCTCCACACTCAGCATGGAGTCTGCTTGAGTTTCTCTCTCCTTTTCCCTCTGCCCCTTCCCACCCCCACTCGCTGTTTCTCTCTCTCTCTTAAGTAGAAATAAATACATCTTTTTTTTAAAAAGTGCTTTAATCACCAGTCATAAATGCTCAACACTCAAAAATTCTGTTTGCCAAACATGACCTTAAAAAGAAAAAATATAGGGGAGCCTGGGTGGCTCAGTCGGTTAAGCCCAGGTCCTGGGATCGAGTCCCGCATCAGGCCCCCTGCTCAGCGGGGAGTCTGCTTCTCCCTCTGCCTCTCCCCCTGCTCACGAGCTCACTCTTTCAAATAAATAAATAAAAAATCTTTAAAAGAAAAAATATATCCCACTACTAAAGCAGTAGTCAATGTTCAATTTTCCTGGACAGCCCCCCACACAAACACACACACTCCAATTGTCTTTTCTAGGTACACCTAGTGAATGACTAGGTCACTAGAATTTATCATCTGCTGAAAGAGCACTTTCTTTATTCATATGTTCTTGAGACTTCTTGCAATCACCATTTCTATTTGCCCTTATTAGAAAAAGGTTCAAACACACTAACCAATGATGATATATCTAATATCTGAGAGTTAATGTTCACAGGAAATGAGTTAGTAGTACCATGCAGATTAGAGGGCCTGAGGATGAAATCATCCAATTTGATTATACAGATAATGACATTGGTGCCCTAATTCTAATGACTGAGGAATACATAGACAACATCTTTGTAAAGAATGATCACAGTCTTGTTAATAATTAAGACAATATTAACTGACTTGAGATCTGATCTTACCACTTCTAATAAAGAAAAAAAGGAGACAGTTCTAGGCAGATGTCTGGGGCTCCATTTTTTATTTAAAGATGAAGTCTCTTAGGAAAAAATAAATAATAAAAGCATTTTATTTGCCGGGTCCCTCCCTTTAGCTCTCCTTTTGGGAGTCATTAGCTCTGCAGAGGCCCCAGAGTAAAACTCAGTTTGTCTGGCTACTCCAAACAAAACTCTGTGCTATAGTCTTTTCTCAGTCTTTTATCAAATCCTAATTTATTTGAATTGTCTGAACTGGTACCTTTTTTTTTTAAAAAAAAGGACTTATTTATTTGAGAGAGAGAGCAGGGATGGGGGAGGGGCAGAAGGAGAGGGAGGGAGACTCTCAAGCAGGTTTTCCATTGAGCATGGAGCCTGACACGGGCTGGATCTCACAGCCCTGAGATCATGACCTAAGTCGAAATCAAGAGTCAGACGCTTAACCAGCTGAGCCACCCAGGCACCCCTGCACTAGCACCTATTAAAGAAGTAAAACAAACAAAAAGCTGTCAACTAAATGGATAACATATCCGAAACAAAGGTTCAATTACTATCACTCCATCAACACACTTATTTCAAGTACCTAGTAAGTGCAGAGAATCATGCTAGTCATAGACAATATAGAGGATTTATCCATATACAGTGTTTCTTCTTCCATTTATTCAACTGTAAGTTACTTATTTGTAAGATCTGTAGGATTCCTAGCGCCAGGCACGGTTCCTGCCTGACACGTGTTGGGTGCTCAATAAATCTTTGCTGAATGAATTCAGTCAAATTTTATTGTGCACTGACTATGGCAAACACTGAGCCAGGTCCCAGGAATGCAAAGATAAAAGACACAATCAGGAGTTTAACAGGAAGAAGGTGTAACCTAACCTCCCCCAAGAGCTAGAAAAGTGTCTGTGAAGATCTCCAAGGGGAAACACGATAACTGGGATAAATTTGTTTTCTTATATATATAATTTTTTTGTGTTATAAAAGTAATTCCTATTCATTATGGAAAAGTTAAAAGAAAAAAAAAAGAAAAATCATCAATAATTCTATCAACCACAGGAACTGGCTGTGAACATTTGGTGTATATTTTTCCAGGTTATTTTCTGTGTTTGATAGATGTGTTTATATGTTTTATTTTTACCAAATGTAATCCTATAAAGACTTCCACTCTTTCAGAGAAACCATTAAGAAAATGAAAAGTCAAGCCACAGACAGGGAGAAAATATTATGTAATACTATGTAAATGTTATAGGAAACATTATGTATTATTATGTAATATACATACATTTTATGTGTAATAGTCTCATAAAATAGAGAACTTGTTTCCAGAAAAAATTTTAAAATTCTTACAACTCAAGAAAAAGATAAATTAAAAAATCAGCAAAAGATTTGAATGGACTCTCACCAAAATGATATACCCATGACCAATACGCACATGAAAAGAGACTCAATGTCATGAATCAACAGGTAAAGACAAATTAAAACCACAGTAAGACAAATTAAAACCACTACACACCCACTAGAATGGCCCAAATTTAAAAGAAAGGCAATATTAAATTCGGTAAGACTATAAAGCAACCAGAATTCTCATGCATTGCTGATGGAAATGTAAAGTTGTCCAACAACTTTGGAAAACAATTTGGCAGCTTCCTTAAATGTATACTTAGCGATACACTGAGCAATTCCACTCCTAGATGTTTATCCAAGAGAAATGAAAACACATGTTCATGCAAAGACTCGTACTTGAATGTTCACAGCGGCTCTACTCAGAATAGGCAACAACTGGAAAGAACCCAAATGTTCATCAACATGTGAGTAGATAAACTACCGAATACTAAAGTAGAGTACGACTCGGCAATAAAAATGACAGCATAGGGAGTCTCAAAATCATGCTGAAGAAAAGCCAGATGCAAAAATACAAGCTGTATGGTTTCATTCACATGGTACTCTAGGAAAGAAGAGCTAATCTACAGTGATTGAAGGCCATTCAGTGGTTGTCTGATACCAGCACAGGCGGTGGCATTGACTAGAATAGGGAACGAGGGAATTTGGGGGTGATGGACGGTTCCGTATCTTGATCATGATGATCATTACATGGCAATATACATTTAAAAAGTTCATCACACTGTAGACTTAAATTGTGTCCATTTTATCTTATATAAATTATATGTCAATGAAGTTAATTTAAAAAAATTGAATCACATAGAACATATTGCTTTTTCACCTAAAAAGATAACAACAGTTGGGGCCCCTGGGTGGCTTAGTCGGTCTGGCGTCTGCCTTCTGCTCAGGTCGTGATCCCAGGGTCCTGGGATCGAGCCCCGCAAAGGGCTCTCTGCTTGGCGGGGAACCTGCTTCTCCTTCTCCTCTGCACACAACCCCCCCCCCCCCACCCACTGGTGTGCTCTCTCTCTCTCTGTTCTCTCTCTCTCTGTCTCTCTCTCAAATAAATACATAAAATCTCTCAAAAAAAAGATAGCAACAACTATTTTCTGTATCAATACATGGATATCTCTGACATAGTTTCCAATGGCTTCAAAATATTCCATATTGTGGCTATGCCACAATTCATTTAACTACATTATTTTACTGTAGGGCAGTTAAATTTTAAACTTTTTTTTTTTTTTTTTTTTTACCATTACATGTAACACTATGTTGCTCACCTTTGAAAATATGAGCTAAAGTTTAAGTTATAAATTGAGGAGCATTAGATGGTGAAGCAAAAAGAGGCATTCAAATCAAAGGAAGAAGCAGTCATAAAACGACCACAGATGAGAATGCATTGCCCTTTCAGATAGCTACAAGAGGTCTTTTTGGTCAGAGAGAGTAAGATGCAGGACATCAAAGGTGATGAGGGTGAGGTTGCTAAGATTCAGATCATGAAATGCCTTCTAAGGAGATCCTGCCATTTGCAACAACATGGATGAACCCAGAGGACATTGTACTAAGCGAAATAAGCCGGATACAGAGAAAAATACTTCATGATCTTACTTGTATGTGGAATCTAAAAAAGTCGAATACATAGAAGCAGAGAATAGAACCATGTTTACCAGGGGCAGGGAGCTGGGAGAAATGGGGAGGTGTTGGTCAAAAGATACAGAGTTGCAGTTTTGCAGGATGAATAAGTCTAGAGATCTAATTACAGCATAAATATAGTTAATAATACTGTATTGTATACCGGAAATTTGCTAAGAGTCGATTTTAGGTGCTTTCGCTAGAAAAATAAAGTGGTAACTATGTGTGGAGACGGATGTGTTAATTAGCTTGACTGTAGTATTCATTTCTCTACGCATATGTGTATCAAAACATCATGTTGTACATCTCAAACATATATAACTTTTATTTTAAAAATAAAGACAGATGAATTTAAAAAAGATAAGAAATTTGGATTTCTTCCAAAGTAAAGGGAAAATATCTGAAAGATTTTCAGACAAGTGACACAATTCAATTTGTGTTTTAGAAAGATCGCTTTGACTTCTGGGTGGAGAGTAAATTGGAAACCCATTCAATGATGACAGGAATGCAGGGGAGAAACTATGGGTGCCTGAGGTAAGATCACGAAAGGCCATGGAGAGGACAGTTCTCATGGAGACCTAGGAGGAGGAGGGGTGAGGAAGACCAAGAAATCTAGGACATGTCCCAGGAACCGGAAGGTGGAGAGAAGCGGTTTGTGAAGAAAGAGAAAATATTATCTGGGTCTTTCTCAGACTCTGAAATCCATCCACAGTCTGGGGTGGAATCACTGGTGTGATATGTTCAGCAAATGGTAGTGAACTCACTCTCACCCAGGCAACATTGATGGGCCTGAAAAAGAAACTCCTTCACTTTATATGATTATGTTTTGGTGAGTTTTAAAAATTGAATTTTTTTTTTTTTTTGCTGTTGCCTTGCTGTTGTGGTACACGATGAGGCTGTTATCTCAAATATGATACGTTCCTACTGACTGGCTAGGTAATAATGTGTTTGATAATTACTCTGATATCCCATTTGGACATATTTTATTTTTCACAATTTCTACTCAGTATGGGTTTTTATTTTTTGCAGGAGCATATGTTTACTTTCCAGATCCCCTCTTCAGATTGAGCATAGGTAAACTTCTTTTATAAGGTTTATAATGTGCAAACATATATTCCTTTTTATGCTACTGGTCTATTTATTGGATTAACTAGGAGGATTTGATGTGAAAGCTTAGGATGATGTTGAAAACACCTCACTTCTATTGTAGCTAAGAAAATCAGCTTTAGAACTAGAGAGACCTTGTATTGGGCATTATGTATAGACCTTTAGCTTTTTTATCACAGCTGTTCTTTGTTGCCATGACAACAGAATTAACCATTTCATTAATATCCCTGAGAAAAGACACATTTATGCATGTCTGACTTCGAATGAAGTCTCTGTTCAGATCTCAAGGTCTTTGGCATGTTTACGTGCTCGTTTTTATCCCCCAATATTTTGCTTAATGCTTCTACAGGATATTTAAAGCAAAGCTTTATATTTTCAGTATTAAATTTCTATTGGCTGCATTGGTTTGGCTGCTTTCAAATGTCCCCTGAGTGGTGAAACAGGCTTCAGAATCTGAAGCCGGTGAGAGCAATAGGCAAGGAAATTTAATACAAAAGAAAACAGTTACCTGTTATAAGAAAAGTCACTTGTTTGTTTTTTCTTCTTTTGGACTCCACTTGGTGAAATGGGTGTTACTATAAATACTGGAGAGTAATCCCTCATCAAAATGGGTGATCCAGCTGTTTCCATTGCTGCGGAAAAAAGCAGGTCGTGTGCTGATTACGATTGTGATGAAACGCAGGAAAACATTTTCTAAGACAAGTAAAATCCATTATTTTGAAAATAAGACCCGAAGAGAATAATTCTGCCCATTCCCCTAAAGCCATGATAATGATTCCTTACAGGCTTCTAGCTACCTTTTCTTTTAAAGGAAAAAAAAAATGTATCTTAATATTGAACTCTCTGTAAATATTTCTATTTTTAAAGACCAGTGCAGAAACTCCCTAATTAACATTAAAGCAGCTTGAGGAAGTTGTTAGCTGTTTTCTATTCCTTCACCTTACTTAAATACATAGAATTATTTCCATGCATTAAGCAACTTTGCAAAGTGCTTAAAATGCATTAGCTCATTTAATAACGTGAACCAACAGCTGTGTGAAGAAGGTACCACTATCCCCATTCCCTAGCTAAGGAAACTGAAACTCCAGGAGAACTTGTGCAAGATTTTACAGCTCGTAAGTAGGATTTGAATCTTAATCGGTTAGACCTCCAAGTCTGTACTAGTATCCATTAGGACAAAGTGCCGCCCGTGGCTCTTCGTTTCTACTCATATAAATATTGTAACAACACTTAAAATATTTACATTCCCTCCAAGGCACTTTGTCCTGGAATAGGGGAAAAAAAAGTCTGAAGGAATATTATTCATAATAATTAAGCTCATAAAACAAGAAGGCAGATTTGAACCAGTGACATAAAATCTTTAAAAACCAAGGAAGGTTCTTTGAGGCTAACTGCACGCATACGAAGAGTCTTGAATGCTGAATATCAGCCACTGAAATGAAGAAAAATACCTCTTACAGAACACGATGAGGTTTTTCGGGGTTTTTTTCTTTTGCTTTTTTGAACTTTTTTGAGTTTTTCCCTTTTTTATATCAGCTTTATCGAGCTCTAATTGCAATACCATAAAATTCATCTAAAATGTACAATGCAATGGTTTTTAACACGTCCGCAAAGCACGCAACACCAAGGAAGTTGTACCACTAACAGTCACTCCCTTTTCCCTCTCTCCCTCCCTCTCCCCCCATCACCTCCAGTGCTAGGAAACCACTAATATACATTTTATCTTTATGGATCTGCCTGTTCTGAACATTTTATAAAATTGGAATCATGCATTATGTACCCTTTTGTGTCTGATTTCTTTCACTCGGCATAATGTTTCAAGGTTCATCCATGTTAGAATAGGTATCAGTGCTTGGTCTCTTTTTATAACTGAATAATATTCCAATGCATGGATAAACCGCATTTGGTCCACTGATGGCTTGTTTCCACTTTTCTGCTATTATGGCGATTAATACTGCTGTGAACATTTGTGTACATTTTTTTGTGTGGACATATGTTTTTGTTTTTCTTGAGGCTCTGTTTGCTTTGAAGTCATTCCTATCTTCCAGAAAGATGGAACTCAAACATCCTGCGATGACTAAAGACCCCACGGAATTCTAAACTATAATCCACATCAAGGCTTTACCTCTACTTTCTATGAGTTATGAATTAGAGACAGAGTAATTAGTTCAGATACCATTACTCAGGATTCTTAACCACTCATAACTTTCACAAAGACAGTCAACTAATTCTTTTCTAAGTGACAATGATTATTTGCTAAGTTCTTTAGAACCCTAAATTTAAAAAGCATAAGAAAACATTTGCATAAAATAAAACTTATTAAAGTCTCAGAAATAATCCATCTGTCTTATCTATTTATCAAATATGCATTCTGGAAACATGACTTCTTCAATGGAACTAAATACTTGGAAATACAAGACCCAAAGGTGAAGAAGAAGGAGGAGGAGGAAGAGGAAGAGGAGAAGGAGGAGGGAGAGTGTATGCACTCAATTTTTCAATTTTAAGTGCTAATCTGAGAAGGAGTCTCCAACTTTCTTCTCTCCCACTAGTGACAAAGTCAAGACCTAACCTTTAACAGACCAAAGGAAGTGGCTCTGACTTCTTTTTCTTTTAGTTATAGGATTCTGTTAATTAACAGATCAGAAGGTTTTATAATTAGAAGTAAGCACATCGTTTATTTTTTGAAAGGGAAACCCTGTAGGTTTCTCCTATGAGTGGGCTGTTTTCTGGCATGGAAAGGCAGATTTTATCTTCGGTCCGAGTTGTATAAAGAACCATGAAAATCATCATCCTTTTCTAAAGCACAAGGAATCCAAAGGAAGCTACGAGTGAATTCTTGGTATTTCTAAATGATGACTGTGGGTTCCAAGCATAGTATTAATGTCCATTTCAGAATCCAACAGACATTGCATCAGCTAATAAGGTAGATGAGGTTTTTAACAGTTGCTTCTCATCTCTGCACAAGAGGGCAGCCTTTCACCAAAACCAAGGAAACACTTGGGCAGGACTTTTTGTTAATTTGTATAAAGACCACTCCAATCATAGAACTTCCAAGGAGAAGAGCTCCTGTAATGTAAAGAATAAAGATATCAGGAGATAGTTAATACCATGTGCTGTCAATCCCAGAAAATATCTGCCCATCTAGGTCACCATACCAATGTTTGCAGCTTCAGCGACATATTACCTTGTTGTTACCTAATTGTTTGGATTTCTTAAGCTGCTGTAGACAACTACGAACTTCTAAAATTAATGCTAGGGATAAGGTATTAAAAAAAAAAAAACAAAAACCTTCTCCTGAAATCAAATTGCTCACCCTTAAAAGACAGCATTTTTTACTGTATCTCACATGGATGTTTTCTTATTGGTTATCCATAATCAGATTTCAAGGCTTTAGAATCAAATCGCCAAAATCAATTCGAAATGAGTAATAATTCATATTGGGACAATTATAAATTTAAATTATAGAATACAGTTGAAGAGATTTACCAAGACATTAAGAGAAGCCAAAAAAAAGTTGCTATAATGCACACACTTTCAAAATAATTAACCATGCTTGACAGGAAATACGTGATTTAAATGTATTATGATAGCACTCAAAATGCTATTAAAAACAGGGTTAAAGTTAATTTGTCACACGGAAAAGTAAATGTAACTATCTTTATGTCCAAAGCTTTGCAGTAATATTTTTGTGAGTACAAACTAACCACAGCCTTTTTTTTCTCTTAAAGTTTATGGAACTTTCAACTAAATATTTCACAGGAAATTACTGTCTCCAAGAATATAAAGGGTTTTATATGAAGGAAGCTGATCAGTTGTTCTCCATGGATACAGAGAAGCAAACAAGCAGAAATTGGTTTAATAAAGCAGGAGAGATTTCAATTGGACACAAGGCAGAACTTCTTGACTAGCTTGGTGATAAAGAAAAATTGGGGAAATCTTTTCAATAATTTTTCAAAGATAACTGTCAAAAAATATTCAGTGAAATGGACAGGAGATGTCTTTACTTTTATTACTTATATTTACAAAATTGAGGACTGGGAAATTAAAATATACCTAATTAAATTAGGGAAATTAAATTATACCTAATGCTATTTCCACCATTTTATTATTTTTTTTTCGACAAAGGAGTCATTTCATACTAATTAATCAGCTAATAAGGTAAACAAGCATTTCAATCTCTGTCAGGTTGGTTTTGTAAATAGATACAAGCATAATTTCCTTATAGACCCAGTTAAGAATTTGGCAACATTTGACTTTCCTTTTCCTCTAGATAACATTTACTTGGGGTGGGGGTATTATATGCAGCCAGCATAAAAATGTGCTTTTATTCTCACTTGCTCAACAAATTTTATTAAATTGAGAACTCCTAAAATGTAGGGATAGCAGATTCCAAGCACACTGCCCAGCACAAAGTAGAATCTCAGTGTAGGTTTACTGAATTATGTCTCCATAAATTACATTTCTTTTCCGTATCATTAGACAATCAAACTCTAAGCACTATTATCATTTTCTAGATCACAGTAGAACTGGAGACAGAGCTAAAGCTAATCTAGACAGAGCTCAAACTAAACAGCTTGACTGTTAGTAAAGCCCTTTCATAATCTCTGTAAACCTATACTACTTTTAACTCGCTTTTCAGCAAACCATACAACCAAATACTTATGGAGTCTTACTTTACTGCGAGCAAACTTCATTAAACAGCAAAGATTTATCTAACACTTACTATGTACAAGACATTGTGCCAGGTACTAGGGACACAGCCCTAAGCACAGGATAGGCACAGTTCCTGCCCTCCTGGAACTTACATTCTAGAAAATGCAAGCAAGTCAAGTTGGCAATTAAACATTTAATCACAGTTGCTGTAAGTGCTACAAAGGAGAAGTCCAGGGTGTTATGAAAGCATATAACTGTTGGGGTCAGGGGTGATCACAGAACCTGTAAGTGCTACAAAGGAGAAGTCCAGGGTGTTATGAAAGCATATAACTGTTGGGGTCAGGGGTGATCACAGAACCTATTAGCGGTAGAGGAAAGGAAATTACAGGATAGATTTGGTTTATACTGAGAATCGATTTTATAAACTGAGACCCAAAGGATGAGAAGGAGTAGCTACATGGGGAATTAGGGGACAGTATGGGCGCGATTGCATTTTAAGTGGGGTGAAAGAGGGTATGCAAAGACCTAAGTCAGAAGGGAAAAGCATGGCACCACAGAGGGAAGAAAATAAAGCCAAAGTGGGAAAACATGGAGAAGGAGGGGAAGTTTCTCAGCCCCACCAAAAGAACGAAAAAGGTGATGGAAGGCCACAGTAAGGTACTACCTGCTGGGGAGACGCTAACTCCCCTTGGTCTCTCCCTATTCAGTACCAAAACTACGCTTTGTCATTCCCCCACAGCTCATTTCTCCACGCCCACCATCTTCCTAACCACTTGTCAGCTCCTACTGTCTAGGAGAGACGATGTATACCCCAGTGCAGTTGCTTTTATGGAATTTACTTGCCTAGGGAAGCATCCCTTTGAGGATTTAATCATAACATGGAACATGCTGTATCAGAGCAATGCTGAAATAGGAGGCATAAACGGTGCATAATTCTTGAAAAGCCCATTGTAGGCTTGGGTCTTTATAACAAAATAAAAGCTCCATATTAAACTATAAGGCATTACACTTCTGTAAAATAAATTAAATAAACGGCCAGCAGGGGTGTTTTACACAATTTATTGGTGCCCTCTGCAGCCAATGCTCTATCTCATTAGTGGCTCTGTCACTCGAAAAATGTGGTACCCATCAGCATCACTCATTAACTTAAAGCATGTGCCCACACATCAAAAATATATTTTTTAATTATGGGAACATGCTACAAAGAAGACGTGCATATGTGCCATGAACAACAAAGGGCATTCTAACCCCTCCAAGCCTCTTCTTGATTTTTCTTTTTTGCCAAAATGGTGAATAAGATACTGTTCTCGTCCTTTCAAAGTTTTTTCTCTCTACCGACTTTTTCTGCCTGCATTCATTGCAATAGTCCAGACTTTGCCAATTTTTTTTCCTTCTTGACATTTCATTTTTAATTAAAAATGACATTTTAATTAAAAGGAAACATATGTAGAATAAACAGAATAACTCACCGACAGCAGAGAGCTGGGGCTGTCCTGTCGGCCCAGTTTTCACCTTTCTGGCTCACGAAAGGTGCTGGGCTTCACCACAACAGTTGCCAAGGCACATTCTTGACAGAAAAAAAGGAAATGTTTAAAAGATGATCATCAAACCAAAATCCACCCACAGCCAGAAATCCCTAGGAACTGCAGAGGGTGAAGGATGGAGAGAGTATGCTCACTCCAAACTATACAGTCTGGGACTTTCAGGACTGGGAAAATCAGCCTTTCTTCTATTCAAAATATTAAAACTATCACTTTGGTGAGAGACCCCAGTTTTACAACTTTTCATGTTTACAGATGGCCTGATTTGGCAATCTTAAATGTTAAGGGAGTTAGAAATCTGGCAGGAGGTAAGCATGGCCAAAAGTAAAGTATTACAATTAAAACCAACCACCCTTCTATCAGCAGCCGTGACAGGATGGTTTGTGGCTCCCGGAGCCGCCTTGCCTCCGCTGTGTCAGAGCTGGGCTGGTGGGGGTCCTCCGGTGGGGGGGGGGGTGCCAAACCTCTCCCTGGAGTGAGCTGGCTTCCTCCGGCACAAAAGCATATTGTGGTGTGGAAGGGAACACAGCAAGACTAACAAAGTGACAAAGAAAGAAGCCAACGATGGATGAACACCGCATCAAGGACAAGTAAATGATTCTCTAAACAAAATTACCAAATAACATCAATTCGCTCATGTCCTCAGAGAGTGGCATGAGGATGAGGATCACCAGGGATCAAAGCAATGACCCAACTTTCCCCACATGTAGTGCACATTTTCTGAAAAACAGAAGGGCGTTGGGACAGACTAAAATCAGTCATGAACAGTCACCATAATTATAACCCAGCACAAAGGGAGGAAGGAAAAAAAAATCTAATTTTGTGACACCTCTTAGATGCCAAACAACTCCTTTGTCATTCTAGTTAAAACAAGAATTCCATATGTCAGTGTTATGGGTTGAAGTTGACCCCCCACCCCAAAAATGGATGTATTCAAGTCTAACCTCCAATAACTCAGCATGTAAATTTATTTGGATATAGGGTCATTGCAGATGTGATTAATTTAAAAGGAGATCATACTGGAGTAGGGTGAGCATCTGATATAACTGCTGTCCTTGTGAGAAGATGGCGAGGCGAAGACACAGACCCAGGGAGAACACCTGTGACAACAGAAGCGGAGATTGAAGTCATGCAACCAGAGCCGGTGAATGCCAAAGACCGCCAGCAGTCTGCCGGAAGTTGGAAAGAGGCAAACCTATAGGTTTCAGGTGGAGCACTTCATATGTCTAGCTTCCCAAACCATGAGACAATAAATTTATTATTTTAAACCACTCAGTTTGTAATGGCAGCCCTAGGAAACAGATATGGTCAGGTATAATTGTCTTGACATGTTACAGAGGAAAAACGAGGTCTAGAAATCCAAAATACTGTCCCCAAATCCCATAGCTAGTGAGGGGCCCAAATCAGGCTGACTCAAAGCTTATGCTCTTCACCATATATTATGACAATGCCTCCAGGCCTTCAGACAATTATGCACATTGGAACTACATAATGGCATGAGGAGTTAATGACTTTTAAACACCTAAAGCAACTAAAATGAATGAAACAAGTCACTCCACATGTTTTCACCAAAAAAATTACTTCATGTGAAGAATAACCACACAACCATCAAACTGGATTCTTTCAACATGTATTTACTGAACTCCTATGATCTGTTCTGCAGGTATTGCTCTAAGAACTGCCTTCAAGGATTTTTCAATGAATCGGGGAAAATATACATGCAAAATTTGATTAAAAAGTTTCCTAGCATCATGGACAGTATTACAGAGTTATGGACATGATGTATATTAGGGACCAAAGAGCTGTGCAGGGAGATCACGGATGGGGCTAGAATTCATTCTCTTAGATGTACAAGCTACTAAATTAAATATGTATTAAAAGGAATTTTTGTTAGCAATGATCATTTGTGAATGGATTCTTTGGAGAAATTGTGAGAGAGATCTATATGAATATGTGAAGCAACTGTATGTTTTCATAGCCATCAGCTGCCCAGTTGTCCAAAACAAGTTTGTGCATAATGAGAACCAACCCACCTACCTCCACACACAGATTAGATACTGAGGATGGAAACTACTCATCGCCTGCACACACACATAATTTATTGTTGATATTAGCATGGTTTAATCTTCTATTTTCTTCATTGGTAAAACTTGACCCTTCCAGAAGACCCTAGCTCAGGCAAATAGCTTGATTGTTTGTTATAGAAACTTCTGGAAATGCCCACCAACTTTTCCTTGGAACCCATCAATAGTTTGTGCCCTGAGAATCTTTGAATCCCTTCCTTCAAAAATGTTCACCTTACTGGTTCCACCAATCCTGGATGGTTGTATGGGGATCCTTATTTGATCCTATCAAGTCCCCACATTGAATTACATCTTAAACCAAAGTTTCAACTCTCAATAAATTCAAGTCTTGCTTTTTGTTCCCAGACACTATCAAAGTTCTATTGAGAGAAAATTCTCTCTTACCTCAGTAAGCAATTACTAAAAGATAAACGGAGCCATATTAAAATTTTTAAGAGTTTATTTGAGCAAAATTCGATCCAAATCAGGCAGTGATCAAACCAGAAGTGGTTAGGAATACTCCATCAACAGGAGCTAAGGGCAAGACTTTTATAGAGAAGGGATATAAGCAAAGCAAGGAAATTATTTGATGGGCTGTCCTTCGGTTTTGATTTCTTGACCTTGAGGCACTTACAGGCTTAGGTTTTCTGTTTGCTTACATAGGCTACTAAGGCATTAAAGCCACCTCAGTCTAATGACCTTCTTGTCTAATTAATTTAACATAATAAACTGAATTTTATCTCAACAGGTTCTGCTAGGCTGGTGATATTTGGGAAGTTGGCATTTAACAATAATAGTGAGCAAAGAAAAAGGGACGAGTTTGGAGAGGAAATAACAACCTTAGTTTTTAACACACTGAAATTTAGGTGTCTGAGAAACAACAAAGTAGAGAAGTCCATAAAGGCAGTTAAAGGGAGCTTAAGAGGCTGATGTGAAAAAAAGATTTGAAGTCATTACCAAGATCACTCAAGGAGCAGGTGGAGAGTGATGCAAAAGGAACCTGGGCAGAAAGTTGAGAAGGATTCATATTAAAAAGATGAGCTGAAGCAGAGAACCCCCACAAAGGAGACTAAGAAGTAAAAGGATGGGAAAAAGTCAAGAAAGTTAGCTATCATGGCATCCAATGGTAGAGAGTATTTCGATAAGTAAAGAGGGGTCCACGAGGCTAAATATTTCAGAAAGGACACACACACACACACACACACACACACACACACACACACTAAATATGGTGGCATTTACCACAGAGAATCCTCCAAAAGAAGAGCTGATTCAAAATCCAATTAATTATGACATGACCTTAAACTCTTCAAGCCAATCTTATTGCATTGCAATGCATTACAAGGTACATCATCAACTTTGGGGCACATAATTCCAACTTTCCAGTAAAGAGTGAGCCCTAACTGATAAAGAATAAAGTGGCTTTCATGAAAATAAACAAACAAAAAATGTTGTCACCTAAATTATATGATGAGAAGAATGGCTTAGTTTTAATTTTTTTTAAGTAAACATCAGTTTTCCTGGAGCTGTTTAATTATCAAACTTTTTCCACTGGATTACCTTAATCCCTGATCGAAATGAGACAACAATATGCTTTTTGCTGGTCATTTCATAATCATTCATTAAAACAGTGGGATCATTTATACAAGCTAAATTCTCATCCCCAATCTCCCAAAATACTATGTGGCATATCCCTGGCTGCTAAACAAAAGCTTTTCTCTTAAAGTCACTTAACTTTCTTTGGTTTTGTTTTTAAGCAAAGGGATTTATCACTTTCTGGGCTTTGTTTTGCTTTTGAAGCTTTAGCTACTTCGTCAGCTTTAGATATGCTTGATTTGTTTTTTGGCCAAAGCTTCTTAAAGAGGCAAGACAAATGACTGAGTGATTTGCCAACTATGGCCAAGCAAGTTTTGGGTTCCTCAGTTTTTTCTCCTTCCCTGGATGGACAAACATAAAGCACCCATGTGCATTTAAAAGTTAGATCACTTGGGGCACCTGGGTGGCTCAGTCAGTTGAGCATCTGACTCTTGATCTCAGCTCAGGTCGTGATCTCAGGGTCGTGAGTCCAAGCCCTGTGTTGGACTCCATGCTGGGTGTGGAGCCTCCTTAAAAAAAAAAAAATTAATGGGGCGCCTGGGTGGCTCAGTCGTTAATCGTCTGCCTTCAACTCAGGTCATGATCCCAGGGTCCTGGGATCGAGCCCCCTCACATCGGGCTCCCTGCTCAGCGGGAAGCCTGCTTCTCCCTCTCCCACTCCCCTTGCTTGTGTTCCCTTTCTCGCAGTCTCTCTCTTTGTCAAATAAATAAATAAAAATCTTCTAAAAATAAATTAAAAAATAAATAAAAACTAAAAGTTAGATCATTTAATGGTGCTGGCATTATGTTGACACTGCCTGATTTACTGACCTTAAGAAATAGTTTTGACATCATACCAAGTCATCTTTGTTTAGATGTAAATTGAACGCAATGACAACTATCCATAAACTACCTAGGACATCTAGGAGCACTCGTCAGTGTTTGATGAAAGAAGGAATCTAACCGATTATTTTTCTAAAGATTTTTTTTTAATTTGAGAGAGAGAGATCACGAGCGGGAGGCGAGGCAGAAGGAGAGGGAAAAGTAGACTCCCTGCTGAGCAGAGAGCCTGACCTGTGGCTTTATCCCAGGACCCCAAGATCATGACCTGAGCCGATGGCAAACGCTTAACCAACTGAACCACCCAGGCTCCCCTCTAACCAATCATTAAAAATCATCATTGCCATGGAGGAAAATGCAAAGTCTGTACCTTGAAAGATAAAGATCACCAAAAGCCAATCAAGAAATAATTTAATCGGGCGCCTGGGTGGCTCAGTCGTTAAGCGTCTGCCTTCGGCTCAGGTCATGATCCCAGGGTCCTGGGATCGGGTCCCACATCGGGCTCCTTGCTCGGCAGGAAGCCTGCTTCTCCCTCTCCCACTCCCCCTGCTTGTGTTCCTGCTCTCGCTATCTCTCTCTCTGTCAAATAAATAAATAAAAATCTTAAAAAAAAAAAAGAAAGAAAGAATTTAATCAATATTTTTGGCCAGTTACTAGGTCCAAGACATTGTACCAGCTGGTGGGGAAAGGAGATGGGAGGGTAGAGAAGTGCTATATAAGGCTGTTTCTCCCCTGGGAAAGTTTAGAATTGGAGTCATCTGGGACAATGATTAGTTCGGAGCATGATGCCAGGTTATCATTAATATGATTTCTTGTACAATGCTTTTTAAAGTTCCTAAGTATAATACCACTTGCATGGGTACCTAAGTACCTAAAATACATGCACTAGAGAACAAGAGCCTGAAGGGAATAGATTAGGCACTCCATTCATCTTCGAATCCTAAGTGCTAATCCCAGGGCTTGGCACCAAATAATTGCTTAAAAAGGGTTTCTTGAAGAAATAAATGATTGCATGAATCCATTTGAGCTGTTATTATGGTTGTTATGGTACAAATGGAAAAGATATCGAGAACAGTAAAGTAACTGATTATCAATTACTCCAGGAGGGTAGTAGAGACCAGTATCAATAAATCCACATTGCTGTTTTTTCTTCAGGAACATTGTTTTTTCATGCTAAGAACATGTTGACTCTGAGGCTGCTAATAATATTTCCCCCGCACAAAATTATTCCTTCCCATCTAAACTTTCTTTGTATTTTACACTCAAGAAGTTGTCAGTAGAGTTGCTACTAAGTAGCCTTATTTGAGGGCATTTTTAGGCTGTATAAACTGGTCCCACCTTGGAAGTGCCAAGAGCTATTTCTGCTGAGGTGTTAAGCCACAGTACAAGACTGTGAACAGTTTTTAGAAGTCATTACACTAAAAAAAACATGATTTTTAATAGCACAGTGGGGTTTAAGTTTATACTTGCCTTCTACTTTCAATTTTAAGTACAAACGAAACCAGTATAAGGCAGGGGAAGGTACTAGTCAGATACCTGGAATCCATTCAAGAACAGGCTTTTCCTCTCCACCCTGTGTGACCTTAGATAAGTAACTTAGCATGTTTCTTCAGCTGTAAAACAGCATAATAATACCTGTTTCATGGGATTTCTGTGAGGGTTAAATGAGATAATGTGTTAAAGCTCATGTTTAATTACATTTACTTCATTTAACATATTACTGGTGCTATGTGATAAGTTCCCTCTTTTTTGAAAGTATAACGTGCAAATAACAAGTTAGACAAGTACTAATGTTGTTGTTTTAATAAAGTTAAGGTAATTAAAGTTACTTGATTCACAATATATATTATATATTTAGGTAATAAAGGAAATTGCTCAAAACTACAGATTTTGTGTATTATAATTATTTGACTGGAGTGGTATGTGCATGTGCATGTACGTGTAAGTGAATGTGTGTGAATGTGTGTGTGTGTTTTAGTACTTTCTATATTGAAGGTCTAGAGCCTGAAAAATTGCCAAAAATTTCATCAGAAGACATTGAAATGATATTGAAAGGGGCCAAACATTGAACAATTAGCTCAAGCTCTTCATTAGCTGATGGATCTACTTCATTTGTGATTGTGATCCAAAGAGGGAAGGAAATTAGCTCAACACCAAGACAGAGAAGGAAGTGAACCCAGGGAGTCCCTTTAGGGAAGCCAAGGAAGAACTTTTAAAATTTTTCAACATTTGGTCCATTTCAATATCACTTCAATGTTTCCTGATGAAATTTTTGGCAATCTTTCAGACTCTGGACCTTCAATAAAGAGAGGGAAGATATATAACAAATTAAATAAATAAAAATTAATTAATTAAAATAAAGTTAAATAAAAAGTAAAGAGGGGAGATCACTATCAAGCCATATGTTTTCTCACACAATGGTGTCCAATCACTATAACTAACAAAAAAAACTGCATTTTTGGCCAATTTCCTAGGCTACCAGGAGTGTACAGAACATATAGTATAAAGGGTGATTACATCTTCAGTCTGTCTCCCTTGACTCCTTCCATCCCACAGTCATTCTTAAATCTACTCCATGCTTATTTGGTAATGCTCTCCTTTTAAAACATACCCTATACCTAATCTCATCCTCACTCTCCTGGCCACCAACACCAAACGCCTCAGAAGAGCAGGTTTTGCTTACTATCCTCACTTTATTGTGTCCTATTCTTTCTGTAATTAGGTATAATTTGGAAACCATTTCCATGTATTACTACTTCCATGAACCACTTACTTAAAAATACCAGGGGCGCCTGGGTGGCTCAGTGGGTTGAACATCCCACTCTTGGTTCCGGCTCAGGTCATGATCTCCTGGGTTGTGGGATCTAGTCCCATGTGGGGCTCCATGCTCAGCGAGGCGTGTGCTTGAAGATTCCCTTTACCCCTCCAACCATGCTCTCTCTCTCTCTCTTTCCCTCTAAAATAAATAAATCTTTTTTAAAAATACCATTGATGTTCTAATTATTGAACTTTTTGTGCCTCTTTCCATAAATCATCCAATTTTGTATCTCTCCACATTTGACACCACTTTTTTTTTTGCAAAGTCCAATCTTTCTCGTGGTATCAGGAATCCATGTTCCATCTTGTGGCTCCACCCTCTTCTACAACCTCAACATTTTCTACAGGTGGTAGCTGCTTCTCAGTAACAACGCTCTGTCCTGCAAGGAAAGCAAGAAAAAGTCTTGGTCAGTTAGCTATCTCTGAGTTACTTCACCATCTGTGACTCAGTTTCTTCACATTCAAATTGGAGATAACAATAGTGCCTAACTCAAAGGTTTGTTGTGAGGACTAAATGAGTTAATTTTTGTGAAGTGCTTAGAAAAGTTTGTGGCACATAGCAAGCGCTATAGTGTTATGGAACCTGGACTGGATCGCCCGACGGAAGAACCAAGTGGCACTCGCAGATCTTGGAGGATAGAAGGTTTATTTAATGCCCGTGGGCTTAGAGGAGGGTGATCTCCAAAGATCTGAGCCCCCAGCACAAACAAAGGGGGTAATTTATACACTTCTACTTCCACATACTTGGCACTTTTGGTGCGCTTGCGAAGCGGGGCAGTGAGAAGAACCCGGATGGGTGCATGCGGGAAGCAGAGCGGGGAGAAGAACCTGGAAAAGCCCCGGGGCAAGGACTGGGACTCTCTCGCTGGCTTGGTCGGCCATCTTAGGACACAGATTTTCCTTATCAGTAGAATTGTTTGCTGTTATTTTGCCACTATTCACATTCCATCATGTGTATATTGGTTCTAAGTCTTATCCCAGTCTAACTTGTATCATGGTTAAATATGTACATGACAGGGTGGCACCAGATGGAGTTGTAGCCTGAACAGTTGGAGGGCTCTCTATCCCCAGGACCATGGCCAACAGTGAATGCACCTTATTGTCATCAAGCCTGATGGGGTCCAGCGCAGCCTGGTGGGAGAGATCATCAAGTGTTTTGAGCAAAAGGGATTCTGCCTGATTGCTATGAAATTCATTCAGGCTTCTGAAGACCTTCTCAAGGAACACTACATCGACCTAAAGGACCATCCATTCTTTGCCGGCCTGGTGAAGTACATGCAATCAGGGCCTGTGGTTGCCATGGTCTGGGAGGAGCCGAATGTGGTGAAGACAAGCCGAGTGAGCCTCGTGGAGACCAACCCTATAGACTCCAAGCCTGGGACCATCCATGGGGACCTCTGAATCCACATTGGCAGGAACATTATCCATGGCAGCGATTCCGTGAGAGTGCAGAAAAGGAGATTGGCTTGTGGTTTCAACCTGAGGAGCTGGTGGATTACAAGAGTTCTGCTCAGAACTGGATCTGTGAGTGACAAGAGAGCAGACCTCAGAGCTTTGCCCACTCCATCTCCATTGTCTGTCTCTCCTTCCCATGGGCAGGGGGCCAGGCTCTAGCAAATCCAGTTATTATTAAGAATTCCCTTGTAATCTGAAGGGGAACTCTTGGAGCTGGGAGTGCTCCCTATACAGTATTATGTGTTACCATCAGATTAAAATATTTCATCTCCCTCCCCAAAAATATGTACATGACAGACTATATTGAAAATTTCTTAAGGACTACCACAGTGTCTTATTTATGTATCCCCCATAATGCTTTGCACACTGTAGGTTGCAAGTAATGTTACTTAATTGAATTGTTAAACTGCTTGCATTAGTAAAGTTCTGCTCTCTATTTCTTCTACTTCTTATACTTCTTGCTAAATTTTACTCTCATAGGCTCAAATATAATAATAAATTAGGGTGACATATAAAACTGCTGGTTCTTGAAAATTAAACCCTGGAAGTATTTTAATTTTATTATGAACCAAGAAGCTGTGTAATTTTTTTTTCCTAAGAAATTAATTATACCTTTAGATGAGAGGCTATCGTAGTGTGATTTCTAGACCACTGATGGCCCACAAGTGCCCTCTGAGTGGTCTTCAGGCTCATCGCTTGTAGTTTGCAGGTTTATAATAAGACACCATCTGTGCTTTTGTTGCTGCCATGACTTCATAATCTATTTACGATGGTCAATAAAATTCAAATATTACTTCAAGGGTACACCATTTATTTTATTCTGCTGAGAAAAAGCGGGCAGATGAGGGGTTCACTGGATTTTATGTACAGCAACTGACCTGCAGATTGGTCAAGTGTGGTAGCCATTCCTTCAGATAGCCTCTGGACAGAAAAGGTTGAAAACTTTTCAAGCTTTCTCACCTAATCTGTGTCATCACAAACCAAAGGTTTACTGTTGACCAGATGCATATGGTCGCATCCGCCTCTTTGAATCAAAGACAGAATAGACATTAGCCATCAATAAAAAAGGACAGAAACCAAAAACTGAGAGTCATCTGAGGCTAAGGACATATCACCAAGACATGAATGGTGTTTTCAGTTCTGTAGAACCTACTCAAATAACTCCAACTAACCCATGTTGTGCCTGGTATTATTTATTTCCCCCATTTAAATATAAGCCTCAGTTACTCTAGAAACCAGCTTGATAATGCATAACTTCTCCATTAGGAATATTTTTATGGAGCCCATCGTTATGAATTCATTTGCTATTCACTGTAATAGCACATATCATAATGAATTCATTTAGTATTCATGGGGATAACACAAACACCATTTAGTAACTGGTTAATGAACTGAGTGGGGCTCTTTATCCTTCCTGGGTTTCATAAGAAACAATGCTCATTTATTTAAATCATCAACTTCTTTTTCAACTTCATTTTATACATATACTACTTCTTCTTGTTCCCCAATGTCCAAGTATAATGCTGAGGTAAAGGACAGCTTTTTCTGGATAAAAGGAACCCAACAACAAAGGGTCCCGAGACATGGAGATTGAGCTATTAAGTGTAATTATGTTTCAGTTCATTACAGACCAGTTTTGACAGTTTTATCCTGAAAATTAAAAATCACCAAAGAAATAATACTATTTATGCACCAGGCTCTGAGCTAAACTAAAAGGTTCATTATTAAGCCCACTATGCAGATTAAAAAACAAAAACAACAAAGTACCAAAAAACTAAGTTACTTGTTCAAAATCACATGAAAAATAACTGAAGAATTTGGAGTTCAAACCCAAGAAATCCTATTCCAGATCTGTGGCCTTCACCGTGTGCTAAGCCACATGCTATCTTAGTTATCAGTATCTTAGCTTTCCTTCTTTGTAAAATGATGTTACATATATATCTTACCTAATAAAATCCTCTTGAAGCAATTTGTAAAATTAAAACACCAAATAGCTTCAATAACCTATAGTAAATTACTAAACCAAGAATTGGCACGAGCCAGCCTCAGTCTGTGCATCATTTGGCTTGCAATTAGTTAATTGTTTTCAAGTAGGGAACAAACTAAGCAATTCAGGACAAATTTTATCTGGAGTCCATGTTCTCAAAGTAACATATGACATATTCCAAAATAAAATATGGCACATTCTCTAAAAAAGGAAAGAGAAATACGGAAAAGAGAAAAAATAGGGTCTTCACTAGCAAAGTTAAGATCATAAGGGAAAGTCAAGTATGATAGGGGGCACCAGTTATCACTGTAGATTTCCTCTTACCAAATAACATTGAATAACACCTGCAAGCCAAACAAAAATCTACATAAAAAAATTAGAGGTCAGGAGGGAAGAAAGAATAGACTCCCTCCCTTTTATACATGTGCACAAATTATTAGTCATTGATTTCACCCAAGAGATAAACAGAGCCTAAGAATGTGTGTGAATGAAATGATGTTTGAAGGAAATGGGATCTCTGAGTGCTAAGAAGTTAGAGAAGCCAGGGGAAGGGATGAGAATTACTTATTAATGTATAGCCTTAGTTTTTCTAGAGAGGATTTAAGGTAAATATAAAATAGAAAAATCTGAACACACTTTTTTAAACAGCAGAATTATGGACGATATTGTTAGTAAGCCTATAAAGACTCCTTCAGTGACTAAAATTGATATTTGAATTTGGCTGTAAGTTTGCTAGAAGTTAATATGAAATGGTAAAATGGGTTTCATACAGAAGCCATACTGAATAACACATTCGACAATGTCCTCGATGGTATTCCTGAACAATGAATGCAAGGATGTGATTCATAAACCTATTCCTTATAGTATCCCTCAATGAAAGGGCTGAGAGCCTCAAACACCAAAGTATCTTTTGATTAAAGAGTTTTGCTAGCATGGTTCTATCACTAGTATTTAGAACAGGTGAAAGCATCTAGCCCACCTCTTTAGTTTTAGAGATGTGAGAAAAGAAATACAAAGCCTTTAATTTGTTTATTCTCTTCTCCAATTCCCATGGACTTATATGTTGAAAGATGCTTCTCCTAGGAAAAGTATATTTATAAGTTGATCATTCTCTCTTTCTTTTTAATGTAAACTGTTTATAACTCCTCATCAGAGCTTCTGATAAGCATGAACCAGACAGTTTCTCTATACTGAGTTGACCTAAATGAAGCCAAAAGAAAAGAAACAATGAAGTACTATGAGAGATCAATTTAAGGCTTCCCTCGGGCTTTTGCATAGTTAAAATAGTTGAATAGTTAAAAATCCTTCCCAATACAGCCCGTTGCTTGAGAGTCACTGGATTAGGTCACAGGCAAAGGCCATAGATACACTAACTACATCATTGGGGAGGAAAGAGAAGGCTGAGTAATGAAGACCAGAAAGGAGAAGAGGTGGTGGTGGTGGTGGGGGGACCCAAAATTTAAAAGAACAACAAAGAGAGAGAATAAAAAGATTAAAATAGCTGTCAATTATGGAGTGCTTATACTATGTAGCCATGCACTAGACCAAGTGCTTTATAAATATCATCTCATTTATTCTTCATATTAGCACCCATTTAGAGATAAGGAAACTGAGGCAGAGAAAGTTCACACCAAGGATAGAGCCAGGATTTCAGTTCCTGGTCTATCTGATTCCCAAGCGCTTTGAAATATTAACACTATCATTTCTCCAGCAAACTTTAAAAGATGAAAAGGAGGAGCTACACAAATGGAAGCTTTTTAAAAGAAGGGCAGAGGAAGGAGTCAGGGGTGTGCAGGGGCACATGCTAAGAAAAAAAAGCTGAAGCGGCAGCTCACTGGCCCCAATTACTTTTATTGTGCCTCTATCTTGTAAAACACATGGAAGTTTTCATTACCACCGTGTAATTGATGGCGGATCATATGGGAATGGACACAAGATGAAGTATACATATAAAAATAAATATGGTAAGAGGTTTTTGAAACCTGTCTGGCTTCTTAGCTCAGCACACTTTAGATTTGTCTCCCATTTGGGGCAGACTATCATGTTCCAGCTCCATTTCTAAAAGCCACCTCTTTGGCCCAGAAGACATCCTGGCTTTAAATAAAAGATAGGAAAAGTACTTCTCTGTCTTATGTGAAATACTCCAGACAAAATTTATAAAATGCAAGCAAGACACAAAATTCCATTCTTAAGGTAAACCTGTAATGGAGATACATAGGATATACAGAGGCTGAAGGGAACAAAAATCTATTTCCCAAGTTAGTTGGGTGAAATAATTCTCTGGCTTGTTTTGCTCTCCATAAAAGCCAGAGTTTCAATGGCTTTCTTGTAGCCCCCATGCTGAAAAGGGCTGTCAAAGATTGCCAAAAATAGAAATAATCCTTAAGTAAGATAAAAACATAACCACTATACAACTTTTGATTTTGAACATCTAAAGATAGTGAGCAGCACTGATATTTGGATAGGAAGTTACTATAAAAAATGTAAAATCAAAAACAAGCTGACAGGATTGGAAATGTTCCACCATGGTGAGTAAACACAGCAATGAGAGTTGGATGTAGCAAAGCCTTTATATTAGGGTTGGCAGCCTTCTTGGAAATCCGTTCTCAGGTTTACAAAAAATCTTTTGTCTCAAACACTTCAGCTTTTTTGTTTGTTTGTTTGTTTGTTTGTTTGCAGAGAGAGCTGGTGCAAGAGCTGGTACATGTCTTGGTCAAAGAGCCAATTTAGTCACTGTGTACCTTGTATCTTACAAGTGCTGATGGCTGAAAAGGCAGGTGGTGAGCACACCTTACATCACTCACCTTGCGGAAATATTATTCCAATAAAAAACACAAAAACTGCTGTTCACCTCTCTAAGTGTCATTTATGTGTCTGGCAGGCTAACAAGCTACGCTGCTATTATGGGCTGAATTGTGTCTCTCCCAAATCATATGTTGAAGCCCTAACCCCCAGTATATCAGTGACTACATTTGGACATAGGGTCTTTACAGAGGTACTTAAGTTAAAATGAGGCTATGTTAAGGTGGGCCCTAAATCCAATCTGACGGTGTCCTTATTTTTTTATTATTATGATTATTTTTTTATTATTATGCTATGTTAATCACCATACATTACATCATTAGTTTTTGATGTAGTGTTCCATGATTCATTGTTTGCATATAACACCCAGTGCTCCATGCAGAACGTGCCCTCTTTAATACCGATCACCAGGCTAACCCATCCCCCCACCTCCCTCCCCTCTAGAACCCTCAGTTTGTTTTTCAGAGTCCATAGTCTCTCATGGTTCGTCTCCCCCTCTGATTTCCCCCCCTTCATTCTTCCCCTCCTGCTATCTTCTTCTTCTTTTTTTTTAACATATATTATTTGTTTCAGAGGTACAGGTCTGTGATTCAACAGTCTTACACAATTCACAGTGCTCACCATAGCACATACCCTCCCCAATGTCTATCACCCAGCCACCC